>NC_064816.1:36861810-37158657 GCF_023721935.1 Panthera uncia
GTCCCAGGGAGGCCTCCTGCCCCCCTTGTCCCAGGGAGGCCTCCTGCCTACCGAAGGCACCATCACCACCAGCCCCTTCAGATGTAAGGTACGGGCTGCTGCGTCTGTGAAGGGAGAGACATGTTCAAGAAAGCCTGCCTGGAAGAGTCTCCAGAAGAGAGGCTGTCTGAGAGGGGCATCTGGAAGCCAAGACGCCTGGGAGAGTTGCCCGAGACTCCAGCCTGCTGTCTCTGAGGAGGATTCACCATCACTGGACTCCGGGTTTCCTGGTCTCCTTGGAGACGCTCAGTACATGCGTAGGTGTAAAAGTGGGCAGAGTGAGGATTTCATTTATATCATATAAGAAAAATAGTCCCCTTTGCAAGGTGCCTGCAGGAGCAAAAGCCTCTCCTCCTACTATGTGTGTTCCCTTAACTACTTCACATGAGGGTTTTATAGCTTTTTAAGGTAGGAGAGAGAACCGCTCCATATTTTAAGTACTCACTTCAGAGTTCCCAGAGTAATAATGAACGAACGGATCGGCAAAGAAGGGTCTAGCTGCTACCGGAAAGGCAGACAGAGGAACCGCAGATGACAGTGAAGAGTGCAGAGGAAGGCAAGTTGGGAAAGAGTAAAAAGGTTAGGTATACTGGATACTACAACAGAGCAAGCAAACAAAGGCAGAGTGACAGAAACCCCACAGTCACAAATCTGTGTTAAAATTATTTACCACATTTCGCGGAATATGGAATTTGGAGTTCAATTTTTAAAAACGCTTATTTGTTTTTGAAAAGAGAGGGGGGTGGGGCAGAGAGAGAGAGGGAGAAAGGCAATCTCAAGCAGGCTCTGCACTATGAGCGCAGAGCCCAACTCGGGGCTTGAACGCATGAACCGGAAGATCATGACCTGAGGTGAAACCCAGAGTCGGACGCTTAACTGAGCCACCCAGGTGCCCCAGGTATTCAATGTTTAAAGAAACAAATCTCAAAATAAAAAAATAAATAAATAAAAGAAATTAAAAAAAGAAAAAGAAACAAATCTCTGAGACTCTGTATAGTTAACTCCTCATTTTGGTAAAATACATATTTAGTGTTTTTTTTTTAAAAACACACACACACACCACCTCACAAAACTATTCTTTTTTTTTTCTTTTTTTAAATTATTTTTTAACATTTATTCATTTATGAGAGACAGAGAGCACAAGCAGAGTAGGCGCAGAGAGAGAGAGGGAGACACAAAATTGAAGCAGGCTCCAGGCTGTCAGCGCAGAGCCCGACTCGGGGCTTGAACTCACAAATCGTGAGATCATGACCTGAGCCGAAGTTGGACGCTTAACCGGCTGAGCCACCCAGGCGCCCCTCACAAAACCATTCTTATGTTGTCATTGGAACACTGCACTGTTTAAGAACAAGACAGCATAGGACTCAAACCTAAGTATTTAAAGAATGTTTATTGAGCTGGCTCTATGCATTTCAAAATTAGCTAGTGAAATCCTGGCAATTATTTCGCTGGTTTTAAGAAAAAAAAAATCATTCAGGTGTGTACCATCTTATTTTAGACCTGATGCGGAGCACATAAATTTAAACAGTCATGTAATGAACTCCAGCTCCCTTACAGCATTTCATACTGAGCCTTGTTGGAGAAGATAATCAAAGATAGCAGCACAGGGGCGCCTGGGTGGCTCAGTCGGTTAAGCGGCCGACTTCGGCTCAGGTCATGATCTCGCGGTCCGTGAGTTCGAGCCCCACGTCGGGCTCTGTGCTGACAGCTCAGAGCCTGGAGCCTGTTTCAGATTCTGTGTCTCCCTCTCTCTCTGCTCCTCCCCTGTTCATGCTTTGTCTCTCTCTGTCTCAAAAATAAATAAACGTTAAAAAAAAAAAAATTAAAAAAAAAAAAAAAAGATAGCAGCACAGGGTAGAAAAGGCTTGGGAACTTGTAGGAACACAAGGGATATTTTAGTCAAACTACCGAAGAGAGAAGACTAAAGATGGAGATACGTGCAAATTGGTTTTCCAAATTTTATTCTCAACATGAATGCAAACAGGCAAAATAATTTCAAATATGTGGGATGGAGGGGCAACACTAGTGTAAATTATTCACCTTGATCTGCACTGTTGTGAACTGCTTCACAATAATTCCCCAGCCTCATCATGATGACGGGAACAAAGTTGGAACAAAGTATTAAATCCATCCTCCCCCACCCCCAAATCAACTGAGGTCTTGCCAAGTGTTGTTTTTGTTTTTGGTTTTTTTAAAGCTTATTTATTTATTTTGGGAGAGAGAGAAAGTGTGAGTGGGGTGGGGACAGAGATAAAGGGAGAGACAGAATCCCTAGCAGGCTCCATGTAAGTGCAGAAGCAGACGTGGGGTTCCATCTCACGAACCTCTGATATCACGACCTGAGCTGAAATCAAGACTTGGACGCTTAACTGACTGAGCCACCCAGGCGCCCCTCACCAGGCATTTTAAAACATAATTTATTAGAACTTAAAGTGCTGTGAAATCAAGCATCCAAGGGCACTTGTTTTTCTGATTTCTATTGGGTATAAATCACTGTAACCTAGATTTTAAACTGTCATAAAAAAAGAGGAATAAGTCCTTAGTGTACAAGAGTGCACATGTGAGAATTATCATCATAATATGAATCGTATTACATGATTTATAATATGAATCGCTGGTATCTACCACTCGCAGACAGTAAGAAATGTTTATTGTCATGTTCACTGGTGGTCAGTGGAAAATATGGAATGACTGATGGGATCCCCTTTGGAACATGCACCAGAAACCTACTGATTTCTCATACATGCTTATTACCTGGTAGCCATTTTTACCTGTTACCTGCATCAAAATGAAATTAATGTCTTTCATCTCAGACTCCACTGCCTGAACCTCAGAGATCTCTTCCAACGCAACTGAGGAGTGAGGATGGAGTTTTCTTATTTGTATAACAGCATCTCGATCACATATGGCAAGAAGTCCGCTAAGATATTCTGCTTGAAGACAAATGAGATCCTTTGGATACAGAATAATAAGGTGCACGGACATGTGTCTGCATGCATATGACGGAGAAGACGGGAGGGTTAGTAAGGGCGGGAGGGAGAAAGAGAAAGGATATGAATAAATGAAGTGTATCTTGTAAGAAGCAAGGATCAACTCTGACTCAAGTTCCAGACCAACTGCTAGTGTAAATAACTTAAAAGGTCCCATCCCACCTCTGGAGACCTTTTACTATTGATGACGGTTCCTGGGCTGGGTTGAGTCAACACTTCCTTTATAACAGACGTGACAATTGCCTGGCAATGGACAACCTGGTACTGTACTGAGTGCTAGGCTCAGGTTACAAGAAAGACGTAGTTTGAGGATGTCACAGAGAGGGGGTGACTGATAAAACCAGGCACTTAAAGCCCAGATGCACAGGCATGTATTTGTCTTTAACAAGCTAAAATAAATGGCTCTGTGAGCTAACAGAGGAGAGGGCTGGAAGGCAGGCACGCATTGCCTTCATCTGTGGACTGGCCAGCCTCCCTCTCTGCCTTGAATATCACCTACATCCTGCTCTGCACAAGGGGTTGAAGTTGAATTTTGATCAACTCTCCGTGGGCCACAACCAGCTCTGAGTACTCAGAGTCAGGGAGTAGGTACTTGGCTGCTGGTTTCGCAGGCCATGCTTTTATGCTAACTGGGGCCTGGACATTTCTGACACACCTCTGATTCTACTGGCTCAAAATTATGCCTTTCTCATCAGAGCCTTCGCCTTCTCGGCAAATAAGTGCCATCTGTTATTGACAAATTACGTTTCGCATCAGCATGTTTACAACTTTTGAGCTATTTATATCTGAAGTTTAGAGCAGGTGCTAATATTTTAGGGGATAGGTTTCCCCATGTTTAGCATGTTTCTCTAGGTAGCCAATGTTCAAAAACACATTTACCGTATTTTAAGCAACACCAATAAGTTTACATAAAATATGATTTCAGCATGCATGCACATATGCATACAGCGAACTGGCATAAGGAAAAAAAATCTTCATACAAGTTTTGACACAACACCTGGTGATGAGGCCTGACAAAAACACCGATACTAGGAGGTCCTCAAAAAAATCAGACTAACCACAGTGTTTTAGGTCCTGGGTCAGTACACTATTACAGGCCCTGGACCGAATCCTCCAGATGAGCCATTACTATCCAGCCCACGAGACGAGAAGGGTTTTTACTTACTTAAATAGTTGGAGCGATAATAGAAGAAAGAATATTTTGTGACGTGTGAAAATTATACGGAGTTCAGTTTTCAGCATCCACAAATAAAGTGTTACAGGAACACAGTCATGCTCGCTTGATTCCATGCTGTCTGGGGCCGCTGTTGCATCACAAAGCAGAGTTAAGTACCTTCAGCACAGACTGGATGGTCCACACAACCTAAAATACTTCCTATCCGGGCCTGTACACGAAAAGTTTGCCAACCCATGCCTTGGGTTGCAGGCTGTACTCTGAGATTCCCCGAAGATTCCACTGGACACAATTTTATAAAAACAAAGCTTGCAACCAGTTGCCCCAGATAATTTTAGAACTTAGCTGACATGCAAGGACATTTCTAATTCGCTGCTCTTAAAGCTCCAAGTCCGATCCGATTTTCCAAAAGGAACTGGGATGGGAAAGCAAAATGCATCCATGTGCTCCTCTTTCTGTAACGCTTTAAAACGAGCTGCAAACTTTGACTATGTGTCTCTTCTCACAGGTAATTTACACCATCTCGGAGTGAATCTCCTCAATTGGGTGTGAGGTCCCAAACACCAAGAGAATGAAGACAGCATGCGCTATGGGCCAGTGGAGAGAAGTCGGTTATTTCCTGTCTGCCCTGACAAGCTGTCCCACTCCCAGCTTCAAAGGCTGCTCTGAGTCAGCCACCCTTCCTCTAATTTCTTTCCCTAGACTCTCCCCACCCCTCAAGATCAAACCTGTTTCTCAGATAATTTCCCAGGCTAATCAACAGTCACTGTGCATATGGGGGTGGGGGGTGGGGGGGAAGCTAGCAATAAAAAGCAGCATGGGAAGCTCGGTAGGAAAGCAGTCTTGTTCTCTTCATTTCTCAACCTCCACATGCACCTCGAGTACCTCTGGAGAGCTTTTTCTCCCCCATAAACTAATCTGCTCTCTTGGTGCGGCTCGGCCACTACCAACCATCTTAACCAGAGGGCTCATCATTTAACACTAGCAATCACCCCGCAGCCAGACCTGGGACTGAGTGTGCAGGGCGACTCCATCACCTCCTTGCTTTAGACACAGCACTCACTCCAGTTGCAGGATGGAGAGAACATGTGTGGGTCCATTTAAATTTTTTTTTTTTTCAACGTTTTTTATTTATTTTTGGGACAGAGAGAGACAGAGCATGAACGGGGGAGGGGCAGAGAGAGAGGGAGACACAGAATCTGAAGCAGGCTGCAGGCTCCAGGCTCCGAGCCGTCAGCCCAGAGCCTGACGCGGGGCTCGAACTCACGGACCGTGAGATCGTGACCTGGCTGAAGTCGGACGCTTAACCGACTGCGCCACCCAGGCGCCCCATGTGTGGGTCCATTTAAAAAAACAAGAAATGACCGTGGCTGATAGGACTAGATGTGTACATGCGTTCATACAGAATCAACAACATTCCAAGGCAGTGAGTTCTCCAATAAAAATGCAAAAAAGGAAAAAAAAGTTATTTACAAATGAAACACTTGGTTATCACAGGAAACTGGAAAAGTAAGCTAATCTCATCGAGGGATTTGCCCAAGGAAAGATTCCGGGTCTAGTGATTGTGTAAATATTACACATACAAAGAAAGAAAGCACTCTAACAGACCAAGTCATGTTACTAGCGTCCTAAATAAAAAACAAAAAACAACCCACTTCCCCAATTAAAATTTTAATACATGGGGGGGGTAACAACCATCAAAAAATCATCAGAGGGCCTTTAACAGTCTCTTTGCACCAGTTACTACTTGGTCTACACTTGATGAGAATGCAAATAAGGGTGTAGAGTGTGAACATTCACTGGTAGCTGATTCACTGGACTTGACCCCCGCCCCCCGCCCCCCCCCCAAGAGCAGGTGGGG
This sequence comes from Panthera uncia, assembly GCF_023721935.1. Lineage (NCBI taxonomy): Eukaryota > Metazoa > Chordata > Mammalia > Carnivora > Felidae > Panthera > Panthera uncia. The sequence goes on from NC_064816.1 coordinate 36,867,875, forward strand.
CAGATAGCAAAGCCTTAGATCAGCTGGGCTACTGGATTTGAATCAGTGACCTAGAAGGGAAAAGTTCCATGTAGCTTCATCCAAGCCCGGAGTTCTAACAGCTGGAGAAAGCACTGTATACTCTGAGGGTGTTCCATAATAGCTGACGTTTAGATAGGGGTGGATTCCTCAAAATGTTCCACAGTCTTTGCAAATGAGTTTATGAGACAGTATCTAGACAGACAGGGTGAAAAACTGGACCAGAGACCATACCATGCCTACAGCACTCCAACATGACGTGCGTGAGTTGAAATGAAGGAGGATAGGAAATGAAAAAGTCAAAGATCCCTATACACACTGTCCTATGTGCACAAGGAAGTATGGCATAGGGCAGGTCACCCACACGTGTGGGGACAAGGAGAGATGAGGCCAGGACATAGCATCCCTCTGCCACCTGGACCACTACCATTTCTTTATCGTCCCACGCTAACCTGAAGCTCCACCTTCTAGATCTACTTTCCAAGTGGGGCTTCCCAAACCCTTACTGAGATGACTTTATGTTCTTCATGCTACACATAGGATGCTTATCACTGCTGTGACGCTTAACACCTATGTTCTTCACTTTGGCTTTACTTTATTTTATTTTTTAATTTTTTATTTGAGAGATAGAGAGCTAGCAGGGGAGGGGCAGACAGAGATAGAGACAGAGAATCCTAAGCAGGCTCCATGCTGTCTTTCTCTCTTTTCCTATCTTCCCTCCTTCCCTTTCCTTTTCTTTCCTTTCTTTCTCTTGCTCTCTCTCTTTCCTTCCTCCCTTCCTTTCTCCTTTCCTCCCTTCCTTCTTTCCATCCTTCCTCTCTCTCTCTCTCGTTCTTTCTTTTTTGTTTTTTAGAAGACCCGGAACTTTAAATTGTAGCAAATAATGTAAAGACCTGTGTATTGTGTTTGAAGTCAGGAGTTTTTTAATGTTGGCAATCCATCAGAGTGTGTTTTCCTAGAAGAAAAGATGACACAGTATTTTCTTTCTCTCTTTTTCTCTCTCTTTTCCTTTCTTCCTTCCCTTTCCTTTTCTTTCCTTTCTTTCTCTTGCTCTCTCTCTTTCCTTCCTTCCTCCCTCCCTTCCATTCTCTTTTCCTCCCTTCCTTCCTTCCATCCTTCCTCTCTCTCTCTCTCTTTCTTTTTTGTTGTTTAGAAGAACCGGGATGATGTTTAGAAGAACACAGAATTGTGCTGCTGTACTCGTGCCATGCTACGATATGCCAGCATTAGTGTTTTGGGGCCCAAACACCATCCCATGCCCCAAGTACAGGAGACATGGACAGAGAAACATCATAAGGCCCAAAACAGGAGGAAGCATTCGACTACAAGTCCCAGCCCCAAAGGAAACCTAGGAGGCAGAAGCAGGGTCAAAAAATGCTGTATTTCCTTACAGTTATGAATAACCTTGATTATTTAAGTCTCATGTAGAGGGCACTTACCGCCAAAGAAGGTAAAGGTTAGGAATTTTCATGAGACAAAAAGAAAAAGGCTATCTATGATCCTCTTGCAAAATCAGCTGAAGTAAGTTTAATGGCTATAAACAGTCAGGAAGTCTGTTTGAAGTCTCTTATAAGAGGAGACAAACCTCCCCCCCTCCCCCCAACCATACTCCTACTCCATACACCTATTAACATAGGGCCCTATAACCACCGTGTTGAGGCCCTGGTTGGCTGCTCCTTGCTGGAGCCGGTGCCAGACGCTGAATCACCACCACCCAGTCTCCGGCACCTGAGTTGTCTTTGGACAGATGCCATCCAAGCACTGCCCAAGCCTGAGCCTGTCTAGCTTGAACGAGTCGGCAAGACCACAGCCTGGGGCGCCATGACCGTAGGCAACACTGGCGTTGCAAGGAAGTAAAACAGAAGTCAAGTTTATTAGAAAATGTCTAAAATACTAAGCTGGGTGCTGCATCAAACCCGTTTCTCCTTGTTAAGGAAGGACCAGACTGGGCCCAAAAAGAAATAAATAAATGAGTCCACTCCTTCTCCAAGTTCCCAAAGTAGAAAATATGGGGATCAAATGGAAGGATATGTGAATCAAAGGGAACTATGAACTGGCTGTATTAACCTGTTGTTTTCTGCAATTGTCTTTTATGGGGATGCAGTCCAGCAACTCTCATTATGAACAATCCAGATTCTGATCTTTTCGTACCTTAGGAGGAGAGTGGCTATTTTTGAAGCTTGCAGAATAATGTGGCTAGAATCATGTTCAAAATAATGGACAAAAAAGTCATAAGAAAAGTCAAAAGACTTTTCTATGATCTTACCACTAACACCGAAACTAGTTCCTGCTCAAACAAATACGGTGTTGTACTCCTTTGGTCCTTATAACGCAAGTCACACGCACTTGGGATGCCCTATGGATGCTTTGGTCTTTTGCAAAAAACTTCTCCTTCCCTTACCTGAATGCTGGGGAAAGAAGCAAAAGTGAAAGGCAATGTAGAGGCAACATTCCAGCTGACATGAAAGACAAAAGAAAGAAACAGAAGTGGAAAGGGAGCAAAGGCCCAAACCTGACTAAGAATCTAAAATTTGGAACTACTCACTCTTGGCCACAGTTAACTAGGACCAAATCATCATCGTTGTCGTTGCCGTTACCCTAATACTCTCCAATAATTTACATTTCTCAGAGCGGTTAATGCAAATAGCAAAGATTACACTAGTCTAAGGATTTAAGAAATAAGGAATATCTAGAAACAGAGCAGCAAGTGTAATAACTCCCTGCATTTACACCACTAAAATAAAAACAGCATACTGCCGTGCTCCCCGTGTGCGAAGCACTATGCTAGTTAGTTGCTTTAGACTTGTCATCTTACTTTGTGTCCCCACCATCTCGGAGGGAAGCAGGGCAAGGTTTTATGATTACTGATTTAGGGTGGAAAAATCATGAGATGGTGAGGTTCAGTGACTTGCCCAAGGTCACAAACCTACGGAACGGCTGGGACAGAAAAACAAAAACAAACACACACTGTCTCACGAGAACCTGACACCCACATTCTACCAAGGTCACTGATTAGACCAAATATGACTGCAGGTAATTCTGGCAAACAGATATGCAGTCCAGAGAGCCAAACACGCAAGGATGAATGCGGGTACTTTACCTTCAGGAAGAAGGCAGAGGCCTCTTCCGGGTATCACATCTTTTAACATAAGTTTACTTGCCTCTTTTCCCCACACAAAAGGCCTGCTCTTTCCAACCAGATCCTTTCACTCCCAGGACTCCTGGAGCCATGGCCACATCTGCAAATCTGCCTTCTCTGCTCTCCGTCCACATTTACAAGGCATTCAGGTGTCTTCTCCATTTAAGTTCTACTTTTCCCAGTAGTGCATGATCTCTCATATACAAAATCTGAAAAGGTCGAACTCAAAGAAGCAGAGAGTAGAATGATGGCTGCCAGAGACTGGAGGGTGGGGAAAATGGGGAGATGTTGGTCAAAGGGTAGTAGGGTTTAGTTAGTTCTGCAGCATGAATATGTTCTGGAATTCTTATGGACACAATGCTGCCTGTACTTAATAATACTGTACTGTGTGCTTGAAGTTTGCTACGGGGATACTTCTTAAATTAAAACTTCTCAGGGCACATGGGTGGCTCACTCAGTTGAGCGTCTGACTCCTGATTTCCAATCAGGTCGTGACCTCACAGTTTGTGGGATGAAGCCCCGCATCGGGCTGATGGCAAGGAGTCTGCTTGGGATTCTGTCTCTCCTTCTACCTGCCCCTCCCCCACTCATTCTTCCTCCCTCCCTCCCCTCCCTCTTTCTCTCATAAACAAACATCGAAAAAAAAAAAAAAAACCTCATCACACACACAAAAGGGTAATAATGTAGAGGTGACAGACAGGTTAGTTTGATTGTGGTGATCTTTTCACCATGTAGACGTAGGTATAAAAATACCAAGTTGTACACCTAACACCTAAATATGGATACAATTTTTTATGTCAAAATTGTCTCCATAAAGTTGTTAAAAATTTTAAACTTAAAAAGTTAATCGATTCTACCTCTTCCTAAAAACTCTGCTTGTATTCTAATTGCTTTAAGCAGTAGCGTTCCCTGATGTCCTCTGACCCAAGGGACTAGCACTGGTCGAGGATCCCCGTAGTGCCCCGAGTTCCTATGGCTGTGCGGCAACCCGCAAGCAGGCTGACCGGAAGGAAAACAGACCCAGAAGTACCTGTTCTCCTTCACACTGCGCTTCACCTCTTCACCTGTCCAAGTTCATCAGCTGCTCTTGCGATACTGATGCTGTTGCCATCATGCTTAGATGCTCAATCCTCCCTCAAGCTCTCGTAGGGACAGGCACCCTGTTCTTCGCTTTCGCTGGGCCAAAGTTGGAATTTTTCAAAAGGAGCGTTTAATGCCAGCAATGGAGAGGGTGAGCTGTCAGAGCAAAGATGTTTTCTCTCAAGTTAGCCCAAGTCCACACAGAGCTCAGGCCCTGGACACCTGTATCCATTCTCTGCCTTCATCTACATTAGACCTTTCTCTCCCCACCTACCTGGCATGGCTTTCAGGTCAAGCACGGTTGCTGGCCCATGTTTATTTTAACCCACTGCAGATTCTCAGACTCTGCTGTAACTGCTTGCTTTTTGTTAGGAGGGGGGTATTATGTCACTGTAATCTTTTTACGCTTATTTATTTATTTCTGAGAGAGAGAGCAGGTTGGGTGGGGACAGGCCAAGAGGGAGAAAAAGAGAATCCCAACCAGGCTTTGCAATAACAGCATGGGGCCCAAAGCAGGGCTTGAACTCATGAACCCTGAGATCATGACCTGAGAGTCGGACGCTTAACTGACTGCAGCACCAAGGTGCCCACACTATAATCCTTTTTTATTATTATTTAAAACAATTTTTAATGTTTATTTATTTTGGAGAGACAGACAGACAGACAGACAGAGTGTGGGTGGGGTAGGGGGAGATAGAGAGAGGCAGACACAGAATCCGAAGCAGGTTCCAGGCTTTGAGCTGTCGGCACAGAGCCCGATGTGGATCTCGAACCCATGAGCGGCGAGATCATGACCTGAGCCGAAGTAGGACGCCTAACAGACTGAGCCAGGTGCCTCCCGCTATAATCTTTTTTTAAAAATGTTTTCTCGGAATGCTTTTTCCCCTCTTAGTTTTATTGAGATATAATTAACATATAATACTCTAATAGTTTTCGGTGTACTCCATGATTATATATACAGATAAAGATTAGATATACATAATTGGTATGTTTTGTGATATCTATAGCTATATATTTCAAAATGATTACCACAGTAAGTTTAGTTAACATCTATTCCCTGACAGAGTTTTTTTTTTTTCCTTGAAAGGAGAACTTTTAAGATCTACTCTCTTAGCAACTTTCAAATATATGATACATTGTGGTTAACTTCAGTCACCATGCTGTGTATTATGTCCCAAGAATTTATTTATTTTATAACTGTCTGCAAGTTTGAAGATTTTGACAACCTTCACTCCCATGTCCCCCACCTCTGGCAATGACCAATCTCTTCTTAATATAGATACAATTTCTTTATGTCAAAATTATCTCAATAAAGTTGTTAAAATTTTTTTAAAAAATTAAAATTAAAAAATTAATTGATTCGACCTTTTCCCTAAAACTGCTTGTATTGTATTTCCTTTGGGTTTGATTAGATTAGATTCCACATAAAAGTGAGATCAAAGTATTTGCCTTTCTCTGGCTTATTTCACCCAGCACAGTGCCCCAAAGGTCCATCTATGTTGTTGAAAATAGCAGGATTTCCTTCTTTTTTATGGGTGAATAATAGTCCATACATATTACATCTTCTTTATTCATCCATCAATGGGTAAGTGTTTCCTTATTTCCTTATCTTGGCTATTGTAAAATAATGCCGTAATGAATGTGGCACTACAGGGATCTTTTCGAGGTAGTGATTCATTTCCTTTGGATATAAAAACCCAGAAGTGGAAGTGATGAATCTGCATTTAATTTTTGGAGGAACCTCCATACTGTCTTCCCCAGTGGCTGTACCAATTTACATTCCCATCCATGGGGTAGGGGTTCCCTTTTCTCCACATCCTCGCCAACACTTGCTATGTCTTATCTTTTTGACAACAGCCATTCCAACAGCTATGAGGCACTATCTTACTGTGGTTTTGATTTGCATTTCCAAATAACCATCCTCTTAAAACTGGCTTGGTCCCTGGTTAAAGGGGATGAGGAAGATAATAATAAAAGTTGCATTCTTTTTAACTATTTATTGACAGACAAGTACTCAACATTACACACACATCATCTCATTTACTTTGAGTTATTTTTAAATGCAGTTAACACATACAGAAACAGGAACAGAGAGGCTATTTCTAAGCATTACGTGAGGTGTGCATGGACAGTCCTTAGCGAGATACCTGTACATGAACATTACTTACTAAATGTAATATACTACCACAGTACATTACCCCATACATACAAAAATATATTTTGTGGAAAGCAAACATTCCTATTTCCCAGTGATCTCACACCAGTCATTGTCCTCCTGACAAGGACCATGAGAAAACCACAGGGAATCTAAGGCAGATGGCAGTGATTGTACAAAAAGCTAACTGGGGGCAAGAGGGGATCTGTGATTTGCCCATGGTCACAGAGATGGCTTGCAACCATGAGTCCGGGCTCCTTCCGCTGGCAAAGGCACTTGAGCAAGTATGGCCATTTCTGACCCTCACCAAACCCTAAAGGTAGCCTGCCTTGCCTGGACTCTAAGAACAACACAGCAGGAATGGCTGCCTCGAGGCCAACCAGGGAGCTCCCAGGAGATGATGATGCTCATGCTGCTGCTGCTGGTGAACAAGAAAATGATCACCAACCCTGAATGCCAGCCGTGGGTCTGGCTTGCTTCTAAAGCGCTTTACATAAACACAACGTTTACATAATATGCCAAAGGTCACGCAGTTTGGATTAGAATCCCTTCACTTGTACTTCAGGAATGACACAACCCCAAATGACCACTGAAATCCACGGATCCATGGATTTGGAATTCTTCCATTCACAGAGAACTACAGGTACTTGCTGGACAGGACAGATCTTCAAGGGAAAAGTTAGAAATGCTCAGACGAATTCAAGCCACAAAGGTAACTTTATAGGAAACTATTTGAAGTTTTTATCTTTTATGTAAACATAAATACATGTGAATATACTGCAGATACAGATAGAAGACAGCAAAAGAAAAGATTTCAGTGCTCTGGTCAAGGGATTAGAAATATTTTCTTAAAAAGGGGATTAAAAACAAAACTGTGCTCATCGAATGGGCAGCTGTGTTCACTGGGTTGTGCTCATGGTGGGACAATGGTTTCTGGAACTTCCAGTAACCACAGTTTAGCATAAGGTGGAACTTGAGTCTTCATGCATGAAGAAATAAGGATTCTCTGGGAATTTGGGGGAATTACTGACCTTGAGAGCATCACAACAATTCCAAAGAAACAGAAGTTAGCTTTAGAAAACATTAACATATTTATCCAGAAGCAGCAACCATGGTGGTAGAACATCCACCAGTCGTTCCACCTGAATACGAACCCATTCTACCTGATTTGAACCCCAGATCTACCACTTGCCAGCTGTGTGACCTTGGGTAAGTTACTTAACCTCTCTGTGCCGCAGTTTCTTCACCTGTAAGAATGGGAGGAAATAACAGTTTCTACATCACAATTAGTACGTGTAAGGCACAGAGGCTAGGACCTGACATTCGGTAAGTGATTCTTCAGTGACTTCAAAAAGCACTTTACAAACGATCACTGAGCATGAAAGTAATAATCTCATGGTAGAAGACATGGGAAATGCATAAATGAATTAAGAAAATAAAAAATAAAGTGTAATATCATCACCTATGTATTGATACAAGGTTAACATTTGGAAGTATGCTTAAGGAAAGTAATTTTCTTAAGCAACACTGGAATCACATTATTTAGGATCTTTTCAAAATTACTTTTTAAAATTAAAAACACATTTTTAAGAGAGAGTTTTCAAATCTAATTTCTATATTCAGGTTCAAACCAACAGTACTGGGGACCAAACAACCTAAAAACTACCACCCTACTCTAGAGATTTCTGAAAAAGCTTTCAACGGAAGACTTTAAACAGCAAATGGCACATGACTAATTTTTTCACTGTGCTTAGTAACCGTTTCAGGGAGGCTTAAGACACACCAGAACCGAAGAATCACATAGTAACATCTAGGGTTAACACAATGTTTCAACTGTTTGGCCCCCAAAGGGGGAGACTACAGAGTAACTTCTGACTCAATCTTGCACAGCCAATGAGCAGGAGTCTGTGTCTTTGCAAAGAACAAAAGAACTTGAGTCTTGTGGAAGTTAAATTGCCAACATCGTATCGAGTGAATGTGAAATAAAACAAATATTTAACATTTCAGCCCAAGCCGTATCGTATAAACAACAAGGACAAAATCCTACATTGGATCCTAAATAGACTCAAACTAAGCTTCGACAGTCTTCGTTGGCTCCTCCTTCCCCACCATCAGTACCGTGCACTAGCTACATTTTCCCGTAAGGTTTCTTCATGGTAAAACACTTTCTCATGGGACTGCCTGCGGTCGGGGCTGAGCATGGCACAGGGAAAATGCTTCTCATGGTACCTGCATCATACCCATTCAGGTCTAGCCTGACCATTAAGTACAGACACACCCGGAAGTTGTAAACTGCTTTAACAACAGGAGGTTTTCCCACCTCAAAAGTGGGATAATCTTTGCAGCCTACCTATGTCCCAAGGGTGTTCTGAGTATTAACGAGTTAGCATTAGTCAGGCACTTTGATTTCCCAGACAAAGGGCTCTGTACGAGTACAAGGTATGATTATCCAACCCAATTGCCTTCTGGAGAGTCACCTGAGATGACAACAGAGGAGGCAGAAAGGCTACGGGTCCCATGGCTGCCCTCTCTGGAGCAAAGCTACCTCCCAGGGACATACATGCAGGGCCAGACTGGTGGGGGCTGTGCTGTGAGCGTCCGCTGCATTGTTCCCTTATATAGTCAATGAAGAGGGAATCCCTCTGTGTGCACGTTTCCAATTTGCATTCCAAAAACAGTATAGGCAACGAGGCAGATTTTCAACTATGATTTACAGGGCTTGATGTGACAGGGCTAGGTACCATGCTAGGATCATGCCCGTCGCTTTCTCACGATAGGAATCAAAGAGGAAGCCCCTATAGAAAATCCTTTAGTTATTGTAAACGTACAGGTGTGCGCACGAATGTCAGCCCATGCGTAAGTACAGAACATGTCTAAATACGGTTTCCAAAGCCCACCTGAGAATTAAAACAACAACAACGACGACGACATTCTGTTTTTGGCGTGCTTGTGTTAAAATCTGCATTTAATGTAGATTTGAGCCCTCCCCTCGGTCTCTGGAGGCCTTGATGTGAGATAACAATCCTGAAGATCATTATACGCATTGCATAATATTGAAGCCTAGAAGGTGTTTTTTGAGGGACAGAGAGGTACACGTCATTATTTGCATTACAGGATCTGCCTATCACCTTTAAAGAGAGGAGCAGAAGTTGGCCTCTAATAAAGTAGGCTATACACCAGCCACAGAAACTCTGGTACGCTTTCTTTCAACTGAGCGGTTCATGTTTAGATCTCAAGTCAGAACAGAGCCTTCAACAAAAGTGCAGGAGGTACTGATTTGACCAAATGGTATTACTGTTTAAAAGACACACACACACACACACACACACACACACACACCACTTAAAAGTGGAGCTACTGAGGCAGGCATAACTAAGTAAAGCATCTAGAAAAGCCTAAATGCTGAACAGCTAATCCTGGGAAATCCTGCACCGTAAAATCATATGCCGCGATAGATTAATTCTCAGTAAAATGCCTGGCAAATTCTCAGAAGTCGAAAAGGCTCCTGAGTCTTAAGGGTTAACACACTTGCCCTTTTTTTTTTTTTAATGACACATATAATTTCCTTTTATCATAAAACAATGCATTTATTATTTTCTGTATATCTGTTAAAGGGCATGGCTTTCTGAGTGGAAAACAAAACAGAACTTGGTCACATGTTTATTTGCTTCAGCTACTCCCTTCCCCTTCTGATAAATAATCAAACATGCCATCCAGAAAAAACAAAACCAGCGAGCTGGGAAATTTGATGGTCATCAAATAGACTGAGATACCAAGAAAAGCAGCCCACTGTTCCCACACTGAGTTTTCGGCCCCCACACCTACACTGACATCTGAGTAAATACCTTCAGTCACTCTTTCCATTTTCCCTGCAATTACTCCTACTGTTAAACAAATTGTCCTTAAGGCAGTCACAAACCTAATTTTTTTCTTGCAAAGTAGAACAACTTCTGAACATTAAAAAAAAAAACAAAAACGCAGCACAGCAATAGCTATACACAGGCGCACTTATTTATTTAAATATTTCTTCCATTAGAGGTTCAGACAACCAGAGAGCTCATTTCTTTCTCTATTCTACAGATGCTGTTTTAGACAATAAAATTTAAGGATATTTAGTCTGGGGACTAACAAACAAGGTTCGGAGTAATAACAATCCCCTAAAGATCAAAAGGGCTAATTTTCCATTTCCTGTCTATTCCCTGACCAGTACATAGTTAAAAAAAAAAAAAAATTAGCACCTGGCTTACCAATTACAGTGAAGTTGGGGGTCAGGGTTGGGGGAAGGGCGTGGAGGGAGGTGGGGGAGGCTCAAGGGGCGAGGACATCAGACAGGAAAAGGTGGAACCCTTTAAAAAAAATGTCAAACCATGTGTTAAGAAACTCATTTCAACAGAAAGGACTGAAAGAGCGATCTCACTGCTCTTTCCACACAGGGAAGGAGCAGCCCAGGTCCGAGGGCTTTTCCTGCCATACTAATTACCCACAATGAGAATTTTGAAAAGAGCTTTCCAACATCAAAGTTAACAAGCATCGCAGAAAGTGAGCCGGGCTTTCTCTTTCCTTTCGCAGCCCACTCCGTTTAAACAATAGTAATGCGAGTGAGATAATGACCATGCTTGTTTCAGCAGTCTGACTTTTATTGGCATGAAATTGGTACAAATATTATCAAGACCGATTCACAAGTGATGACGGTGTCATGATGCAAACATCATAGGACAATTGTGCAGAGGCAGAATTACAAAGGCACCATCCCTGGACTCTCTTACCCCTCGTGATAACAGGAAGAAAAAGAAGGCAACACCAAACAAAGTCACACATCGGCAGAGAGAGTTCTCATCTACGTTCAAGCCTGTAAAACTGTCCTGACGACACTTGGATGCCTCCTTAGCTGATTATATCCCAAGACCCATTTGAAAGCAAGAGTGGATTCACAAGGAGTTAGAACCAACCAACGGTCTTCTCAAATCTCTAAAAAGAAAACCGCTTTTGATGGAGAGAGAAGGGGGGGGGGGGGGGGGGTAGAGACAGAAAGCAGTAAACAAGGTGGAACATCTTATTTTGCCCTCCAGAGAATGCGCAGGAGCGGATCCCGAGTTTAAAAGTTTAACCCAGCAAAACGTTCCTTTTTTTTTTTTTTCTTTCTCTGGACACTTACAGAGAAAATGAAGAGTTTGACGGAGTGAGCTCGCACTGTCTGCCTTTGGATTTCCGTCTTCTTGCTGTAGATGGGTCCTGGCTGTTTCTGTGAAGCGGGGGTTGCCGAGTGGTAAAAAAGATGTTTGAATAAACAGGAAGTGCTGTGCGGCTGAAGCACACTTGAGGAGAAAGCACACTGGAACATTGCCCTTTGTAGGCAACCTCAGGGACGCTTTGCCTCCACAGTAGCTGGCTGGGCTCTCACTAAATGACAAAGAAACCACAAGAATTCCTCAAGTAATTCTTCACTTTCAAAGTTGAAAGATCAGTTGGAGCTTGCAGGTAATTTTCAAAGTTGCATTTAGCGCTTAAAGAAATCTATTAATGCTACACGTATCTAAATCACTCCAGGTCTGCAAGCAGCGACACGGCATCAGAAACGTGTGCCCCGGCCAGACCAAGCCCTAGCCAAACAGCTCACTCTCGCAGACGAATACACACAGGCAGGGTTTTCGGGAAACCTGCTCTCGAGATATTTTTGTGGTGACATTTACATAGGCAGGATGCTTTTAAAAAAAAATAGGGAAAAAAGAAAGGAAGAAAATTCAGATTCTGCAGACTTTAGAGGAATTTGTCACACGTATTTTTAAAGAACATATCGTCCCGCATTCCTGGGATATGCCCTTGATCTTGCTTCTGCTGCTTTTCCTCTTACATTTTCCTTCTCCGCAATCAACCAAACTACCTGTTTATCTCCAGATGCCTAGCTTGTCTACTCGAACACTCTTTAACCCGCCCCAAACTAATTATCAAAGTCCTGTCTTCCGTCACCCGAGTAACTTGACAGATACTGTAAAGAAAAGTAAACCGCTAAAGGCAGAACAAGTCAGCTTGAAAAATAAGATGAGCAGCTGAACAGCCATATTCAATAAGAAAAGAAAAAGGGGGGAAGGGGAGGAGGAGGAAGAAAAGGATTCCTTCTGAAAATGTATTGCTGTGGTGGCAATGTTCTGCCACGGAAGCAACTGATTTGTTATTTAGCATGGAATGCTGGACTGTCTGTCATCCAGGTGCTAATACTTGGCTAAAATAACTCATTGGGAACTGTCAGTGGGATGTTTACATAGGCCCCAATCTTTTCTTCATGGAAGGAAATTTTTTACTGGAATTCATCTTCTTTTGATCTCACATTCAAAGCAACGGCAGCTTGATAGACATTCAAGTCTGAAAGCAAATCCAGACGCTGAAGATAAACCGCCAGAATATGACAGGCAGAAGCATCTAAAGCTTATAAAAATGAAGAGAACAGCATGTCGCCTGAGTATTACAATAGCAGAAATCAAGAGACATATTAGGTGGAACTGATCAGCCACAAAAACAGTTCAAAAGGCAGATCACAGAAACAGAGGACTAGGCTAGGAAAAAAAAAATGGGAAAGATCTGGTTTACTGCCTCACCTCCCTTTTGAGCCCCACAGCACTTCCATTCCTGCCTCTTCACTTTTAGGAAGGGTGGAGTATCCAATTCAAATGTTCCCGTCTAACTCAGCTGGTCCCGTTATAAACGCGCTGCGAATGATTTCCTAGCAATGTATTTCCAACAGGCAGGGGGAAAAGGCAGACCCTTACCTTGCTCGGGGTCCAGCATGCTGCATTTATTAGCATCCCCTACATCTGCTCTGCAATGCAGTTTCAAAAGACACACAGCCTGGGTGCCATGCAAGTGGGCGGTCAGGAAGAGCATCTCGCCAGAGAAGGGCTCTAAGTAGTTCAAGATGGGGCTACAGAGCTCTAAGGAGTCTAGTTCCCTGACATGGCTAGTTACTGAATGAGCACACACGCTCCAGCCTCAGTTACAAAAATAGATGCATTCAGTCCTATAGATAGAGAAGTGCTCAACACCTAAGTGCTTGGAAGCCAACTAGGGCAATTCCAGAAGGGAATTATCACCAGATCTGTCTTAGAGGCGCACAACTACTTTTTCTCAAAATGAGCCTCTTCGGTACACCTGAAGAAAAGGTAACTCCCAGCAATTCTGTACTCAGAGCTGTTTGCTAACACACACTGTGTGTGAATGGGCGGCATCAGGGTAAAGGGAAAGAGAATTCCACATGATAACTTAGCCCATGGTGGGTTCCGTTCCTCCTCAGGCCACCTGCCCTCCTGGGACCGCGGAGCCCGATCTTCTCCTGCAGCCCCTTGCGTCTTTAAAGTTGGCCCCTCCCCCTCCTTTTGCATAATAAATCAACAGTAAAATGTGGATTTAAAAAAATGCACTAACCTATTTAAAAAGATGTAATCAGTTTAAGGGCTTGCCTCATGCAAACAAGATTCCTGGGTAACTTAGTTACAAATGTAAAAACACAAACAAGCAAACAAAATAAAACCCTACTGGATTCTACAACTGTTCTTAAAAGTTACCCTCCTGCATGCCTACACAGCTGACTTGGGAAAGCTGATTACTGATCTTTAAACTGTCCCACTTCCTTGTGTTCAAGTCACGCCGCTATTCCTCTCTCACCTTAAAAAAAAAAAAAAGGGACTTTTAATACTTAACTCTAAAAATCTCTGGACTAAATATCCCGTGTGGCTATAGTTACTACATTTACCCCAAAACAGGGAGGTTTACCATGAAAAAAAAAACCCGGAATGTTAATTCCTTTGTACATTCTAAAACCGTTTCCTCTACAAAGAATGCTGTCACTACCACACTGGGGCAAGGAACAACATTCCATATCTCATGGTTGTTGAGAGTCTTTTTCAAAAATCTGCCATGTATAAAGACCTTCATTAGTGTAATTCAGTGACTGTTGGGTTTGGTGTCTTTTTTTTTTTTGATATATACAACTTTTGATATGTCATTTAAAAACCTCATAATAATATCATTAAAGAGCTACCATTTTTAAAAGAGAAATTGTCTGCTCAGGGCCATGGAATAGTAGCCATGCTCTAGGCCGTTTCCTCTCTCCCTTTCAGACTTCTGGACTTGAATGTCACTATAGACCTTGAATCCTTGAATGTGAAATGGCTTCACGCTAATTGCTCTAATTGCTTGAAGATGTGCAGGCAGGTGAAACCTGATCCCCGTGGCCATTGTAGAGACCAAGAACAACAATGGAATGTTTACACAGTGGTTTGATTTTAATAGACAGAAGGGCTGAGTTTAAGACAGCAAAAACATAGCTAATAGGTGACCCCTTAATGTTAGGCCTCCTTAAAAAAAAAAAGACGCACAACAAAATACAATTTCATGTTCTAAAAGGCAGTGTCCTAAATGCCAAGGTTATTTGCTCGACTCTTGCAGTGAGTACACGTTACGTTGCACCTGACATTTACACCCGAAACTCTACCCCGAATACATTTTTTTACCTTAAAACAAAAAAGCACTTTATGTGTCAGTCACCTTACAAACAGATTATGACTGTATGGTATTTCCAAGTAAGTGCACTCATTTAAATTTTAAATTGAATATTTTCACCATTGCAGCACACGGCACTCCCTGTCCCTTAAAGGGGAAGCCCTGCATCTCCTGGTGTGTTCCTCTGCTTCTTCTGTTCCCCTTCCCTGCCATTTATGGAATTCGTGACCCTTGTAGATTCCTTGTTTGCAGTAAAAGTTGAACCCAAACCCTCTCACGTTGGTGCAGAAGACAAACATGCATCCTTTTGGTGCCTCCTCCCTTTGTTATTGTGTGGGACTGTGGCCCACTTCTCTTCTTGGGGGGCTAAGGCAGCCAGGGGAGTGGTAGACATAGTTATTCAATGACAGTGGCCATTCTCCCTGGATATTTTAATGAATTGAGATGGATACAGAGGTTTGACAATGGCTCCCCAGAGCCCTCTCTTAACACAGCACAAATGTAACCAATGCTGGACAGGAAATATACTACAGCAAGACCAAGATAAAAATACAACAGCACCTACAAGGTGTCATTAACAAGAGGAAACCAACAAGGGTTAGGGGGAGGCTTAGGTAAATGTTGGGGTGTGTGTGTGTGTGTGTGTGTGTGTAAACACACAGGTAACGTATAGGAATATTTCATACAGAGTCAAGGAAACACTGCTAAGGAGGAAGCAGGAATTAGACATTCACTATGGAAAGAAAAAAACACCATGAAACAATGAAATTATTTTATGGTTAAGCTGGGCAATTAAAAGCAATAGATACACCTTGCAAATGAGAACAGAGAAGCAGGTAACACCCCACACAGCTGGGAACACTGTCAAATCTGCTAAATTATGCTATATATTAACTTCTGCTGGTAAAACGCAAAGTGCAGAAGGGGCAAGAAAGCCCCTTGAAAGCTCTGAAACACTTTTAGTTATATAAGGTAATAATAAATACAGGACCTTGCATTGCCTGGGACTATTTGTTCCCAAACACTGAAAGACAAAATAATGAAACAAAAATAACTGCACAGAACATCCTTGCGAATCACAGCCACCTCACACTGTTTTATGGACACTCACACCTTGTCCTAAAAGTTACAGTCCCCTATTAAGAAGTAATGCCTCCCGCTCTGAAAACGGAGGGGGGACGAGTATCCCTTTATCCACATAAAGATTAAGTATAAACTGGTCCAATCCAGTGAGAGGAACACTGAGGGAAAAGTAAACAGGCCCCCACTCCCCACCCCCGAAATAGTTCCCCTTTGAAAGCTCTCTGCAGTGAGTGCCTGGTACCAAGGGCTGCCCTGTTCCTTGGAGGGGTCAGCAAAGCTATGCTAAACTGACAGGTTCAGTTTACAGCAGGCCAGAACTTTGTTTGGATATACTGGCCTTGCTCACCGCCAGCTTAACAACAGATGGCTAGAAAACTTTCATTATGCTGCACAGGACTGAACTGCAAACAATCCAGAAAACTGTGAAAAGTTTAACTCCCTCTAAACCGATGTGCCAAAGCTGGGCCTGCCCAGAGCCGGTGAACCCGCTTAGGGCCAAGGGGACCATGGAAGTGATGGCTGAAACAAATTGGCACTTGCTAACTGCCCAAGTCAACTCAAGGGACCATCCAGACACCAGAAGGGCAGGGACCCTCCCTACTATTGATTTTAACTGTTCAAAGACCAGACCTTATAAGGAGTTGTACTGACTGTGCCTTGCCTTCTTTTTTATTTTCCCAAAATACACTGTCAGACTTCCCCTCCCTTCGGAGAAAGAAAATCTCCCTTCAGACCATTCCCAAGCTCCCTTCCTGTCTCCCCTCCCTCCGGAAATCGGGCGGACAAGACCCAACAGTCTCACCCCTAACACCTAGATTTAAATATGATTTATCCAAATCTGTATATAATTTAAATATTCATTAAATCGATTCAGTCGCACAAACCCTAATATCTCCTAATGCTCCGAGACAGGTTATAAATGCACCTTCAAAGGTTTAATTCAATTGGCAATCTGAGAGGTCTTATCACTAGAAATGTGTTATTTTCATATTATTCAAGAAATGAACAAATGTGCTTTCCACAAACGTATTTTAGGAGCTACCCTTTCCTGTTATTGAAAGAAAATTGTGTTTATTACTCCTTTAGCATAGTGTAAACTCATAAACGTCAACAGAGAGTACAAGCAAAACTGTCAACTAAATATTGTTTCCTTCATGAGCTGTTCTTCTAAGTCAATTACGCCTTTCAACTTCTGGGGCATTGTATGATAAACTGGCAGTAAAAATCATTCACATTAATATACCATGGTGCCTTGCCTGCAAAAGGTAATTAAAGAAGTAAATGACTCATAAGAATAGACATATTAGCTGCAAAATGAAAGGCAACTGAGCTGCCACATAAAAATATGTACCATTAAGATACTGCATTTTCATATTCCTGTAATCAGCTTCAGTAGACTAATGCTTATTTAATCCAGTTCTGTGCTAAGTCCATCAACAACTGTTTTTTGCTGTTTTCTCCTTGACTGAACATTATGAGAGCAGGTTTGGAATAAATACTGCAATGAGATTTTTGCATACTCAATTGAAGAACAGGTTTTTACATTTTAAAATCTATTTTTTTTTCTTTCCCTGAGAAATGCAACATAAAAAAATTACTGTTAGGGGGGAAAAAAAAATATATATATACATACATATATATATGTGTGTGTGTGTGTGTGTGTGTGTGTGTGTGTGTGTGTGTATAGCTAGTTAGACATGTCTCTTTACATGGCAGAACATTTTAGGGAAATACTAGTTGTTTCCATGTTCACCTCTTCTGACCACTATCAGCACAGGGGAAAGGGTGCTGGGCCTCCACCTGCCAGATCTCTGCTACCTTTATGAAGCACTCCCTTTTGTGAATAACATCTTCCATTAGCACCAGTGGGGGTAAGGCAATTTGTCCTTTGGCAGGATAGAAAGAGAAATCAAGAATGGAGGAAGGAGTTGACAGCTGGCATGGCACGGGAGGACCGCAGACTAGCCTACTGGGTCCTGAGTTCTTGTCCTTCCAGAGGGTGGATGTGACTGAACAGAAACCTTTCCAAAGACAAGTGAACTGACCCTCAAATTGACTGCTCTGCTTTCCATTCTCCGGCTTTCAAACTGACAGGTCACTTTATTCTTCCTACCCTTTATTTCAGTATTCCCCTGCTAGCCCAGCCAAGCCACAGGAAGACATGGCCCGTGCGGTCCCAGATCTTCACCGAGGCTGTCCCCTTCTCTGCTTTCTGGAACCTCCACCTGGACCAGTGAGATGAGTCCACGATTGGCACTATTAAGATGTTCTGGGAACGTTTCAATGCAGGAAGCTTCCTGGAGGCTGCAGAAATGCCTGTAGTTGTTGTGGAAATGAGGGCTCTTTGTTGACGACTGATGTGGGCCTAAGGCTTTGCCAATTCAGTTTTGGAGTTTTAGCTTTCAAAACTCTTGCAATTCCTCCCGATGTTTTGAAGCCAGCAGTGAAAATCAGCCTATAAAACATAACTGTCTTCTATCAGTTGGCCAGCAATTTACTCGTTTTCGATAACATCTAAATGCATCTAGATGGGGTCCACTAACATAAAAAAAAAAAAAAATCCCAAAACAAAAACCCAAGAGACTCCTGACCTTGACCTGTCTTTGTCTTAAGGTGATAGGCCTTGGACAGAGGCAAAGGTCTAGATTTCTATACAAATGGTCCCTTCTCCCCTCTCCTCCTCCTGTGAGCATAGAAATCTCCATGGCTTTAAAACTAATGAGCAGCTGGCCAGGCCTTAGGGACAGCCCAGGATGGGAGGACAGCCCTCCAAGGACCCTTGGCTGTTTATTTATCTCTTAACAGTTCTGAGAACTGCCCGAGAGCGGAGAGCCTCCCAGATTTGGGCTCGGTCTTTCCTTGCCACGTATGATTGCCTCGACGTTCGAGCAGACATCACTTGGAACCACAATTAATGAGCTCTAGTCCTTTTTCTAATTAAGGAACAAAGGTTCCTGTGTGCACAGTATGGTGACGCTGTCTGCAGAGCACACGTGGAAAGGGAAGTGAATGCTTCTAATTGCTTCAAAATGGGATTTTTAATATTTGGGAACATAATGGAATCGGGAAATAAGAGCATTTCCAACATCCTTTACAAATAAGGCTTTACAAAATATTGTTAGCTGTGAATAATACATCATTATCAAAAATGGAAAGTTATGAATACCGTGCATGTAACCTTTGTATTCACGTGAATTAACCTATACGTAGGAATACAATGATACATGAATTCCTTCTTGAAAATACATTAAAAAAAAAAAAAAAGAAAAAGCCCCCCTCAAAAAAAAAAAAAAAAAAAAAAAAGCAGGAAGGCAGCTACTCTGAGCCTGATATTCCTCAGACCTTAGCAGATTAGGATTCAAACGTGTAATTAAGAAAGATAACCCCAGTTTTTATAGTAATTAGGGGCTGTGGGAAATAAGATACTATCTCTCAAAAGTGTTACAAATGTACCACACTTCTAAATAACCTGCAATGCTTGGAAAGTATACTCACTACCAAGGGCAAAGCTGCTGTGCAGGGAGGGAACAGTAAATGACAGACTGGCGTTCAAGTCCATTAGCTGCTATGTGATAGGAGCACATTCACTGCACACGATCTGTGAAAAATCTTAGATCTCTTTAAATCTTTGAATTGGATTACTGCATTAATTCTTAAGAACTGCAATCCTTCAACCAAGTCAAATTACCCTCATTAACGGTGGAAAAACTGCCTCTGCAATAAGTTTAAAAAAAAAAGATATTTATTACCTATAATCACTTTCACGTACTTCAGAAACATGATGAACCGATGCCTACAACTTTGACCACGGTGGCATCTTGATTTTGCATGTTGATTTGAGTTAAAATAAAACTGAAAACATTTGCATGGTGTTTAAAAAAAATTTTTTTTTCACACCAACACGACATGGCCTTTTATTATCACAGCCCTCTGATAGGAAGGGAATAGCCCCATTTTACAGGAGAAGGAATGGGGAGCTAAGGCAGAGATATTGCATCAACGGTCCAAGCTCTCCCAGCTAATTAGGGGCAGGGTGTTCTGGATGCCCACTGCAGGAATTGATTCAGAAATACAGTTTTCTGATGCTTCTGTCATGCAATGCATTGACTTCTCTAGATCGCACTCAGTGGAGGAAAGGCAGGCAAAATAAATACAAAGATCAGAACGCAGCTTTGAGGGTACAAATGTTCCCCATAATGAATACAGCAGAAGCTGCCTCAATTGTTCCCTCCCCACATTTGCTGTTACTATTTAACCTGCCTTGAGAATTCATCAAATATGTTCTTTTCCAGTGACAGAAGAAAAAGAAATGTAAATTGATCTACCCTGCCCTTGTTGTTCTCTAAAACGGTCTCATCGGAAATGTGATAACAGCTTGACCGATTCTGAACAACTTACGGTACTTTATGGCAAATGCACTCCTCGAAGCCCACTGACTGTTGTTCTTGGCTCCAGGGATGTGACTTCTCTGGTTGTATGACTTCCTAGCACAAACCACACAGCAGGACAGTCCTCACCACCAAGAAGGCAAGCAACCGGGGAAGGTGGCGGGGGGGGGGGGGGTGTCTGTGTTTATGGAAAGAAACAATCTGTAGATCATGTGTTAAGGAATGAGAAAAGGTGAACTTCTACCTAGAAGTTGCTTTCTAGAACTTGAGAGCAACCAACACTTCTAAACAGCTATAATAAAATGCTAACTGGAATTCATAATAAAAACCCAGGGGCACTACAAGGCTCTGAAGTGCCTTCTGAATCATTAGAAAAGAAAAAAAAAAAAAAAGGCAAATTGTGCTCTGGATAGTTGTATGTGAAATGCATTTATTGTAATCTATAGATTTGAAACTAGGTAGTCTTTAGTATAATGATGATAAAAATCAATTGAATAGAATATTATCTCTGATAATCCTATAATTTACTATAACCTTCTTTTTGAATGATTTCCAAAAACCAGTTGTCATGAAGACGAGCATTTCAAGTCCACATCAGATCTGCAGAACATGCTGGAGTCTAGTAACAACTGAAATGGCATTTATCCACCTCAGGGGGTACCAGGTATTTGCACTCACTACCCTTCCATCCTTCTAATGATCATGCAAGGTGGGAGTGGCCATAACCATGCTATGGAGGAGGAAAACAAGGCTCGGGGAAGTTGACGAATTTGCCCAAGGAGAAACATTTTCTAAAGTGGGTGTACGACTGCTTAGGGATGGAGGTGAAGCTGAGGAGAAGTCAGAGAGGAAGTGTTCAGAGGAGGGCTGGGGGCCAAGAGGCTCCTTCCTATCTTGGGGCAACAAGAATTTGCAGGAAGACCTGATCCAAATATCAGATGGTCCATGACCTAAAGACTCAGCACCCACCTCTCACCGAGTGGCATCACATGCTTCAAAGGAGAATATGGAAATCGTTCCACTTTGATTCTACCATTTGTAGGGTCTCCTCTCTTTCTTTCAAGAGCTTTATGACTGTCAATCGGGTGCTTTTCAAACCATAAATGCTTTACCAGTGACTTTGTGACAGACTTGGTTCACTACTCTAGCAACCTCTCAATATGAATGTTAAAGTTACCCGTCTCCAAGTACCAGGCCACACCTTCTATTTACACATCAAATAAACATAATTTTTGATGCATACTCTGTACCAAGCACAGTCTAGACACTGGGCCTATGAAGGTGCCCCTTCCAAAGGCTTAGTGTCGAACAGAAATTAGAGATAAGACACTGGCAACCCACAAATCCAGAAATAGAAAGCCACAACAGGAGTGCCTGGGTGGCTCAGTCGGGTGTCTGACTTTGGCTCAGGTCATGATCTCGTGGTTTGTGAGTTTAAACCCTGTGTCGGGCTCTGTACTGACAGCTCAGAGCCTGAAGCCTGCTTTGGACTCTGTTTCCCCCCCCCCCCCATCTCTCTGCCCCTCCCCTGCTTACGTACTCTCTCTCTCACACACAAAATAAATAAATAACAAAAAGGAAAAAAAAAAAAAAAAAAAAAGAAAGCCACAACAGAGGAATCCTTAACAAAAGCACAGTTTCATGTACTTGTCTTTTCTAGCCTACTCTAGATAAGACTGTTAAGACGATCCATGAGAAGGTGATATTTAAGATAAGAGTCCCAAGCAGAGAAGGAATCAAACAGCCAAGGAGCAGAGAGAAGAGGTTCAAGGAGATGGACCATTGGGGCTGAAAAATTATAGGTTGAAATGTGCTAAAAGATGAACTTATGAATAGTTGGTGATAGATAACTCGGCTTATATTGAACTGTGTTCAATAATACTGTCTGTTCAGTCCTTTTGAAAAAGATTTTTTTTTTCTTTTTCAATCCTTTTAAGGCAAAAGATGTGTACAGATTGCAAATATGCTTTCAATCAAATGGCCTGAAACATAAAATGCACTGTGGTGGCAAAAAACTCGAAAAGCATAAAGGAATTTATGTAATTTCTACAGAAAAATAAATACCTTAGACTCGGTCCCCGTTTCTTTTTAAATGCTGCAATGCTTTGGTGGCAGGCACAATGCTAAGATGATGTCCTACCTCCCTACCCCTCGTTCCAGATATTCATCAAAATGTAGTCAAGACGGTGATTTGCAGGATTTTATGGCTGTAATTAACGTCCCAGATCAGCTGACCCTAGAAGAGGGAGATAATCTAAACAGGCCTGAAAAAAAAATCACACGGGGTTTACATTTTGGAGTTTATACTGGTGTTTAGCAACCAGAGAGGGAGAGAGTCTCAAAGCACGAGAAAGTTTTGATGCACCACGCCTGGCCTCAGGTGGAAGAGGTCACCTGGCAAGAAATATGGGCTGCCTCTAGAAGCTGAGAGTGGCCTCCAGGTGACAACCAGCAAGGAAATGAGGACCTCAGTCCTACAACCACCATGAAGCAAATTTTACCAAACCCAAATGAGCTTACAGAAAGAATCTCACACCCAGAATCTCTGGACAAGAACTCCATCCAGGTAACACCTTCGACACTGAACCTTCTGGAACTCTGGGCAGGGAACCCAGGAACTCTGAGCCTGGGCTTCTGACCCACATAACTGTGAGCTAACAGGTGTTTTAGCTACTAAGTTTATGGCAATTTGTTATGTGACAAAGAAATCTAATATATGTGGAAAAAAGATGAAATCACACTGCCTGTGTCTAAAGTTGATGGAAGAACTTACTGGGAGGGAGGGAGGCAGGCAGGAGGGCTGGAGGGGAAGAGAAGGGAAAGATTGAGCATGCATTCTAGCTCCCCAGAGACCAATATGGTGACCTGGTACAGGCCACTCAACTCTCTCCAGCCTCACTTTCCTCACCTGTAAGGAGGAGACGATAACAATGTAGAGTGATGAGGGGCATCCTAGGGAGAACACACGGGCAAAAACACTATGGAAGTCGTAGAACACAATCTGAGTTTTTATTGTTTGTATGGCTTCATTGCTGAGCCATTCTGATTTCTGAGTTTTCACTTCCTTTCTTCAATTTTTCCCATTACCTGGGCAAATGCTGATCAAGACACAAATATGGAATCATCCTTGGCTATAAAAGAAAAAGTGGATCCTAAACCATCTTGGAGCTTCTTGGCAGTCTAGGCAAAGGATGGGAGATGCCTTCCGGGGGAGAGGTGTAGAAGTTAGCGTGAGTCCCCGGTGAGGAAAACCATGGCTCCCATCTTCCTTCCACCACTGGACCCGTAGCCATTTGGAAGGTGGAGCCAAATGGCTTCGGTTCAAATCCTAACTCCACTCTTGACCTTGATTTCACCACTCTGTTGTTTTTTTAAGGTGGGAAGTAGAATAATAGTAGCTCCACTCCTAGTGTCGCCGTGGGGAGTGAATTACATACAGAAAGTGCTTTGAAGTCAGACCCTGACCCGAGTAAGCGCCACAGACGTGCTGCTGTTGTTGTTGTTATTATTATTATGACTACTACCACCACTGCTGCTATAGATTCCAAAACGGGACCTGATATTTTTTTTCCCAGAGAATTTGGAAGAATTTTCTCGCCCAGAGAATTAGGAAGAATTTGGAAGATGGGGCTCCGTAAACATGTAAAAATATATCCACAGTAAGGATTTTACCATCAATGACTTTTCATAGGACACTATAAAACCCATCTAATCTCTGAAGAGAAAGCAAGAAAACCTCTCCGGTCATGATTTTGCTGCATTATTTTATGTTTGCTCAAAGGGGAAAAAAAAAAACTCTCAAGGACTTAAAACCGTGATTTATTGCTTTTTAACAAGCAGTTTTGGGGAAGCCAGAAGAGAGGGTTCCCCTGCTGAAAGGGCAAGGGGAGGTAAGGAATTTCAGCAAGGGGGTCAGAGACAAGAGCAGCCAGGAAAAGAAGGCAGCAGTAGAGCAAAACAAAGGCTGATTCCAAGTGCAGTGCACACGGCTTCCTTCTCATCTCCACTGGCTCACGTACTGAACTCCTCATGGCCTTTCTATCAGGGCTGGGAAGTGAGCAGTGAAGACGGCTCTCCGGGACCTTGCGATGCAGTGGGCGAGGCAGACCAATAAGGCAGATATCTGGAGCAGCGCCGTGAGCACCAGCATGGTCGGGGGGGGGGGGGGGTGCCGATGTCCAGGGTTAGGGTGCGGAGGCAGCTAACCGAGGGGAGGCGCTGGCGTCCCCATACCTGAGCAGCGAAGGATGCCTATCAGTCAGAAGAGGTGGGTGCACAGAAAAGTGGGGGAGGGGACAGGGATTCTGGGCAGAGAGAAGAGTGTGCCTCTAGGCAGAAATACAAACATGACCATGGAGTGTTTGTTTGGAACCTCCCAGGAGGGGCCAGAATGCCAAGAAGGAGCTGGACGAACCACAAAAGAAAGGCTGTGATTTGCTGATCTTGCCGAAGTTTGAGCTTAGGGTTTATTATTACTATTTTTTAATTTACCAAAGTGTAAAATTGACTCTTCAGGTATGTAGAACTATGAATTTTAATGCGTGTATAAATTCACATAACCCCCACCATGATCAGGATATGGAATAGCTCCAGGAGCCCCCAAACTCCCTTAGACTATCCCTTCATAGTCATACCCTCATCCTCCAGCCCTAATTCCTGGCAAACACGGATCTATTCTCCATCACTGCAGTTCTGTCTTTTCAAAAATGCCATACAAATGAAATCATACAGTATGTAACCTTTTGAGACTGGCTTCTTTTACTCAGTAAATATCTCTGAGATTATTCTAAGCGGCTGGGCATACAGACAGTTCATCACTATAGTTGCTGAGTATTAGCCTATGGTGGGGGGGGGGTACTATCATTTGTATATCCATTCACTCACTCAAAAACATTGGGGGTTTTCCCCAGCATGGCGCTACTGTACATAAAGCTTCTATGAACATTCATAAATAGGTTTTTCTGTAGACACATGTCTTCTTTTCTCTAGGATAAATGCCCAGAAGTATGAGTGCTCGGTCACATACTGTGTGTGTGTGTGTGTGTGTGTGTGTGTGTGTGTGTGTATTTTAAGAAGCTGACCAACTGTTTTTCGGGATGGCTATCCCATTTTGCATTCCCATCACCAAAGCATGCAGGTTAGTGTGTTCCACATCCTTGTCAGCACTTGGTATTGTCAGTAGTTTTTTCATTTTAGCCATTGTCACAAGTGATTAAAATTTGCATCTTCCTCGTTTCTAAGGATGTGGGACAACTTTCTGTGCCCTATGTTTCTCATTTTCAGAGGAATTTCTGTTCAGCTTTTTTTGGCCCCTTTTTAAATTGTTTTTCTTCTTACCTTAGGGTTTTGAGAATTCGTTATACATTTTGGATACAAGTCCTTGGTTGGAGGTGTGACATGTAACGTATTTTCTCTAGCCATGACCTTGTCTTCTTATGTGTGCAATTTAGAAAGTTCCCTTACACTACGTTAGGGAGGAAAAATAGGAGGGACTTTTGGGTGGGGGCAACTTACTAAGAAATGAAAAATGTGGCTAGGAAGCCACGGATGGGCCCAATGTCTTCAGCACACAAGAAGAGAACAGGGTGTTCTCACGGCACGGGCAGGAGCTTGTGTGCAGCAGTCCATTCGGGGCGATGCTTTTAATGCCGTGACTAATGATGCCCACGTAAAGGTGATGTCTTCCCGTCCTGTTTTTAGTGCTGCTGAACCATCCCAGGTAATAAATCAAAGAAGCCAGGGTGGCTATTTGTATGGCGAGATAAGGGAAATTAATTTCAATGCCCAAACATGGACCTCCTTATATTAAAAAATGACTTGGCAGTACTAGTCCTTTTCATGAGAATGTCTTGGAGAACCAACACTTGGAAAACACACACGCGGGGTGGATTCACCCTCTGTATTTTCAAGGGAAATACTGTTGTCTTCTGAGACTGGAAAGTCAAGGGGAAGAATCATTTCAAATATAAAGAGCAAAAAAATAAAGCACTGATGGAGCAAAAAAAAAATATTCATGGACTTTCAAGAAAGGGAGGATTATAATAATAAATTGCATGTAGTCAAATTCTTTCAGTTCTTAAAAAAAACCCTTTACTGTGCTTTGCAAACTACTCTAATTGTCTCATTTTCATGAAAACTTAGACGCTCTGAGTTTAAAATGCATAAAAATATAAATACTAGGACTGTGAACAAGAACGTACGTAACAATAGTGCGATTTCTAGGCGGAAACGTGGCTGGAACACAGTGTTAATACCTTGGCTGGAATACTAAGGGAAAGACAAAGTGCAAGAAAAGCCTGGAGACTTCTCTGAGCTTCCCAAGGGCCGCGCCCCGCCTCCCCCCCACCCCCCCCCCATCCCCCCTCTGAACACAGTGCAGGAACAATGTGAAGCCATCCATCACCAGTGAGCACGACTCTCCTTGCTGGCTCCAAGCAGGCAAGGTTGCCACCTGTCCAGCTTTCCTTTGAAAGGTCCCCACACAAAGGGGACCAGGTTCTGCTCCAGGTTCAAAGTAGCATTTAATCTGGACTTCTGAATCCCCCAGCATTTCAGCAGCAGCAAATGCACTCTACTTCTAACTTGGAGAAGTCTCTTTCCAAGCTCTAACTTGGAAATTTGAACTCCGAATCTACTGACCAAATTCTGGGTTTACTCCAAGCAGGCACGGTTTCTCTCTCTCTTTGCTTCCCTTCTTGCCCCAGCAAAATCTCTTCTCTGCAGATGAGCTGGAGGGATGTCTTGGAAATGCGCATCGGATTGTGCCACTGCACTGGCTTCTCGGTGCATATTTAGCAGGAATATTTCCTACTACTCTTAGAGATTTCTATATACCATAGGGGTTAAGTAAATGTGTTGGTTAAGCAAAGGAATGAGTAAGTGTGCCAAAGTAGGGAGGTTCCTTTAAGATCCTAGCCTTACCTGCATTTATGTAAAAAATATTTTTAAAAGAGAAAAATGGAAATGTTCTTCATCTCAGAGGGAGGAATTATCTGAGTATAACAAAAAGCTCAAGAACTATAAAGAAACAATTGATAAATAAAATCATATTAAAATTGAATATGATGGGATGCCTAGGTGGCTCAGTTGGTTAAGCCTCTGACTTTGGCTCAGGTCATGATCTCCAGGTTCATGAGTTTGAGTCCTGCATTGGGCTCTGTGCTGACAGCTCAGAGCCTGGAGCCTGCTTTGGATTCTGTGTCTCCCTCTCTCTGCCCCTCCCCCACTGACACACGGTCTCTCTCTCTCTCTCTCTCAAAAATAAATAAACATCAAAAATTTCATTTTAAAAACTGAATATGGGTGAAAGGGTAGAGCAAATTCAAAATATCGCTGAAATACTGCATAAGTACTTGTATATCATCAACCTAAGAAAAAAATCTAGTTCTTATAGTATGTAAGAATCTCTTAGGGATGCCTGGGTGGCTCAGTTGGTTAAACATCTGACTTCAGCTCAGGGTATGATCTCGTGGTTCGCGAGTTCGAGCCCCACATCGGTCTCTTTGGCCTCAGCGCAGAGCCCGCTTGGGATCCTCTGTCTCCCTCTCTCTGCCCCTCCCCCCTCTCAAACATAAATAAACATTAAAAAATTAATCTCTTATAAATCAATAAGGAAATAAAATAAACCCAACAGAAAATTAGGGAAAATGTGAAAGAAACTACAGATGCTTCTTAAATAATTTTTTAAAAAAGGTTGCTAACCTCACTCTTAGGGAAAATTTGTTGTCTATTTCATTCATTTGGGGTTTTTCCCCAGTTACTTCTGAACCACATGCCCGTGGATAAGCATAAAGCCTTGAACTCCAGAGAAAAACTGAAGGATGCTCTGGCAAAATAATTTAGATACACTGCCATCTTCCCTCATCTGACATACATTTATTGCCTAAGCAACAAGGAACACATGTCTCCACTTTCTCATCTGTTAAATGGGAACAGTCATAGCGCTAACCTCACATAGGTCAATTTGGTAGAATACACGTGAAGTGCCAGCCATAACGTAATATACGGTGTTTATCTCATGTCAGGCACCAAGTTACAGTGGGCAGGGATTCTGCAATGGCCAGTGTAGCAGGAAGGCAGGAATGTTTCAACAGCCATAACTGAAAGGGGGAGTGGGTATATCCATTGTACGGGGAGTAAAAGTAAGTCCCTGAGAGAGTTCAAAAGGGAGGCAAGATCATTTCTAGTTCAAGCTGTCTGAGATTTCCTGGAGGAAACGGTGCTTAAACCACACTTCGAAGGGGAGAGACAATCTGGATATGCCTCTGACAAATCTGCTTATACAGTTTATCAGTAAGAGCCAATCAACATTTATTAGGCCAGGCTCCTTGTCAAGCACTCAAGATGACAGAGGTGAGAACAGAAACGGCCTCACTTTTGCAGAATTTAGAGTTTAATGAACAGGAGAACTGAAATATGCTTAAAAAGCAAAGCAATAATGGGGCGCCTGGGTGGCTCAGTCAGTTAAGCGTCCGACTTCGGGTCAGGTCTTGATCTCACAGTTCGTGGGTTCGAGCCCCACGTCGGGCTCTGTGCTGAAAGCTCAGAGCCTGCAGCCTGCTTCAGATTCTGTGTCTCCCTCTCTCTCTCTGCCCCTCCCTTGCTTACACTCTGTCTCTCTCTCTGCCCCTTCCCTGCTTGCGCTCTCTTTTTCTCTCTCTCAAAAATAAATAAACATTAACAAAATTAAAAAAAAAAAAAAAAGAAAGCAAAGCAATAATGAACATAACCTGTGGGAGGAGGATTGCCCACCCTGTGTAGGGTACGGGAGAAAATGTAAGGTATAAGTAATGGGTCAATTCTTGTATTGATTGGGTCTGAGGGTGTTCACGAATGCCTATTATATTTTGTTTTGTAACTTACTAAGTATGCTGCGTACCATATTTAATGACTCCTGAGGTACACTGTTTTTTTTTTCATTTATTTTTATTTTACCATCTCCAACACTGGGATGCCTTGTAGCAGAGATGAGATAGGAAAGCATTATGGATTCGTTGACTTGGCTGCATTTTCACTTTATTCCTGGAATATAAAATAAAGGTCTAAAAGATTTGATGAAATACGGCATATTCTTTTTTATGTATTAGGTATTATATTTTTAAAAGATAATAAATTTTTTTTTAAAAACTACATTATGCCTTTTATCACCTGGATAGGCTGAGTATTATTTTGTGTGTTATTTAAAATAAAGACATGAAAGGGGGTGTCTGGCTGGCTCAGTTGGTCACGCATGTGACTCTCTATCTCAGGGTCCTGAGTTCAAGCACCAAGTTGGGTGTAGAGCTTACTTAAAAAAATAATAATAAAAATAAAGACATGGAAGTTCATACTCTCAGGTACAGGTGATAAACTCAGAGATAAAATATGCCTCCATCTAATTCAGTTCACGATATAAAATCAGATCCTACTAAAATACTACTGAAACTCTTAACTCGGTGTTCATCCACATATATAATCACTGCCATGTCCTCAGACTCCACCGCCACCCCCCTTGTCCACTTCCTTTTTCCAGCTGGAAGAAGCGAATGCGATCGGACTGGAAATCATTGAACTACAAACGCAGTCAGTCGTTCGTATCTATCCACTAAAATGATTATCAATATCCATAACATTGGAAGTTATTTAGTCCCTAAGTAATCCAGCTTATCTCAATCATCTTGAAACAGGATTTAACGGTTTTAAACAATTTGGTTCTAGACAGTCAGAAGTGTCACCTTTTTGGAAGCTTTACGTTGCAGCCTGATAGCAGGAAATAGTTTCGCCAAAGCCATAGTTAACCGCTTGGATGTGGATTCTCTTATTTCTCAGACTATTTTTCCTCTCTCCCTGCCCCCACCCGGATTTCCAAAGGCAAGCTACAAATGGGGTCTGGTGTGTGTGTGTGTGTGTGTGTGTGTGTGTGTGTGTGTGTGTGTGTGTGAGAGAGAGAGAGAGAGAGAGAGAGAGAGAGAGAGAGAGAGGGAAGGATGAGGGTGAAATCAACAAGTACAGGGAGGATGCTATTTGGATGGATTGGGACAGCCCGGCAGTGGCATTGCATGCGTCTCTATTTTCTTTTAAAGAGCAATTATGATTTAATGTGGTAAAATTATATCATTAAACCTACTCAAATGGAATAAATTCTCCTTGTGATATGCATTTAGAAAGGCAGTTCATATTCTATCCCTAAAATATATCTATTACATTTTTGTGTCTACCCGCCACTTCTCTTTTTACCATGATACTGGAGATAAGTTTCAGACAGTCTGGCAGGAGCAGAAAAAAAAATACAACAACCCTGAAACTCGATACGTATCTTACTCATCGAGACCTTTGTGATCTGTTAGTGAAAATTAATACTTAACTATAAGTACATTCTCCAACTTCCCAAAGCACAAATCTCTAACATCTTTTTACATTCTCTACAAAGACCATTCCTTGTTATTATTATAGTTTCCCCTCTTCGTTTAAAAAGCACTACAATTTAAATTAATGAGTTACGTTTACACTCAAGTGAAGAACGGTCACAGGCATCGTCTCCAGTTATGACTCTTAACCACAAACACATCAGAAGTATTTGTAATATAGTTTTCTTCCAGCTCAAAGCTGAGAATTTGGCATGGTGGTGTGGACTCTCATATGGCCCCTTTTGTGTCTTTTTGTATATGCTAGGATATTGGCCCTCTGAAGCTAGGTACATTGCTTCCTTCTTTATAACCTCAGCTTGTGGGAGTCACCCCGGATTCTTAACTGTTTGGGATTTGGAGAGAGAAAAAAAGAACAAAGGCATGATGGAGGTCAAGAGTGGGCTCCACGGTTTAAAATAACTGACAGTGTCCCAGCTGTGTACCCTGCCAGCTAGGAACACACACTTTGGCACGTACCACACGCGGGTTCACATCCCTGCTCGGCCACTTGTTACTGCGTCCAGGCAAGTTATGTAACTTATTCCAGTCTCCGGCTCCTCAAGGGCCAGATGCAAATAGGACTACTTAGGGTGCAAACTTGTTGGGGGAATAAGTAATACCTCCAAGCCCTTGCAAAGTACAAGCTGTAAGCGGCTGCTGTGAATACTACCTTGGATTGCCTTTCTTTTGTCAAGAGGTGGACTCTTCATCTCTGTAAGTTAAAGGGGCAGTGATTAGTATACAGGCTTGGGGACTCATAGCATCAAAGGAAGGTTGCCTAGTTCAAGGTGGGAGCAAGGTTGGGTAGAGGGAAGATCTACGAGTATGAGACAGCACAGGGAGATTCTGCTTTTACGCATCTCTGTCTATCCACCCCAAGACCCAAAGGCCACTAAGTTTGTCCCCTCTTCCCATTATATCAAGGAGGCTATGAAAATTACCACATGAGAAGAATACCGGAGGGAAAAGTACAAGGGCAAGGCAGATAGCCACCTCTGCATGGTACAGACAGAAAATCCAGTCCAGTCACTGGGCAAAATAAATTTCTGCGGCTATTTCCAATATGATGTGCATGTCTATAAAGTCTTTTTATTTTGCACAGAGCTCATGAAATGGATTCAATTATCTTGGTCACACCTTGCACAACAAGCTGGCCAGGAGAATGACGCCATTTAGAAGCAGCAGGCCCCCTAGACGGTCTGCTACTCCAAGGACCAACCTTTTTCCACTGGCCTATTTTACAGACAAGAAATTTGAGGCCCATAGACCTGGGCGATAACCAAAAAGAGAACTGTCGGCAAAACAGTCCTAGAGCAGGGTCCCTGAATCTCCCAGGATATTATTTTTTTTAAGTTCACTTATTAATTTTGAGACAGTGAGGGATGGGCAGAGACGGGGGGGGGGGGGAGAGAGAGAGAGGAGAGAATATATCCCAAGCAGGCTCTGCACTATCACCAAGGAGCCCGATGCGGGCCTCAAGCTCACAAACTCTGAGATCATGATCTGAGCCGAAATCAAGAGTCACAGGCTTAACCGACTGAGCCACCAAAGCACCCCTCACCCCAGGACGGGCTTTCGAGTAGATCACGATGACGCTTTCTGCAGGTTGCTTCACGACAAACTGCGCTATATTCCAAGTGTTGTTTGCCTCGCGGCCCTCGTGGTGTAAACTCACCCAAGGGCTACCTCAAAGGCACACGCTTCCCCCAGTTTCCCACGGAAACAAATGAATTCTGTCCTCCTGTTTCTGTTTCCCAGCGGCCCTCAAGCGGGGGGCACCACACACTAATGGCAGCATCTGACAAGCACTCCCATAGGCCAAACTCTACCTACCGCTGCTGATTTGATTTATCATCATGAAATACAAGGGGGTGTTGTTACCTGCAGCTTACTTAGGGGGAAGCTGAGGCACGGCAAGGCTAAGCAACCTCTGTAGGATCCCATGCCTAGGAAATGGTGGAAGCAGGTTGTAATTATAGGGCTGCTTCACTCTGGTGTCTCTTGTGCCACCCTGAGGCCTCAAGCTTTTATACCACAATCCTTGTACCACGGTAGTCCCGGAGCCCACCCAGCCGTGTCTCCTGCTCCCCTTCCCTCCAGGAAGCTGAAATACAAGCATCAGCAATAGTGCCTATGGTATGCAGAACCCTGAGATGACCCTGGTGACCCATATACCCTTGCACTATGCCCTCCCGGTGAGTACGAGCAGGACCTGTGAACATGACAGAACAGCACTCCGTTGATTACGCTGTATGGCCAAAGGGGTTCTGCAGATGTAATTAATGTCCCTAATCAGTTAACGATGAGTTCATCAAACAAGGTATCCCCCGGTGGGCTTGGCCCAACCAGGTGAGCTTTTTATTTTTTTATTTAAAAAAAAATTTTTTTAACATTTATTTATTTTTGAGACAGAGAGAGACAGAGCATGAACAGGGGAGGGGCAGAGAGAGAGGGAGACACAGAATCCGAAACAGGCTCCAGGCTCTGAGCGGTCAGCACAAAGCCCGACGCGGGGCTCGAACTCACGGACCGCGAGATCATGACCTGAGCCGAAGTCGGATGCTTAACCGGCTGAGCCACCCAGGCCGCCCCCAGGTGAGCTAAAAGGAGGAATGAGCTCTCTCCCTGAGGACAAAGACACTCTTCTGTTGGCCTTGAAGAAGCAGGCTGCCATTTGTGGAGACAGCCACAGGCAGGGCACATGAGGTGCTCTTTCAGAACTCGAGGCCTCAGTCCTCAAAACTGCGATGAACTGAATTCTGTGAACTCTGGACAACTTGGGCGCTTCAAAGAGGGCTCCGAGCCTCAGAGGACGTCAGGATCTGCTGATACCTTCCTCACAGACTTCTAAGACCTTGAGCAGGGGACCCACTTAAGGCAGGTCTGGACGCCATGGCAACTGGGAGATAATAAATGTTTGCGTTTTAAGGTACAAAGTTCATGGTATTTTGTTACACAGCAACAGAACACACACACACACACACACACACACACACACACACACACAATCCCTCATCGTATACAACTGGGTTCCGCAAGAGGCTGGTAGAGCAATGCCTGAGAGTGCTTTGCTGAGAAGGCACCGGCACGTGCTGGGGAACAGCAGTAGCTTCCTACTTCTACAGCCCTGAGGAAGTAACCTAATTCTCTGACACTCTGTCCCCCCACCTTCAAGGTCCCAGTGCCTGCCTCAAAGAGTTGTCACAGATATTAAATAATACAGAAAAGTATTTCACCCAGTGCCTGGGATGTTACCGATACTGACAGATGTTAGCTTTTGTTCTTATTAACCATGCATTCCTGTTCACTGGGCCTCGGTTTCACTCTCTTCGCAAGAAGGGTGGAGTGGAAAGGCTCTGAGCTTCCTTCCTGTCCTGATGCACTCACAGAACCTGTGCCCAGCATTCTTTCCATCCCTTTCTCTTCCCTGCCCGTGTGCACACAAGCAGGCATCCCTGGGAAACCACCCACCCAGCCCCACAGCGGCCCACCTGAAACCAGAATGCTGAACTTTGTGACTGAGTGTTTACAGTTGTTGTCACGATTCAGATAAGCACATCCTGCTTTCTGTTTAACAAGCCATTAAAGGCACAGAGGCGTGCGTACCTGGCCAGTGGGGCGCACTCGCTGAAGGTGCCTCCCGCAGCCTGAGGATCCTGACCCACCCAGCTCCCCCAGGCCACTCCAGACCAGAGCTCCCAGGAGGGAATGCGGGCAGGGGGAAAGGGATACGCAGCTAGGGTGAGTAGAAAGCTGGTGCTGCAAAGCCTGATTCCAGCTCTCTTCATTCCAAACCCTTACCTTGAAGTGAGTTTTCTCCAGGGAGTTTTCAGAGTCTGCAAATATCTCCTCCTAATGAGTCAACCAGTCTCAACCAGGCACACAGCCACATTTCGGCTTTCCAAATGAGTTTGAAGGTGATGAACTTGGATCAGACTGCCCCACCATCATCCCCACCCCACCTAGGTGTCTGGATCTCAGGTGAAAAGAAAATACTACATGAATGTCTTCTAATCTTCTTGGTTAAAAGTGGAACAAATGAAAGATTCCCATCATGGAAAGACCTGGCTGTGTCCGCTGGGGTGTGGCTGTGTCACGTTAAGGTAAAGAGGAGGACTCCAGCATGAGAGAAGTAACCCACGCAAAGCTCAACTCCGATCAAAGATAATAGATTATTCGAAGAGACAACCATACATGAGGACAGCACACATCCGTATCACAGGTCAGACAAGTTAAGGAAATAAGTGACCATAGTTTTAAAATATGGCACGCTTTACTTTCTAAAGGTGTGTTTTCAGGAGCACCGCAAAAAACATTAATAAATAACATTTATTGAGCCCCTACTATATGCCTATCAGAAACTGCATACTAAGTACTGTAATAACTGTGTACCAATGACACAAGGCTCTCAAGAAGCAAAAGACTTGTCATTCATCGTCCAGATGTTGTACAATGCTCTTTTTCCCATGCAGTTCTATCTTGGAATTGCATAAGCCTGATTCAGACTGTAATGGGCCTGGGAATCTAGTTACCCCGTGAGGAAAGCTCAACAACCAGGATATATTTAAGTCCACTGTACAAACTAGGAAAAACACGCCGAGGGAAAATACCTTAGGGATATGCTATAAAATCATGAAGGCAGATGCTCAAGAAAGGTGTGTTTCCTATGAGCATTCACCTGCTATTCATTCTTCTGTTCTGTTCTCTATTCACTGGTGGACAATAATGAAAAGAGACAAAGAACGTGACTCTGGAGTCAGACCACCTGGGCTCAGTGCCTAGTTGACCACCCCCCGTGAGCTGTGTGACCTTGGGCAAATCACCTCATCTCACTGTGCCTCAGTGCTGCATCTATCACATGGACACGATCAGAGAACATTCCTTCTGGGGTTGTTCTGAAAATCCAGTGACAGGACTGCAAACTATGCTGGCTGGCATGGAGCTCTCAGGGAACACTGGCTACCTCGATTCCATTACTGGTAGCTGGCAGACGTCCTCTAACAGGTGCCAACAAGAGGGGTTTTTTGGTTTTGGTTTTGGTTTGTTTTGATGCTTGCAATACATTTTCGAAATAGAGATTCTGAATTTGTTAACTTGGGAAAAATACAAGTATTCATTTATTATAACAAAATGTCTCCTGATATTACTAGACCATCACTGCCTTACCTCACGCCTAATCACAAGATGGTTCAGGTGGGTATTGTTCCCTTGATACAGTTGAAGAACCTGAGATTCAGAATTCGTGGTGCTGATATATTGGCCACAAACAGAGTTGGGAAGGAAACTCAAGTTTGCATCAGTCCAAAGTCTATGTCTTAATTGTGACAGGTATTCTCAAAGGTCACTTACAGTGTAAAAAGGATGTATCCCTGGGGGGGGGGGGGGGGAGGTGCCAGGGTGGCTCAGGTGGTTGAGCATCTGATTTTGGCTCAGCTCATGATCTCATGGTTCATGAGTTCACGTCCCACATCAGGCTGTCAGCACAAAGCCCATCTGGGATCCTTGGCCCACCCCTCTCCCTCAGTAAATAAATAAATAAATAAATAAATAAATAAATAAATAAATAAAAATTTAAAAAAACATTAAAAAAGAAAAAAAAGACATACCCCTGGAGATGTATATAAAGTACACAGCGCTTGGGTTCAATATGAAACACAATCTTACACTGAAACTTCCAGTTTAGCGCTAAGAGAAATATAATGTGAGCCACAGAGCTAATTTTAAATGTTCTAGCAGCCACACTTAAAAAAAGGTAAGTGAAATGGATGGAATTCACGGTAAGCACATTTTACTTAACGTGTACTTATAAAATACTATCACTTCAGCATGAAATCAACATAGAATGACCACTGAGATACGGTGCATTGTTAAGACACTAAGTATACTAAGTCTTTAAACTCTGGTATTTTCCACCTACTGAGTATCTCAGTTCACCCTAGCCATTTTTCACCTGTTCAAGACCCACATGGGACCGGGGGCCAGGCCACGCTGACCAGTCCATGCAAGGCTAGCAGCAAATCGCACTGACAGCTCACATTGAACACTACTGAACACAATCATTTGTGCCACCACCTACGTGTTCACCTGGCAGACCTGTGACTTAGGGAGGACTCATGACATTTGCCTTCCTTTCTCAGGTACCATCTAACATCCAAATTTTTAGCTGCAAAAATACTCAATGATATTCTCACTTCTAATGCAGAACACTCGGGCCTCGTTCAGGGTAGTTAAGCCTGCACAACTCCATACGCACTTTCTTTCTTGATGTCGGGGAAAACATGTGAAACAGAAGTGGAACAGAAAAGACAGCGCTGTGGTACAGGTAACCACGATGCAAATGGTGGATGTATTTTTTTTTTCCCCCTGGACTCGTGGACAATCAACGAAAACAAGCCCTTATTTGCTAAACAAAAATAGCGTGGCCATGAGCTTCTTTGGCTCGGCTCGGCTGGGGTGCTTGTTGATGCCCTGGCCGACGGCAATCTCTCCTGTGGGGGGGGTGGACACAGGCCAGAGATGAAATGAACATTTAATTGCGAGAGGATTGATGAATGACTGAGTGATCACTGAGAGCGAAAAGTCCAAAGGAAAAAGGGAACCACCTCCAGAGAAAAAGAAGTTTTCAAGAGAGGATTGATTGTATAACCTCCTGCTACACAAGAGTGGAAGTGAGGAAGAGGTCTCCTTCCTTCCCTGGTTCCATCCCTCTCTTCCTTCACTCACTCAACACCTACTTGGCATCCAGCACAGAAAGGGAGACAATGTAGCCAGCCTCAGAGGCCTGATAGGGGAATGCCCACCATCTACCCCCACCCAGTGGGCTCTGTGCTTCAATGAAGGGGCACAGCAAGGGGATGGAAAGGGAAAGACTTGGAAAATGCAGATTAAACTCTTAGGTAGTGAGCAGAGGCCAAAGCCTAAGAAAGAAATCTGATTTTAGTGTCTACAAGTTAGTTTTAACAACCAGAATTTGTGAAATGGGTGAGGAAAAAGGCCAAGTCTATAGGATTCTGACATGTGTCTCTACACAGCAAGGCCAGGAAGAACAGAAAGGAAGGTAGGCCTCCAGGGCTGCTCAGGTCAGCACATCTGGGCCTTGTTTATCACAAAGGGTCCGGAAGAGGTACTGGCCAATCAAGGCTGAAAGCAGGGCAACAAGTGGATGGCCTGACCATAAAATGACTAGGGAAAACCCAGCTTTAAGATCTACAATGAAAAAAAAAAAGACCGCATGGTTCAGGGTGGAACAGGAGAAGCATAAACGAGCAGATGAGCAGAGGAACAGAGCACAGGAGGCCATCTTTGGCTAATCACACCCAATGGCTTCAGGCATGGATCTGACTTGGTTGTGGACCACCCAGGAAAATGTTAGAAAATTGACTTCGTGGGTATAGATTTTCAAAGAAGTTCTGGAGTGCTGGAACACGGAGCTGAGAAGGTTGGGGAGAGGAAAGAAACAGGAGATAGTCTAACACAGAAAGGACTTGAAGATTCTAAATGCCCAAAATTCTGAGGGCTTTTTAAAAAACAGTCCTCTGGCACAGCGAAGGAAACCATCAACAAAACTAAAACGCAACCCAGGGAATGAATGGGAGAATATATGTGCAAATGACACATCAGATAAAGGGCTAGTATCCAAAATCTATGAAGAACTTATCAAACTCAACACCCCAAAAATAAACAACCCAGTTACGAAACGGGCAGAAAATACGAGCAGACATTTCTCCAAAGAAGACATACAAATGGCGAATCGACACATGAAAAACTGTTCAACGTCACTCATCATCGGGGTAGTACAAATCAAAACCACCATGAGATACCCCCTCACACCTGTCAGAACGGCTAAAATTAACAACTCAGGAAGTAACAGATGTTGGTGAGGATGCGGAAAAAGAGGAACCCTTTTGTACTGCGGGTGGGAATGCACACTGGGGCAGCCACTCTGGAGAACAGTATGGAGGTTCCTCAAAAAGTTAAAAATGGGACTACTCTACCACCCAGCAACCGAACTACTAGGGATTTGTGCAAAGGATACAAAAAATGCCGTTTTGAAGGGGCATATGCACCCCAATGTTTACAGCAGCACTAGTGACAACAGCCAATTATGGAAAAAGCCCAAAAGTCCATTGACTGATGAACGGATAAAGAAGATGTGGCATATACACACACACACACACACACACACACACACACACACACACACACTGGAATACTACTCAGTGATGAAAAAGAATAAAATCTTGCCTACAATGACGTGGATAGGACTAGAGTGTATTATGCTTAGCGAAATCAGTCAGAGAAAGACAAGTATCATATGATCTCACTCACATGTGGCATTTAAGGAACAAAACAGAAACATAAGGGAAGAGAAGGAAAAACAAAATAACATATAAACAGAGAAAGGCAACCATAAGAGACTCTTAAACGCAGAAAACGAACTGAGGGTTGCTAGAGGGGAGGTGGGGGGGATGGGCTAAATGGGGAATAGGTATTAAGGAGGGCACTTGTTGGGATGAGCACTGGGTGTTGTATGTAAGTGATGAATCACTAAATTCTGCTCCTGAAACCAATACTACACTATATGTCAACTAGCCTGAATTTAAATAAGAACTTGGAAGAAAAAGAAATAGAAAAAAAAAAAAGTCCTCTGGGCCCAGGAACAAAATAATACCAAAATACTAAAAATAAGGCAGTGAAGGGGTTGCCTGAGTGGCTCAGTCAACTGAGCATCTGACTTCGGCTCACGTCACGATCTCATGGTTCGTGGGTTTGAGCCCTGCATTTGGCCCTGTGCTCCGTGCTGACAGCTCAGAGTCTGGAGCCCGCTTCTGACTGTGTGTAGCCCTCTCTCTCTCTGCCCCTCCCCTGCTCAAACTCTGTCTCTTTCTTTCTCACAAATAAATAAACATTAAAAAAAAAAAAAAAGCAGCATGAAAAGGTTCATCCCTGAAATGGGTGGCTCTTAAATACAAAGAGAAATACTACCCACTCACCTATACCCCAAAAAGGGAAAAGTTAGGTTGAAATCACTGAATGTGAATATAACAGTTAAGGGGCAGAGCTGAGAAGACTTATGGAACATTCTGGACAAATGTTGGCTCCACATGGAGCCTCCATTCAAAAGTGGGGAAGACAAAAAAAGGGAGGAGGGAAAGAATCAGGTAGCACATAAACAAACAACTGGTGAGTGCAGAGCCTGGACTCTGCGAACAGATAAAAGTGAGTGATATTGTAGAGAGTGGCTGGGGAGGCCAAGTTCAGGTACAGTCAGGAGGTATCCAGGATTACTCCCCTCTGAGGTACTCTTGGTAAGGTGTGGGCGAACAGTGCAGACAGCAGACACTGAGGTGGGGGTGAGAAGGACCCCTGAGGCCTCCGTCAACTCAGTCACAACCCCTTTCACTGCCCCCACCCCACATACTCTGAGCCACAGCTATTCATGTAGACCTCCCATAAAATAATATCTTAACGTTGTAAGG
This sequence comes from Panthera uncia, assembly GCF_023721935.1. Classification (NCBI taxonomy): domain Eukaryota; kingdom Metazoa; phylum Chordata; class Mammalia; order Carnivora; family Felidae; genus Panthera; species Panthera uncia. Next base: position 36,908,095 of record NC_064816.1, read on the forward strand.
CAAAAAAACAAAAAACAAAAAACAAAAAACAAAAATGTGAACTCATAAATAGAAGACTGGTGGTTGCCAGAGGTCAGGGTTTGGGTGTGAACAAAATGGGTGAACGGGGTCAAGAGGGACAAACTTCCAGTTGTAAAATAAGTAAGTCCTGTGGATGTAATGGACAGTATGGTGACTATAGTTAACGATACTGTATTGTGTAGTTAGAAGTTGCTAGGCGTAGATCACAGGAGTTCTCAACACAAGAAAATAAAATTGCAACCACACATGGTGATAGACGTGAACTAGACCTACTGTGGGGATCACCTTGCGATACATACAAATACCATACCACGTTGTACACCTGAAACTAATGTCACCTGTCAGTTATACCTCAACGACAGCAAAACTTTAAAACAAATCATATAAGAGGATCGATTATAAAAAGGGTCCCCGAATCAAAATACAGATAAATGCAGGAATGAAAGTTAAGTCATCTGGACCCCTGGATTTCTCTTTCAGCCCACAGACTATGCTTCAAAAACAATGTAAAAGGTTATCACACATCTTAACAAGGTGAGCAAGGAAAGGCTGGCTCCAAGGCGGAAATAAACAGTTGAAGACTGCTTAAAAATTTGGGGGGAGGGGCACCTGAGTGGCTCAGTTGGTTAACTGCCTGACTTCGGCTCAGGTCAAGATCTCGCAGTCCGTGAGTTCGAGCCCCGTGTCGGGCTCTGTGCTGACAGCTCAGAGCCTGGAGCCTGCTTTGGATTCTGTGTTTCCCTCTCTCTCTGCCCCTCCCTTGCTCACACTCTGTCTCTCTTTCTCTCTCTCTCTCTCTCTCTAAAAATAAGTAAACATTAAAAAAATTAAAAAAAATTTTGTACAAATCTACTGGAAGCCTCAAAATTGTCCACCAAAAAACTCAAGAGACACAGGTGAAGGATCTCTTTCCTCATTCCATGTTTTCCAGAAAACTGTAAAAGGGTGGAGAGAATCCAGAGAGAGGTAAGGAGGATTAAGAGGAGGGAAAACGGAACTTTTGAGGAAAGGTTCCAAGGGTCAGGATGGTTTTGCCTGAAAAGGCAGCCATAGGGAGAATTTTAGTAACTGTTTTCAAGTATACAACAGGGCACTACAAAGACGATGCCAGCACGTTATCTTTATCAGCAGACAGGGCAGAGGAGATGGTCTTCACCTGCAGCCAGAGTGGGCCAGGGAGTTTGGGGAGCCAGAGGAGTGAGTTCTTGACTGGACTGGATTACAGTATGGGACACCGTAGAATTCCTTGCCTTGGAGAGCTTTATACACAAACAACGCAGGTGTTACACACAACGCCACGAAGGTGAGACCAAGTGACCTTCAGCCGCCCCTTCCTACGATATTTCAACTTGTGGCTCCCAAGTGTGGCAATAAGGCTTTACTAATACTCCATTTCCTGCCCCGGGTTGGGGGCGGAGTAGGGAGTAAAATATTCAAGACACAGAAAGATCGCATCCAAGGAGGGGTTTACCAATGACAATGTTTTATAATGCACTAAAAAGGATGCCACCGTTCACCGGATTTTTTTTAAGAATGGCAGTAAATGTAAGCAAGAGGAACAGAAGCCCTGATGAGCACAATTACGCTTAGAAGAAAAATTAGGCCAAACGTAAGACGCCCTGAGGTCCCAATTCTGCTAAATGAACACACGGAACGAAGAAGTGTGGAGCGCATGTCCTAAGTTCAAGCTGAACTCCGGGATTCTCTTCACTTCCTTCAAGAAGAGGCATTTATGGCAGAAGGCTCAAGAACCAATAAAAAAGGTAATTTCACAATATCTCTGCTGTGTCCCCAATCATCCAAAGGGCCGAAGGCAGCTCTGTTCCCACTACACTGCACTACGCTTGCCACGCGGCTGGTTTTCAATCGACACTGCTGTGTACTTCTTTTTTTTTTTTTTTTTTTTTTCCTCCCAAGCTGGGCCTGTCGGGGTTTTGTAAAAAAAATTGCAACTCCACACCAGGCTGCTGGCCTCTGGTTGGGTTGCGATCAAAAGAAGGAGATGATTTACGCTCCTAGAGAAAAAGGGGGCCCCATGCTGGCACAAGGCACAGGTGAAGATTCTAAAAGCCAAGTACAGTTTAGGAAGGAGGAGGTCAGAAGCTCGGGAGTAATCTGGCCAATGGGTCCTGTGTATCTGTAATTCTGAAAAGTAATCCTGATGAGTGAGTTCTGATCGAAAGTCAAGCGTTTTTACTCTGTTGGCATTACGTGAAAACGGATACTTCCATTTCAAGTCTACAAAATTCTAGAACCCCGCTGCTCCAAATGGTAGCCACCAGCCACGTGTGGCCATTTCACTTTAATTGAGGTTCCATGAAATTAAAAATTCAGTTCCTCAGCTGCACTAAGCACATGTCAAGTGCTTGGACACCTCACTGACCAGTGGCTACTGCACAGGACAGCACAGGTAAATGAACCTTTTTACCATCACAGAATATTCTATTAAGCACCTCTGTGCTACAATATTAGAGGCTGAAGGACACTTGAGAAGTCAGCCAAATAATGTTACAGATGTAGAAACAAAGGCCCACACAGAGGGTACCTGCCCCAACAGGGTACGGTCATCTCTTCCCTTACCCCCCACACCAACGCACCTTGAACTAGAGAGGTCTAAGAGGGGTTACATGTGATGAGTCATGAGGGCCCTGGGAAAAACTAGAGAGGGAGGGAACTAACCTTAAGGAATTTAACAGGAACAAAAGTATAGGATGCAAAGATGGGGGGGGGGGATGTAGCATAAACAAAGGAAAACAGATCATCGTGTAGACTAAAGAGTCAAATGTGGCAGACATTTTAGAAACGTCTAAGAAAATGTACAGTAAGAATGGAAGAGGAAATGAAGGATTGATTTTCAAGGTTCCTGTTTCAATTCTCTCTCCATTGCTTTGTAAGTAACAAACCATGCTACAGGAGGTTTCTGATAACAGCTTTGTTTTTCTAAAATTCTGGGGAATTGGCTGGGCTCAGCTGAATGGTTCTTCTTTAGCTAGGGGTCAGTTATGCAGTTACACTCAGCTGGAAACTCCTGTGGCCCTCCAAGAGGTGGGCAGCTCTGTTCCGTTCCCTGTGTGTGTCCTCTGCCATCCCAAACGTGGTCTCTCGCTTCCCAGAAGTCTAGGCTAAACTTCCCTGCGTGGCAAGTGTGTGCCAAGAGAACTAAGGAGCAAGCTGCCAAGCCTGGAACTTGCCAGTGTACTTTCTACTGTGTTCTATGACCTAAAGCGACTGAAGGGACTGCCCAAAGTAAATGTGGGCGGGGACACGGACTCCAGCTGTAGGTAAAGAGTGGCAAAGAAGGTGTGGTCATTCTTTTCTTTTTCTTTTCTTTTTTTTTTTAACAGTGAGAGAGAGAGCACAAACTGGGGAGGGAAAGGGAGAGGGAGAGGGAGAGGGAGAGGGGGAGAGAATCCCCAGCAGGCTCCACCCATGAACTGGGAGATCATGACCTGAGCAGAAATCAAGAGAGGGACACTTAACCGACTGAGCCACTCAGGCGCCCCTGTGGTCACTCTTAATCCATCACATTGCCCCCATACCAAGCTAAGGAATACTAATGAACTTAGTGGGAAATAGAAAACAAGAGAACAGAGGGATCAGAACTGTGTCTTAGGAAGAAAAAAACAAGTTTGGATAAGTGAAATAAATAAGAGAGAACCATCTACAATTAGGAGCACCTATCACTGAAGGTACTGGGGAGAAGGAGAGAAACATTTCTGATCAGAGTAACTATAAAAATGGTGCATTATTTACCCAGATTGGAAAAGCTTGCTAAGTAAAGGTAAGTCTTACTTCTGGACCAATTTAGAAAAATCCCTACCTGCAGTTTATGTTCAGATTCAAAAAGAGTAATGATAGCCAAGGGCCCATCCAAACAGACGCCAAACATACAGTCAAATGTACCTTAAGTGCTTTTTAACCTGGTTTCAATCATCACTTACAATTTTTTAAATTCTGCTGAACAGGTAGCTCCCTTGATTTAGAAAGTTAAACAACATTTACCATTAGCAAGCCATTATTTGGAAAGCTGAAACTGTATACTAAATTACAGGGTATAAGAGATACTTAGCTAACTGAAACCTGGCCAAAATAGTAGGACAAATGTAACTAAATACTAGCTTGGAATTCTAATTAACCATTGCTTCCCACAGTCTTTGTCTTTATATCTCTTTCAAAACAGACGTTATCAATATGATCGTTTCAGAAGGTCTAGTCTAAGTGAAGGAAGAGCCAGAACCTTTAAGACATCTAATATTAAGACGGTGGAGATTTTTGGAATAAGTGCCCACTCTAGCGAGGTACTTACTGAGTTCCTGTTGCATGCCAAGTGCCAGAGATAAAGCTGAGCACGTGACAGAGTCCCCATCTTGTGGAAATGTACATTCAGCGGCCAAAGTCAAATTACCAGCAGATCCATCTAGGATCATTTCAGCTCATAACACATGTTCTAGCAAATCAAAATGGCGGAGATGAGAGGGTGATGCGTGCATGCAGGAGCTTCTTTACATAGAAGAGTCTTCCGTAAGCTCTCCAACTGTCAGATAGAAATTGAAGGCCCATACACGTTTGGTACCTCCAAGTTTTACCTGATTCATTAAGTTTCGTAATTCCTTTCCTCTTTGAGGTCCCTTCTGAGCTCTTTTAAAAGGTCATTTTAAAGTTGTGAAGCTATAAGGAACAGGGAAGGCAGTGGGGTAGGATGAGAGCATACAGTTCCTAAGCCACCCACTGCTACTTGTCAATAGATGGAAAAGAACCAAGGGGTGCCTGGGTGACTCAGTTGGTTAGATGTCCGACTTTGGCTCAGGTCATGATCTCGCAGGTTTCGAGTGCGAACCCCGGGTCAGGCTGTGGGCTGAGAGCTCAAAGCCTGCAGCCTGCCTCAGATTCTGAGTCTCCCTCTCTCTCTGCCCCTTCCCCGCTCTCTCTCTCGCTCTCTCAAAAATAAACATTAAAAAATGTTTTTAAAGAAAAGAAACGAAAAAGCTTCCAGAAGAACAGAGTGTCTCCCTTACGCCCGGTAATTAATTAGAGCACCTGGATGAATGAGGTAGGAGACCTTGTCTACTAATATTCTAGCGAGAGGACACTTCAGTATAAGAGTGCATCCCTCCATTTTTATTTTTCACCTTTCATAAGATCTTCTGGTGGCATTTATCACTCTCGTACCTACTGTCATTACCCCCCTAAGCACCACCAGCACATTACAAAATGTATCAACGCCAACAGAAAGAAGTCCAAAGAAAAAAAGCGGGTCGTCCACCTAACTGTGTTCTCTGTACTCATCCACACAAGCAAATATAAACTTAAAAGAAACAGTTTCTGAGTTAGAGAACTTTGAACGCGTAGAATATTGGCTTCGATAAAAACAACGTACACGAATAACAGTGAAATTAGTAGACTGCTTCCAGAATCTTTTTTTTTTCCCCAGGCACACCCACGGTCTGTCTTTAACAGATCCTGGATACTTCAATGAAAAACTGAGGTGCCAATGATTTGCAGGCTAAATTAATGTTAAATACTTCAAAGAACTGGACAAATAGGTCGGCAGCAAAAATTTTATGAGTTCACTTCCTTCAAGGGAACTTGGAGAGCGGGCTTTTATTGCTGCGAATTCTAGTCACCCCTTCTACCCCTCAGCATCTGTTTGAAATATGTAGTAGACAATTGCTTTTTTGGCTGTGACTCAGGTGGTGGAAACACAGGACAAACAGACTACTGTATATAAGCTTTCCTCCAGCAATGAAAATTTTTATTAACTCTCCTGCATAGCAAACGCGGCGGCTGCTTCGTGCCCAATCTCCGCAGCATTATCGAGGAATCTGACTATTTACGAATTCTGGTGGCCGAGCAAGGGGGTGACCATGTTGAAACGCGTCTACTCTAGGTTTCTTCACGTTTCAGAAGAAGCAGGGCAAACGACGACACCAGCAAAATCTCGCGTCTGTTCAGTTTTATCATTCAGATGTGTAAAATTCCAAGTTAAATACTAAATAGGAGCTTTCCACATAAATATGTCAGTCTTGCCACAGAGGCCAGCCAAAGCAAACACGTCCCACGGTGTGAAGCTGCACGATTTTCATAGAAGCCATGCACTTGCCCGTTTTTAATCAGTTTTGCAAATTTTCTCCCAAGACAACAGAGATGTTAGAAAGCAACCCAGGGAGAGGAGTGAGGAAGAGTTCTCTCTCCTTCGCCATGGCGACTGGGGGGCGGATCGAGGGCCTAACGTCTGCCCGGCCAAACATGAGTCTGTAAAATCCTGCCCAGAAGAACGCTAAATTCCATCCCATCAGCCCAACCCCAAAACAAAGACACATATAGGCCTGGACTAGAAGCGTGCATGGATGTATCCCCAGCTGACAGGGCCGAATTTCAACAGTAAAAGGAGAGCTGATTCCAAAGCCCAACAAAACGCACTTTGCTAGACACAGTGACGGTCATTAGAAGAGAAACTGCCTGATCCTCGTCTCCAAAGATGAACACAATTTGTACAGAGAGTCTAGTCGCAAACTGGGGAATTGCTTTCATCAAAATCTTCTGGCCAAATCTACTTCACAAGACAGCGCACACTTTTTTATGGACCTGTTCTGTGTTTCCTGCTTAACAAATCGACTGCCCGTTTCTTTCTTTGAGTAAAGCTTACTTTCTCCCTTCGCTTGAAAACTAAGATACGCTTTATCTTACAACAAACACCAAACTTCCTTTGAACTTTAGATTCATGCCCCCACCCACCCCGGCCCATTACACTTGAAATTATTTGCCTCCAAAATTATAAAGTAAGGGAAAAAGCAAGTGGCTGAGAGGACTCCGGTAACAACTGTTTTTCTTCCTTAAACCAATTTACATAGCCTTTTTCCTAGTTGTCCCAAAATGCAGATTCTTCAAGGAATATTTCAGGCATTTAAACGGAAAGTGAACTCCCATGAATTTTGGCAAAAATAATGGAAACAAGGACTGAAACAAAAATATCCAATAAAACACTTTCTCTTTCCTGAAAGAGATGGAAAGGAAATAAAACACACCCTGAAAAGAAAATGATTTTACAAAACGTTACTAGGAATAGCTTTCACCAAATTGAAAGGGAGCACCACATTTTTTTTTTTTTTGGTAAAAAAAAAAAAAAAAAAATCAAAACCTCTCCCAGATGACTGCTCTAAAATCATCAGCACCTCACAAATTTTTTTGTTTTGAGAACATTAAACTCAATTAATGCTTTCTTTAATATTCAAAAAATTAAGAAAGGGGGCCCGTTCTGCCAAAAGGCCTTTTTAATCATTTCAAATAAAAAAATAACTAAGTCACAAAGGACTAAGCAGACATGTCGAAAGTGGTACAAAAGAGGGTACGTACTGATTCCAGCCAAGCTAAACAGAAAAAAACAAAAATCAAAAACCCCTTGGCTGGTGAATCGACACGTCACCCACCTCAGAGGCACCTGAGACGACCAGCAGGCCACCCAGAAAGTCCTAAACCGCTCGGAGGGCTCTGCAAAAATTCACTCGTGAGGTGGGCAACACCGAAGTTTCTCAGTCACTGGCCTGGGGCACTTCCTCATGACGATTTGCATTCTCTACATACAAAATGAGAAGCAGCATTATCTTTAAGCAACTGTGTGTGGCTGGTGGTCACAGAAACAGTCTGTTTGAGCCACTGATGGCAATCTCCCACTTAACAGCAGGAAAACACAGGACAAAAGACTGGTTAGGTTGCTGGACTTCAACACTGAAGTTCCCCAAAAGAAGGACTTGGGGTTAGAGCACTCCCCATGGGCGGAGACCAGTGCAATCTCAGAAGCATGAATGTGAAAAACATTTAGAAAAGAGAGCCCAACGCTCGGTTCCTCCTTCTCTCACTTGCCACGTGGCACAGAGTCTGCAGAGGGCGGGCTTCCGGGAACCCTAGGGCACACACCCAGCAATCCAAGGCTGCCCTTGCCTTCAAGAAACTTAGAGTTTTAAAGGAGAGGACAAACAGAGGAGAGGCAGCACAAGCGAGTGGGGCACAAGTGCCATTCCGGCGGGGGGCGGGGGTGTGAGGGGGTGAGGGACATCAAGGCACCACGAATAATGGAATAATGCGTGCCACCTGGTGACCTGTGATCATCCCATCTCCCAAAGACTTGCACAGTTGCGTTCTTTAAACTCTTCTTGAACTCTGTGCAATTAAAGAAATTTGGCAACGCATGCTAATTTTGAAAGGCACTCCCTGGGAATTTAGTAAAAGTTTAAACAACTTGTTTACATGTGTTCAGCCCATCTGTTTAAACAAAAAGTTTATTTTAAGAGGAGCAAATCTTGGGTGCAAGCTCCCTTTATGCTTGAGACCACTACTGACCTCTTATCCAGCTCCGTTTCCCTAATCTGCATTCTAAATCTCTTCTGTAAACAAAACTCGAATAACAACTTTTTATGATAAATGTTGTACACCTCTAAGATGACAGCTGCAAAATAAACTCGACTTTTATAACCAGGAAGCGTTCTAAACATACAGAAAATACTCTTTTTTTTTTTTTTTACACTGTTCCCTTCTAAGAAACCACACACAAAGAATTTTTTGTGTGTTTGCGTGCGAATGTATGTGTATGCGCATGTATGTACACATATATATATATATTCCCAATGATCATTCTGAAATGTGTGCATTCCCATCATGACCCAGTGTTTTCCAGCCCCATGATGCCCTCACTTTTGATTGTGGAGATGATGCTGAAGTGCACAGAGTATTTACTGATCCGGTTATCTTGTTCTGTGACAGGCAGAATCAATCAATCAAGGGGCTAGCTTTGCACTTACATATTCCAGGCACATCTCCGCACTTCAGGATACGAGATCACAGTGTTATCCAGCCAAATTTGATCAACAAATGCAGTTCCCCTGTGCCACAGCAATCTCAGATGAAGATGTTATTATGTGGAACTGAGCAAAGTGATAAAGACAGTACAGCGAGCTCCGAGAGGCCCGGCTGGACCTTACTGACAGCTTTTATATACCGAGGCGGCGATGTCCCCTTCTTCCAGGATTATAAAAGTTCCCTTGATTTGAAGAAAATCATGCTGTACATACTCTGGTGACCCCCAAACACTGCATTTCCCCATCTAAAACGAAAATCCTCAAGGAAGAAGCAACATATATTTAGTGTAACTGCAGGCAAAATCCTTTAATAAAGAGGATAATATTTAAAGCACGGAGGACATCCGTGTGCATTTTCACAGAGCTCTTCCGATGGGTGCTGTTGTTATTAACTGGTGTAACCTAAAACAAAAACATGGTTTCATCATTTAGTCGGGGTTATAAATAATTTTATGAACACCACATCTAGGGCATTGTGTGTAAGGAGGTGTCGATATTTTAAGTGGATTGTTGAAAAAAGTCCGAAAGAATCTTATTGTGCCAATAGCTTTTACTTCGCTACTGCCCTGCAGTTATTTTACATTATTTAATCCCAAATCCCATCTTTTGGATTCTACCTTCCTCTTGCATTTTAAATCTTTAATGGGAGCCTTTGGCGGTCCATGGGTACAATGATTAGATATCTGCAGAGAGAAATTGAAAAATTAATCATCGTTTCCATTTTATATTTTTGTACTACACCAAAAATTACTTACTTGTAGAGCTAACTTCTACACTCTTTGCAATATGTTCCTTAACATTGCAAATGTGGAGAATGATTTCAGATAAAGCATGTCCAAACTGAGCCAGTAAACAGCCTTAAGTTATTCTTTGAGATTTGTATTTTGGGTTTTCGTCCAAATTTCATTTCAATTCGTTTTAATTGAAATGCATTTATTGGTAGAGGTTATGTTACATGCGGCCTAAAACCAGGGCAAGAGTACCCAGGCTAATCACAGGAATGATGTTAAAATTGTTGATTATCCTTTTATGAATTTTCCTACTTAAATTACAACGTTTCACAACTCTGCAGAATGTGAAATGCTATCCACATGCAGTTTATTATAGAAACTGATATATGCATTAATCTGACCTTCCCCTAAATAGCTCCTGAACCACAGGCACGAAACAAAAAAAAAAAAAAAACAAAACAATGAAAAAACACAAAACCACCTCAAGTCAGCTATCACATCGCGAGTACCATCACACTGCTAAATCTATTAACTTTGTTTTCTTTTTTTCGCTATTATTAAACTGGAAAGAAAAATTCAACTGGAAAATTGTGCCTTTGCTGTTCCCTTGTCATCATGTAATAAGTATGAGAAATATATGTGCAATGGCCAAATGGCCGGTAGACAAAACACCCACTCTAAGTGACGTACTGTTTTCCATACCACTCAGACAAAATCAAAACAACAGAACTGCTGCAAACAAAAACAAAATAACATTTCCCATCAGCATTCCAGACAGAGAAAATTTACAGGAAAAGAAGCTGGGAAAAGAACCAGAATGTAATAACTGCTCATACCTCCACTCTTGGTAGAGCCATTTCTTCAGACAAACAGCACTTACTTTAACACTGAAATGTTTAACAATTGATAAAATGTTTGCCAGTGTTGGGAGACTTTTTTTTTTTTCTTGTTCAGGCAAACATTTGCACTGTTTCAAGTGATGAAGTGCTTCTATAGAACGGAGGGGGTTATTATTTTTTTTTTTTTAAACAGGGGGAGACTTAGGTTAAGGGAAAAAACAAACAAACAAACAAACGTAGGTTGCAGAAATGTACGGTGGCAAAGTGTGTCATTTAATGGGTTCCCCTTTCACTGAGAAATACAGAAGTGTCTCCTGGTCCGGCTAAGTCCGCTGGGCAGGAGGATGTAAAACTCACTTGAAAAACTGAAGATGATCATTTATAGCTGAGTCACATGTGTGTAACTTTATTAAGGCGTCTGGCTCCCTGGGAGTCACCAGATCAGGGCTGCTCCTAGATACCTGCTCAGAAACTGAGGCACGGCAGTGGCTACCAACAGCTGTATTTGACGAGCCCATCGAGTCCGTTTACAGTGTCTCTATCACGGGGGATTCTTGTCAGCTGCCCTCTTGCTAACACAATTCCTGTGTTTTGCCTGGCAGTAAATGGACGCCTCTGCCCTAGCGTCGTCTAAACAACTCCGTTAACATTTGCCCCCGAGCGTCTCTCTCTTTGTCCAGTCCCTGTCTTCTAACAGATGTCATCCAAGCCTAATCAAGCATAAAATGGTCATAAATATTTCTTTCTGGTAGATTTCACATTCGCATTTCATGCAGGGACATGATATTTTTCTGCTACCTCCAGGGAGAGCCTAATGCAAAAACCAGTTACTTACATTCTAGCCTCATGTTCCTTGAGTAAAATGCAGAACATGTTCTCAGTTCAAAGACATAAAAAGGCGTAAGACTTTATCTTCGGTCTTTTGTTTAACTGCACCTTTTTTTCTTCCCTTCCCCCCCCCCCCCCCCCAAAATGCATCTTCATTTTACAGTTTGCACCTATGCATTACAAATGTTCCTTTGTGCGTGTGAAAATATAAAACAAGATCTAAAATGAGACCGGGTCTACCATATTTCAATAACTTCAGGTTTTTCCACATCGGACTCCTTAATTACTGGCAGAACGAGATTTTTTGCTTAGATACCTAATTCAAATAACAAGCTATTTAGAAAAGTAGATGAGATAAGATGAGGGCTCTTCCATTTTCCTTCATTTTATGCACAATTTTGCAACCTTCTTCATCATATTTAGTTAAAACAATGGGATGAATCCAACGTACAAATTTAGGGTTCATGCCAATTTACTAGTTGAAAAAAGGAAAGATAATCATGAGATAGGCCCCGTTTCCAATGTTTAAAACTTTGATCAGGCAGGGGAAGCCACTCCAGATAATTAAGCTGCCTCCTTAATGAGGGAAGAATTGGTAATCAGCACAATCGTATTTGTCTTCAGCGAACTTAGTAAATAATGAGTCTTAATCTAAAATAAAACTATCCTAATAATACTTTTGAGGCCATATGTCTGTGTTTCTCTTCCCTATCCCTTTTGTCAAAACAGAAATCTTATAACGCTATTTAAAGGGAACTGCAAAATACTTAGCAATATATATCACAACAATGACGCTCTCCCCCCACCACCTTTCCCTTCGTTGAGCCTAATATTTGATTACTGCTAGTCAAATCAAGCTTTCAGGCAAATAATCTCCATTTTTAAAGTTAATGAGATATGGTCATGTCGACAACAGCTTGCAGAAACTTTTAATTTTAATTCCTGCAGGCTGTGCTGGCCTCTTTTACAGCAACTACTGTATGAATGAGTCAAATTTGCCAACATGGCTTATGTAGACAAGTGCACACTAATTAAAAATACCCACTGGTATCATAATTTAAATACCATGAAAATAAACTGTGAAAGTCGCTCGGATCCAGTCTCGTGGTTGCCTTAGAGTGTGCTTCCTTTGACTATAGGATGTTTTATTGCTGGTGTGTGCTTAGCTGAAAACCGTTTTTGCATCTTTGAGGAATTTGGGATTTTGATGTCATTATACAATTTGTGTTAATATTTGTTTCACATAAGCTGTTAAGCGGGCCTCCCAGAACGACCACTAATTGAGAAAACCATATTGCCGAGGCAAGCGACAAATTTATACTCTTGATTTAGGGTCCATCTACAACTTCTCGTGGGCCGCGAGTGCCTTCTCTTTTCTCCCTAAGCTCAAGCCACAATGGAACCCAAATAAAAACACGGTTCTGTCATTCCTTCTTCTCTTTTATTCCTTTTAAGTTTTCATTCTTCTTGATATTTGTATTTTAACTGCTTCTCTTCCACACAAGAGAGGTAGGGCAGGCTTCTTTCCCTACATCTAATCCCTCAACGTGGCTATAATTTCTTTTCATACACACACACACACACACACACACACACACACACACTTTCAAAATTTAAATAATTCTTTTCAAGGGAATGCCAAGTCTGCCTCTGCTGGGATAAAAGCACATTTCGAACAGGGGAAAATCTTGGCACCTCGAGGGTTAAAGCTATTTGAGGGGTTAAATATGCAATTACCTCTGACTAAAACCAGAGAGACATATAGATAAATAGAAGAAATGAAGTCCCCAGGTTCCCTTCTGAAGCCTTCATCACATTACTACCAGACAGAAACTCTTTAAGTACCATTTTCAGATGTTAAATCATTGTTCGTGCCGCACATATTCTCGCTATTCCTGGGGGAACAATATCTGAACAGAGTGTGCTAACAAATGCGATCATGTAAACAGGCATTTTTCCTCTTGTTGTGAGTACCTTTGTACTCCCGCTCCCGGCTCTGTCATCCATGCTTTTCTCTCTGCTTTGAAGTTGAAGGAGTGAATGAACAGCATCATCTATTATCCAGAGTGTGCATGTAGATTATAAATAAGAAATAAAAGTGACTTTCAGTACACTGCTTTTGCATTAGCAAGTTGCCTTCTCTCTTACGTCCTTCTGTCCTTCATACCTAACAACCAACAATCTATTAGAAACCTGCATTTCAGGGTTTCTTTCAGAGGGAGACACAGCCTGGAAAAGGCATCTGCTGGGATGGGGAAAGTTGCGGTGACACGCACAGGCCTGGGGTCTGGGCCACGGCTCTGCCGGCGGCTTCCCCCCCCCCCCCCCCCCCCACCCCCACTTAACCCTTATCTTACAGATGTCCTTCAGGACGAGTGTCTGCTGACCGGGCTGGCTCTTCATTTACATTTTTCTGTTGACAAACAGAGTCCATGAATATTAATTATTCTGAAGTTTATTTGCAGAAAAGGCACTTTCTAATCCTTATCAATTATTTATTGAAAATCTCCCCCACCTAATAATCTCATTAACATTATTATACTAAGGCCAACAGCAAATATTCCTTTGATAAGTAACAACCCAACCCGTTATTCTTCCTGCCAAATCTCATGGAGGCTCCTCTGCTTAATCATGGACAACCCGGCTTTTGTTTCCAGGAAGCTCTAGGTTAGCCCTCCTTTTTTTATTTTTTAAATAAAAGAAAACTCACATACAGGGCCTATTGTTTTAACACAGAAAGTTTCTGATACACTAAAGGAAAAAAAATAAAATTAAAACACTAGAAAAATACATGTATGCCTGCTTTTTTTATCCCTGTCGGTTATGTGCGGAATTACTAAATGGAAACCCCCAGGGACCCAAACCCTACAGTCGGGGAGTGTGAGTGTCCCCAGGGGAACACATCAAGTCTGGGAACATGCGAGGGTCTGCAAGAATGTAAGGCAAATAAAAACCACGTCTCAATAATGAAGACACCTTCTACTTACAGACTATGTTTCACTGCTTACAAAGCATTCTGACCTTTAATACCTCATTTGCTTCCCCTAATGCCCCTCTCAGGTGTGCAGGACAGTCATTATTAACTTGATCTTACCGATAAAGAAACTGAGAGTAAGGGACTGCCTAAGGTCACAGAGCTACCAGGCGGCAGGGCACGGGCTATATTCCAGAATGTTTTGCATCCAACTCATTCACTGAGTCTGTCTTCAAAACCAGGATTTCCTCTAACTTCCTTCGTCCTTTTTAATGCACTGTTGGTGTTTCACAAGACATTCTTGCTTGGAATATCAGGTTTTAAAGACAGTGTTGTGCCTATCGGGGGTACACTAGGGACTACACTTCCCCCAAATCACCAAGGTACCGAATATGTAAAACAGAGTCTGATTTCTAATTTAATCAGAAATTAAAGAGAAAAGAAACAGCATGCAATTTTAGAAGCAGAAGGAACCTGTGAAATGAACTGGTTTCCAGAGGCTCAGAGAGTCAGTGACTTGCTACAAATCACTGAAAGGCTCCAACCCAGGCTGGCTGACATCCACATCAATGTTCATGGATCATATTTGCAAGAGCCCTTGCATTTTCCAAACTTGAGAGGTCACTTCTTTCTTCCTTTTGAACCAGGGGTCAGCTTTTATTTTTCCCCTACCACAAAAGGAGTTTCTTCTCCGTTGCCTAAGACCGTGAGTCAGAATCCGTAAAGATTTCCCAAAATTTGACATGGTTTCATAGGAATAATCAGCCAGGAAGGCACTTCAACTTCACTCTCTCAACCCCAAAGTCTCCATCTTGCCTTTTCTTCACCAGCATCACCCAATCAACCGGACTGATTCACAAGGTTTCCAGAGTGGAAAGTGCTTTTCTTTCACCCTGCATGAAAACACTGCAAGCATAAAAGATGTATTGATGCAACATAGTAGCTGTTATCCTACTAGTACATTCCACCCAGGAGACGGACAAAACCTGATCCAAAGTCAAGGCGATACCCTACACACTCCAGGTAGAAATTCACTAAAAGGCAAGACGACTGGGGGGGATGCAGGGGGTAACAGGCCAGTTCATGATGACCAGGAATGTCCACGAAGGAAATACTGAGGTTACCTCTGACAAGTCTGGTAACAATGAGATTTGAGGATGAGGGCTGAAGTCATCTTACAAGGAAGTCATCTTATAAGTTCCTTATAAGGAAGTGCAGGCATATTCTGGGAAGTCTCAGCTTCTTTCCTAACAGCATTCGAGAAAACGTGGGTTTATGGGATAACCACAATGAATGAGGCTTTGAGGAATGGGAATTGGGAAACAAAATACAGTGGTGAGGATGAAACCGTTTTTCAGGAAGGAAGTGAAACCTGATCACCTTTAAAAGGAACTTTTATCAGAGGAACTTTATCACCTGCTACACAACAATTTCCTTGGGCTACCATCTATATGTCCTAGAGAGGACAGCAAACTACAGCCCATGGACCAAATCCGGCCCTCTACTTGTTTCTGTAAATAAAGTTTTATTGGAACACAGCCATGCCCATTTATGTATCATCTATGGCTGCTTTCACGCAGAGTGTTTGGGAGAGAGAAGAGCCAAAGAATTTTTAACACTTAAAGTAAATTTAAGGGACGCCTGGGTGGCTCAGTCGGTTAAGTGTCTGACTTTGGCTCAGGTCATGATCTCACGGTTCGTGGGTTTGAGCCCCATGTCGAGCTCTGTACTGACGGCTCAGAGCCTGGAGCTTGCTTCGGATTCTGGGTCTCCCTCTCTCTCTGCCCCTCCTCCCCTCACACTCTCTCGCTCTCAAAAACAAACATTAAAAAGAAAAAAAAAAAGTTAAAATAAATTTAAATGTAAAGATGGCCGAACCCTGCTCCAAAAAGAAAACAGTGAAGAAAAATAACCACTTCCCAATAATCACTAACACAATTTTAAAAGAGACATACATGTACACACACACAGTCACATAGATACACCCTATACATTGAACGCAGTTCGTGATGGGTGTCGGTAACCACAGGAATGAAGTTGCTGACTCCATCCATCCCGACAGACGATGGAAGTGCCGACATCATACTACACAAGATTGTTTCCAAACACATCAGGGGCGTCCATGCAAAAGTGAATCAAAGGACAAAGCCTTTGTTTTGTCTGAGCTTAGTTTCTTCATCCATAAAATGTGAGGCTGGATTCATGTAAGGAATTTAAAAAATTCTAGGACTATACAGAGAAAGAAAAAGAAAAGCGAAAACACACATCACATATTTGGGGCAGGGAGTGGAGGGCAAAGGAGAATGAAGGACATGAGGGAGACCAGGTACAATCCAGGGAGAAGAGAGAAATACGTGTCAAAGGGACAAAAAGAAGTCACTTTTATCATTTGTGCGGGAGGTGTAGATTCTGCAAGAGCTTAGCACCTCCAGCTAGTGGCTAGTGATAGAGGGAATGCTCTACTTAAACATAAAAATGAATTAATAGATCAGTGTTCTTTGAATCCTCCTGGAGAGGAGGTGAGAGACTGAGAGGAGACAGAGCAGAATGGAATCTACTTTGGACGGGCAAAGTAGGTTGAGGTGTGAACATCCAGGCCACCTGGAGATGTGCATTCACTCCTTCTCCTTGTACTGGGAAGTGGAACAGCCCAATTTTCTTCTCCGGCCCATGTGTTTCTTTTCTGCAATGGCAACACAGATGCGGCCACGGTGACACCTTCGAAGAACTGAGGTCCTTTCCCTCTCGAACAGCAACCCCAAAGTGGGAGCTTTTCAAACTACGACTTTTCTTTCAATAAAATTGCGTCAGCCTACTAGTCCACCGCTCTTGCCAAAAGCAGACGCAGTTTGTTTTTAAAGGTGAGAGAGAGATGAAGACAGACAAAGAAAGACCCACTGCGGCCTGGTGTCTGGACTTCGGTGTCGATCCAGAACAGGGACCGACGAGCATGTTAGCTAATTATCACAACGGGTAAAGCAAGGACTGGGCACACTCAGCCATCTTCACAAAATAAGCCACGCCAAGTTTCAACAATTTCCCAAACCGGAAACAAACACAGGCTTTGCTGCCCGGAAAATGTACATAGTTTGACTTGTAGGTTATGAATCTTTAAAACTCCTACCACAAGTCCTATCGCACATCCTTTGTGAGTACTATCTTTTATTTATTGTGCTAAGCAATTTTTCTTTGTTGACTGGAGCGGGGTTGGATGTGAGCAAAGCAGGTGAGCCACGAAAACATTAACACAAAATACCACTTGGGGAGGAGAGGACACTTTGTCAACAGAGCTGATCACTCTTGAAGCAAAATAATCCACTCTTTTAGGTATTAAAACAACGAAAATAACGGTGGCGACTTCAAAAGGACTAACTCATTAATCAGTGAGGCTGAGTGAAAAATTTCCCCAAGAAGCACAAGGTACCAGAGATATTTCACCCAAATACATTTTTGTATGGTTGGGAAAAGGGTCGAGCCTGTCACATAATACTAAGAAAACATAGAAGGTATTTCCCCAGCCCGTCAGTCTGTGACAGCTGTGTGGGGCACCTGGAGAAAGTTTGCAAGTTTTAGGTCTTCCAGTTGTGTGCACCCACACACAGGAGCAATAAAGAGAAACTTGTCTGACCCAAAATGGCTGCTTTTAAGTTGTCTATAAAACATCTATTGCAACCATCACAGCTTGCCGCTTATTATGTGCAGACTTATTAAGAGACCCAGATTTCCCATTTCTTAAAAGCCAACACTTCCATGCCCCCGACTCGTGCAGGAGACAGCAATCTGAAAAGCATTCCACGTCGGAGGCATGGTTCAGATCTGCTGGAACCCTCCCACGTCGGCTTTATTGTCTGCAGCACTCTGTAAACCTCACCACGAGCACCACTGAATTTCTGTTGTTTCTGGAGTGACACAAAGGCCTTCCAATCGAACTGCTTCCGAAACGAAGGGATGATAATCACCTCTGCCTGGGTGTGCCAGGCTTGGGTGTTCAGCAGAAGGACGCAGGCAACAGGTGTGAGGCAGGATCCTCCTCCAGAAACGAAAAGAAACAAATCCGGGCAGCAAGGCAGAGCGGCTCACCAGTAAGAGTGGGCACAGGGGCTTTAAAAGTTAGGGCTCAGTCTGAAAAGAGGGGAGGGTGAAAACGGAAAGGCTCTGTCTAGAGGAATATTCGGCGTTTTTGGCAAGACTGGACTCGGCGAGAAAAGATGGGCTGAAACGGGAGAGTTCTGAAGGCCGTACCATTTTAGGGGGTTCACAATGGGGCAGGAGGTGCAGGCAAGTGCGAGAGAGCCTTGCAACATGACCTGATCATCAGCACGATAAAGGCAAGGAGAGAGGCTGGCATGCCGTGGGCAGGGGCTTAGGTTGAGGGACCCATCAGACGTAGGCTGGAAGTGGGGCTTGTCTCTGTGATCAGCTGTGTGAACTTGGGCAGCTAATTAAGTTTCTTTCTGTGAAGAGTAGGAATTTTAAGAGTACTTGGCTCACAGTATGCTTGTGAGAACAAACTGCCCTAATACAGGTACGAAGCATAAAGCTGGAAGGAGGGAACTTTAATAAATTTTACTGATATTACTAGCACTTTTCGTGCCATTACTATTACTGGCATGAGGACCCTTGACCCTTGAACAACACAGGTTTGAAGGGCACTGGTCCGCTCCCACCAATTTTTCCCCAATATAATACGGTAAAGTCCCATCAATGTATTTTCTCTTCCTTGTGATTTTCTCGTTAACGTTTTCTTTTCTCTAGCTAACTTTATTTGTAAGAATTCAGTACATGATATCTACAATGTATAATACATGTTAATCAACGACTTATGTTATCAGTAAGGTTTCTGGTCAATGGTAGACACCGTTACTTAACTTTTGGGGGGAGTCAGAAGTTATATGCAGATTTGCAAGGGGCGGGTGCCACTAACCCTCACAGTGTTCGAGTCAACTGTCGATTGTCATTTCAAACCAATAAAAATGTGTGACAATAGGGATGTTTAAGATTAGTGATAAAGACAAGAAATGTACTTATTTACTGAAGATGGGTAGGCTATCATACCACGATGAAAGTTTCTTCCTAAGAATAATTTTTAGGGGCACCTGGTTGGCTCAGTCGGTTAAGTGCTGACTTTGGCTCACGTCGTGATCTTGCAGTTCTTGAGTTCAAGTCCCGCGTTGGGCTCAGTGCTGACAGCTTAGAGCCTGGAGCCTGCTTTGGGTTCTGTGTCTCCCTCTCTCTGTCCCTCCGTGCTCACACTCTCTCTCTCTCTCGAAAATAAAATAAACATTAAAAAAAAAAACTTTTTAAAGTAATTTTTAAGGAAAGTGCCCAAATACTGACTTGGCTGGCAAAGTGGGAAGAAGGTGGAGGTGGGCGGGAGGGAGGGGATAAAGTTAGGAAAATAGCATTAATTAGACCATACACTATGAAATTCAAAACTAAGAACGTGAATTTTCCCCAAAAGCTATAAACACTAAATACAAAATTAAGATGAAAAAGTGAACCGTGACGTACAAAACTTAGCCCTAACCATTCCCACTGATGACATTATGGCTAGCCATATTTTTTAAGGATATAGTTCCACGGTGAGAAGTTACATATTTTATAGGGATATGTAAAAATGTGAAGGAGTGATTAAGGGAAAAAGAGAAAAAAGAAAAGGGAAAGGCTAAGTCCATCACCAAAATGTCCACCGTTGATACCTCTGTAAACTGAGATCGGAGGCAATATAGTTTCTTCTTTCTCTGTTTTCCTAGCTGCATCCTCTAACCTTTCTACAATGAACGTGTAATTAATTGTACAGTAGAAAATTTGAAATTATTTGGTATTCCGTTTTCAATTGAAAACATCTGAATTACACCCAAGCCTTCCGCACAGCCAGCACAGAGGATTTCACTCTGGGCTCTGGCACAGGGGATATTTTGTAGGCACTGGCAGAGTTAAGTGACTGTCTCGGCACCTCTTCCAGCACATTCCGCAGCCATTCCCTAATTGTGCCACAGTCGCTCTGCCAATATTTTATGGGAGTCTCACAAAATGCACCTATAGCTAGTTATACTCACAAATGGGAGCACCTCCTAAAATTCTGGCTAAAAAAAAAAAAAATCGACTCCCTCCCCCCCCTTCTTAATTCTTCAGAAACTTCCCCCAACCTTCCAGAAATAAGACAGGCCACAGAAGTCAAATATTATGTCCGACTGGAGCCTAAAAAGGGGGCTTGCCAGACAACGGCCTGGGGAAGCCACTTGTTAGGCGCAGGGTGTAATTATTTGCTATCCTGGTTCTAGGTACTAATCCCACAGAAATTACAGAAGGAGGGCAGTAAGGAGCCCTGAGACATAAAAATCATTGCCATGTGTAAAAACTTAGATGTTAAAAAAGAAAATGCAGGCACAAGAATTTAGCCAGAAAAAAAAAATAGACATGCCAATAAAAAAGCTGCTTCTTAAAATTTGGCTGGCAGTGTCCTCCCCCCTCCCCAATGGATACTCTTAGTAAAGAAAACATGGTAGGTTTTTTCTCCCTTGCCTGTATTTGATTTCCAATTAAAATTAAATATAAACTGAAACGCCACCTGGATTTTAGCAAAATCCAATCCCCACCCTCCACCGCTCCTTTTTCTTAAAAGAAGAACCTGGGCTTACATATACAAACATTTCGCTAAATGACCCGTGGCAAATTGCGTAATGCCAGTAAAAGTTGTGTTTTTTAAGTTATGAGCCCCAAAGATTTTATCTGAAATAAAACCCTGATTCAATTCAGATTCTGGAGGCAAACTGTGTCCTTAGCTCTGCCTCTAAATTTAAAACATTTGTGGTAGGGCCCCTTTAGTAACGTTGCTAGTAGGTATGCGGGAGAAATTCTGTATTTATTAAGATATATGTTTTCTTTTCTAAAATGGTAAATTGGAGCACTAATTGCCTACAAGAACGGATTCTCTGCAGTCTTCCTATAGAGGTCAGTTTCTAAATGAAGAGTGTGACTGTCAAACCGGAGTGTGTCCGTATTCCAATTAATTATCCCAATGAGGGAAGACACAAGAACTCTGGAATTCATGGAGGAGGGTTCTCCTTGGAGGTCTCTAACATGAATTTATTTCTACAATGCTCCAAGGTGATCAGGTTTGAATACAAACTGGATAGTGTACGTGGTGGAATATATGTTAAAGAATGGAATCGCCTTAAGAAACAAGTTGGTTCCCTCCTGGTCTGTGACTTTGGATCCCTAAGATTTCAGCCCTGCTTTTTCCCTGCCCTCAGAAGATGTTAAGCAAGCACCATTCTAGAGTTGAGAGCACTCTATTTTAAAGGCTTGACTAATGTGCTAAGGCCTTTGTATGTATATGTATGTTACTCAACGTACTTATACGCAACCCCACCCTAGAAGTTATCTCTATTACCCCATTTTACAGATGAAAAAAGTAAAGCTTAGAAAGACTGGCAAAACTCACCTACCTTCACTCATTCAGCAAGTAGTACAAATGAGCTCTGAACCCTTGTGAGGAGGATTCCAAAATGTCTCACGTGAAATGTTTCTCCAGCATTTTCTAGACTGAGGCAGTGAAATAAGTCTCTAGTGGAAATGCACGCGCTGGGTAAGCAACTAAGTACCTGTGTATATTACTGTCAATACAATACACGATTAAGTCCACAGGCTGGCTCCAATGACTATGCTTTTAGATGTGCTTCCTTTTGCAGCGGTTATCAAAATGCGATCCTCTAACGAGCAGCAGAGAATGAGTTAAAAGCATCAGAAAGGCAAATTCTTGCCCCACCCCCACCCCCCACCAGATCCACAGAATAAAGTACTCTGGGGGTAGGTCTAGCAATATGTTTTAAGATGCCCTCCAGATGATTCCAATACACATAAAAGTCTGAGAACCGCTGCTGAACGCTATACGACCTCTCAGTAAAAGCGTACCCCTGAATCAAAGGGTATGATTATCTTAAGCCTCTTGACACCCCATGCCACAGTGCCCCCAGAATGGGCTGCACGAACTTACACTCCCGGCAGCCACGAAAGGGAGTGCCAGCGTTATACGTATCATTTACTGTAACCTTTGCTGATGTAGTCAAAGATCTTCCAAGTAAAATTACTTGGGTTCTTTATTTAGAAGAACTCAAGAGTGTATAAACCTGGTGATTGCATTTGAACAGATACAAAATGGCTCTTAGAACCTGTGCAGAGTGCTTTCTATGACCTTACTTTCCAGAGTTTTCTTCAGAGCTGGCATTTATCGTGCTGCATTTAAGATATCCAAGAACTAATTCCAGGGACACATTGGTAAGCACTGAGAGCCAGAAGAGGAAACCTTTTCCAAATTAAAGATAGGTTACTAATATACTTAACACTAATTAAACACAGAAAAATTGAGGAACATTTGTCAAAACACTGAACCAGCAAGCAAATCTAATTAACAAGCAGTATGGACTGTATAGTGTTCTAATTGGGGGGTAGGGGGTTGGGGCAGGATGTGCCTGAAACGCACTGCAAAATTACACAAACACACGCACAAACACACACTTTTCACGGCAAAAGATGCTGAGGTTTCATCAGATTCACAAAGGAGGAACCGTAAACCTGCGATATGCATGCATGACGGAATTAAAGACATGGCCTTTGCTAGAGAAACCCTCCCACCTGGAAAACAAAAGAGATTTTCACTAATTGTGAGACCTCATGATAAGTCATCTGTCACACGCTGAAAACCAGAAAGAAGTAAGAACGTAAGAAAACAGACAGAAGGGAGAAAAGACAAGGCCATGCATTTCTAGGAAAGAGTGTCGGTTCATAAAAAGCTGGACTTAACCAATACCTTCAAATTTGACAACTATTTCAAAATTAGGTATTACGACTTCACTCGTTCTAGCTCTGTGACAAACAGAGGTGAATCAGCTAAAATTCAATATAAGACAGTATATAAAATATGGACACCACCAGCCAAATGACCAGCCTTGTCAGTCTCCATCTAATCTCTGGAGATCGTACGCTCAACTCAGGCAATGGTCTGTGTAAACAGGCCCCAGGCCATTTCCTGGAGACCAATAAACTCAGATGCTGGCGTCCAGTATACACAACTTCTCCTTACCATATACCTGCAGTTGCTTCACAGTGGAAATCCCCCTTGCTTATCCCTGAGTTACAAATGGCAAAATGGCAGCGATACACCCTTGGGCATTTAGGTCATAAACCAAAGCCATACGGCTCACTATATACACCTTCTATCCATTATCTCCTGACCGAAAGGGTTAAATGAAATCAGCTGGTGTGCATGTGATGAGTTACTGTTTCTTAAATGGTACCAAGGGCTTCCGAAATCCCACCAACACGGTCACAAATAAACCCTTCCTCTCTGGGTTACTGAAGATTTAGTGCTTAAATCACTCATCTGTTGATTACTCACAGGCATCTCTTCTACAGCTTATCTTCATTTGCTTTGAAATTTTTATTGATATTTAATGCCTATGTTTATGTTCTGTTCCACTACAATTAGATTATAAATTTTATGAATTCAGGGAGATATTAAGGGTATTTCTTCATATATTCTGGGACTGTGAACATAATAAGATAGGCTCGTTTTTACGTTTTCTCTGGTGAGAGAACCATGGAGAAGAACATGTACTCTTTGAGTGACACAGTGTCCAACCTCCATTTCCTCAGTGGGGTGGGGGCTGATTGTTCTTCTCACCACCAGTAACTCCAAAACATTTAATTTGTGAAATGCGTTCAGCTACGTGATGAGAAAGAAGCTGCAGATATGAGTGAACCAACAAGTGACTTTACCACGCCTGAAAAAAACAAAGTCATACATTGTGATACCTCTCTTTTTTTGAGGGATGATTGGGAAGGGAAGGAGGAATGATCCCTCAGGTCTTCACTTCATAGAAAGAGGAGAAGGTTCGAAGGGCGCCTGGGTGGCTCAGTCGGTTAAGCATCTGACTTCCCCTCAGGCCATGAGCTCCCAGTTCACAGGTTCCAGCCCTTTGTTGGGCTCTGGGCTGACAGCTCGGAGCCTGAAGCCTCTTTCGGATTCCGTATCTCCCTCTTTCTGTGCCCCTCCCCTGCTCTCATGCATGCACGTGTGCTAATTTAAAAAAAAAAAAAAAAAGAGATGGTTCTGGAAGGTAACTCTTGCCACATTTGCCATTTACTAATTCAGGGGTCAAGAAACTTTTTCTAGAAAGGGCCAAGTGAGAAGTATTTCAGGTTTTGTGAGCTAGTCATTCACTGTCGCGATAATTCACCTCTTCTGCGGTAGGAAGAAAGCAGCTATACAGACAACGGTAAAGCAAGAGAGATGGTGGTGTTTCAATAAAACTTTTTTTTTCTTTTCTTTTTTTTTTTTTAAGTCTAAGAAGGGAATTTACTAAATCTCAACTCTTCAAGGAAGGGCTGAACAGACACACCACAAAAAAAGGCAGGTGAGCAAGCAAACAGCATGAACAAGTGGATCCAGGAACTCAACAGCAGACAAGTCCTCCCCCCACCCCCTGCTCTTGACTCTTTCTAGCTCTTTCTTTCTTCTTCCACGAGATCCTTAAATGTTCTGAGTCTGTTTACTAAAATGGGGTCCCTCGGAGAAGGAAATGAGATAGCACGCTGCAAACAAACAAAATACCTCATTGGGTCCCTCGGAGAATTAAATGAGATAGCACGAGGCGAAGAAATAGAATACCACAGTGCTCAATAAATGTCAACAAAACCTTTCTTTAAAAAGATAGGTGGGGGCGCCTGGGTGGCGCAGTCGGTTAAGCGTCCGACTTCAGCTCAGGTCACGATCTCACGGTCCGTGAGTTCGAGCCCCGAGTCGGGCTCTGGGCTGATGGCTCGGAGCCTGGAGCCTGTTTTCGATTCTGTGTCTCCCTCTCTCTCTGCCCCTCCCCCATTCATGCTCTGTCTCTCTCTGTCTCAAAAATAAATAAACGTTAAAAAAAAAATTTTTTTTTTAAATAAAAATAAAAAAATAAAAAGATAGGTGGCCGTCTGATTTAGTTTGGCCTTGTGGCTTAGCTCCCCAACCCTGGTACAGTTTGCAGGTTTAACACAGCACTTTGTACCTAGAACCTGCCCAGTCAAGGTACTGAACAAATGCCTGAGACAAGTCTGAAATATTTCCAGAATATAACTGTGACAATCATAATTGTGAATGTCACATAGTCAGCTTATGCATGATGCCTTTCCCTCTCCGAACACATTCATGACAGAGTCAGTGTATCTGTAAATGCACGCGACATACACATGTAATACCCAGCATGAGCTCTGAGTTGGTAAGAGGAGTGTATATCCAATGAGATAATCAGAATATAATAAAAATGCACGTAAAGACATTTTCACTTACTACTTTTGGATGTTGAATGCCTATTGAGTTGAAATGGAAATATCATGAGTAGGATGAAAAAAATGAGGCAAGGTAAGCAATATTATCACGGTATTATTTATCATACATATTAGGATCCAAAATAGTCAGGAAAGAATGAGCATTATGTCATTCTCTCCCAGTCTTTAACCTTGTAAAAGGTTGTTGGGTTCGTATGCAGGATAACAAGAGTCAATACAAGAGGCTATAAAAATGGAACTGCGTCTTACCATGCAACCTTGAAAAATTAATACTTAATCATTATACTCATAAAAGGCCACTTCTGCCCTGTTTCAGGATGTTACATATTATTTTATTAAATTTTTCCAAAACTCTTTCTCCCTTTGGCTCTGAGACACATATATGGCTCTGCTGTTGAAAAGCAAAAGACATTTTACGCACAATTTTCCCTCTACTAGAAAGAGGTATATTGTGCCCTTCAGTGAACATAAAATTGATATTATCATCTCTTAGTTTATATCTCACTACTTAACCTTCAGATTAAAAGTTATTGGATTTGAATGACTCAGAAGACATCATGTCACCTTCCCTTCAATGTGGAGACAGGGGAGTTGGGGGTGAGAGGAGAAGGTACAGTGATAAAAACACGGATTTTGGACCAGCTGCCACTTCGCCTCTTCTGACAAGCAGCGGTGATACTGACGATTCCTTGCGCTTGTGTGGATGATGAATTGTGTGACAAATAGTCTACTTGGAGAAGCTTTGCGGGAGACGAATCTACGTCAGGAAGTTAATTTTATTTTGGGTACAGTTGAAAAGGAGCAGTCTAAAAATAGGGCTAAAAAGGGTTAATTCAAGGAGAACCTTAGGGTTACCACCTTTACAAAATCCTACCCCTGTTAGGCAGAAGAGACTGGAAAACATTCTCACAGAAGGATTAAAGACAACAGAGCTTCCTTCCCCCCATCTGCCTCTATCCAGGGCTCAACTTAAACACACAAACAAGGCCCTGACATCCCTAAGCAGTTGAATCTACACCCCGTCAATGAGTCTGCTGATAACACCAGCTGCTTAATAAGGACACATTGTATTTTTCCAACAAAAGAAACACAACATACACCCCCTTTCACCTTAAAAAACAAATTCATTCTAAGAAGTTTGTGTCAATATGGAGACTTTATCAAAGATCTAACTTTGTAGTTTTGTTCTCCAAAAGAGATTAAGTCCGTCCCATGATCAATAGGGACACAAGCGGTTTATCAGCATTCCCCATGTGACTTTTGGAAGATATACTCATTAGTACCTGGCAAAGGCTAAAGGGAAAATGCTTGATGCAAATAAATACAAACAAACATACACAATCAAAATAGTGAGTTTTAGTGATAGAAGAGGATGCTGTTGTGATTTTAAATAGCCTTAAAAAAAAAAAAAAAGAACTTTCCAAAATAAGTCCATTCCCTTCTTACAAATTACGTTTGTGCTTTATCATAGCACAATAACCAAACAGTGACAGGTAGGAAAGGAACCTACATGGATTCTCCTCGATGCCCTTCTTTTTTCTCTTCTGTTCCCTGATGCCACCATTTTGCCAGTCATTCACATGGGAAATGGTGACCTACCCCTTATAACTGCCGCTGCTCAATGTTTTCACATCTAATTCAAAAGGCCCTGTTGATTTTCTCACACGCCCCTCAACGCTCTCTTGTGGCCACGGCCTTCCCTTCTCTTCCTATTTCATTCACTCACGGAGTCTGTCAAAGAACTGCTCTATGTCAGGTCCTGTGCTGTGTGTTGGGGAACATCAGGGAATGAGGAAGGGCCATCCCTGCCCTTGTGGGGCTTAAAGCTGACCAAGGGATTCAAATGTAGGAGGAGAAATGCAAGGGCAAGGGGGGACGGGTGATCAGTAAAAGCGAGCCCTCAATGAAATGAGGTGAGGTCTAGTGCCCATTACTAAATTCTGGACCAACTGCAAGAGCCTTGTGGATGCTACTCATCTCTCAGGGATCTCTTTGCTTCCAAGCCAGGCCAGCCCCAACCCTCTAATTTACCTTCAGCACCCCTCCCCTTGAATGGCCTCTCTTCACTGCTTAGAAACCTCCCCCATTTTAGAAACCCAAGCCTCCAGCAAGCTGACCCCAGATAACCTTGGAACCACCTTCCCAAAGCTCCCATCCTTGCATTTCAGGCTGTACCCCAAATTTGCTTTGCTGGCGTCTGTGCTGACTCCTTACACACAGGCACGCACCACGCAGATCAGTCAAATCAAAGAAGGTGCAACAAATGAACAAATGAATTTCAAGAACTCCAAAGCTAAGAGACAAGGTTAGCAAGGTATTTTCCAGGGCAGCACGTTTATTAGCTCACGTGGAACAAAGCTGAGGCCAGGTGAGTACGTGAAACTCTCTCCGCCACATTGTCTTGCAGAGGTGAAAGGAAAAAAAAATGTGGTTGTATTTCTCTGAAGCAAATCAAACACAGTATTTAGCGAAGGGTCTCTGGAATGTTACAAGTAACACTTCATAATTACAATAGATTGGAGTTCAAAGAGCAAGTGATGAAAAGAAACTTTCTAATAGGGGGTTCAATTCCCTGTATAAACTTCCCTTTGGTGGCTCCATCTAGCACTCGCATTTATATTGCTATTCTACTTTGTCATAAAAGCAGTCACCTCGTAACCCTTTTTATCAAGTAATCTATGCGCTACCTAAAAGGACACTCGACTCCATCAGTGGAGTTATAGGTTTACGTTATACAAACATACCAATTCTGCCTGGTCAGCACCACTTGTCAATAAGCACAAGCAGTTGCAAAACAGCAAAGTAGATTCCTTGCCTTCAGAGAACAGATAGGAGCCTGCCAGTTGTGCAAAACAACGCTAGCTAATCTGTCATCAAATTACCATTAAAGTCACACCTCCAGAAAGTTCAAAAAGAGATTTCTGATCAGACAAGAGATAGAGGGCGGTGGCATTATTGTTGTTGTTGCTGTTTATTATTATTATTATTATTATTATTATTATTATTATTATTGGCTCACAGGTCAGGGCTTAAAATTACCTGCTCAAAGTAGTGACGCCTCAGCTTAAAGTCCAGAGGGTACACTTCTCTCATGACGAAATGTGGCATCTGGGGTTCTATTCCCAGGCTCTCTTATGCACATGGCTTGCTTTTTGTTGTTTCTCATGCCAGCTTAACTTTCAGCGGAGAAATTAATGACACACAACTGTTTAGTAATCGAAATTTGAAAGGATTTCATACAGGGCTCACATCACAAGTTACATACATCTTTGACAATATTTTGATGAGAGGGAGGTCCAAACTCAAGGAGTAGAGAACTAAATTTAGCATTCAGGGTGAAAAAGGCCTTTTCCAGAAATAGCCACAAAAAGGAATTGAGAAAAGGGGGGAATCTCTTACTGTTGGGGCAGCATTTTCTTTATTGGTCACAATTATCTGAATCCCTGTCTCAGTTTTATCTCAATTTGTTCGTGTGGTCTGCGCTAACATTTTGGTGGCACTGATTCCTACTATACGTTTTTCATCATCAGTAATTTCTATAATATTTGAACTCCACATTGTGTTCAAACAAGAATATATCTTGGAAGAGTGAGCCCTTTAAAATAAGGGTTTGAATTTTCACCCACCGGTGAAGGAAAGGGCTAGCCCGTATCACAGTACCTGCACCAAGGAGGGAACTTAAGAAATATTAATAATACCTTCTTCTACACTCCCTTCCAGAAGCTTCCATTGTCAGACACAGAAATGCTGACTATCTTTTCCCTTCCAATGGCATCAAAACACCCTCCTTTCAGACACAGTCCCTGGCAGCTACAATGCAAAAGGCCACTTCGGGGCATTCCTAACAATGTTAATAGAGCAACGTTTTGCAAAGAGAAGAATGGTAAGGCCCAAGTGGCCACTGCGACCTGGCCTTCATACCAATCCACAGCTAATCACTTGGGCCTCCCTCTGTAGAGGGAGGAACAAGGAGAGTGATGGCCACTGTAAAAGCAGCACTGTTCCCACAAAGGAATATGGGGAAGAATGAGAAGCACAGAAATGTTTTCTTTTATGCGAGCTCACCGCCCATCCCAACACGGACAGATACTTCTTCCAGGCGCTGTTTTTCACAGAGGCACTGAAATCTGAAAAATGTTGGCAGGACAACGGCCCTCTTTTGCTCAGTATCCACTAGTCATTTCAGTAACAAGAACAAAATGAAGGAGAAATTCATTCTGCCATTTTGAAAGTCAAGAGAGGAATTTTCAATGGCCATATAACAGCTTAGGCTCAAGTGTTCACACCCTGGTCATTACAGTTTGTTTTCTCATATCCTGAGGACCCCAGGCTATTGACTTGTGATTCTCCCGTGCCTCTCTGACACTGTATTTTCCATATCCCCTGTGAATGTCCACAGCCAGATTTCCTTCTTGAGCTCTCTGACACTCACGCTGTTTCTCGGAGCTTCTCTGGCCCTGCGCAGTGACTCACTGGCAAAACACGACCCGACAAATCCTTCTTCCCTCTCATGATGTTTCTTTCAGAAGATACCTGCCCTTTACACCTCTCTTAACTTCTCAGCGCTCATTCGGTGTTTTCTCTCTTTCTTTTACATTATTAACAGGAAACATGTACATATACACATGCGTTGATGGCACGTATGCATCTTTAGGGCCAAAAGGTCCAAACCCTCATGGCAAATGTCAAAGGACCAATGTCAATGGATGAAACAAATACTTCCCTGACTCACACTCTCTGAAGAATCCATATTCAATTCCCATATATGGTTTATCTATTTTTTAACGTTTTTCTCACAGACTACTTCTAAACTGCCCTCCTCCTATAAAACAATGGCCACACCTCAAAACCACAGCAACCAAAGCTCTCTCTATACTGATTTTCAGACAATAAAACTGCCAGGTGGTACCCAAAAAAAAAACCCCATCATTAAATGGAATGTTGTTAAGAAATAGCTGTTTTATTTAACAGCTATTCATTTTTATTGAATAAACATTTTCTAGTATGCATTCTGTTAATTGACCTGACAGCATATGCTGTATATGGAGAAACTTCTAAACATTATGCTCTATGTAATATGCTTATCTGAAAAAGCTCTCATTTGCAGCAATATGGAAATAAAATTCTGCTTTCTAAAATTCAAGACTTTTAAAACGCATTAATCCACACAGTTTATGAAATTGCTCTGGACATTTTAAAATCCTTTCTTTAGGAGAAAAAAAAAAAACTTTAGTAATTGGTAATAGTATTTGTTGCCGAGTTTCCTAATGGAGTAGTGCATCTCCGATATGGAACTTTTACAGACCCAGGGATGGGGGGAAGGCATAATAGGAAATAAGAGGCAGTTATGGTATCGGGTGAAGAATTACCCGGTGGCTAAAAGAAATGTTCAGAAAGTCTATCAAATTACATTATTAGAAATCTATTGTTCTAATAGTTTCATGGCCTGGATAGAAGTCGACTTGAAACAGTACAGAGATAATACATTTAGTTCTGAGGAAGGAGGACGGGTTGGGAGTGTGTTGGTGGACTCGGCCAGCTAACGGCAGCACCTCTCCCTGGGTGATGGCTTCTGAGTGATGATGGCATCCCGCAGAACCACCAACTCCAAGGCCTAAAGGGCCACGAAGGAGCGTTGTTGCTAGATGGGAGCTGGGGCGGACTGGAGGGCTGCAGGCTCCCTGACTTGAGGACCAATTCATCCCTGAACAACTGTTGCCCTTGTAGGTATAATGGTCTATGGTCACCAGATCTTCTGATTTTTCAAGAGAAGATGGAAAAGCCAGATTCCCGCCACCTTTCGAGGTTGTCAGCTATGAACTTTTTTTTTTTTTTTTTTTTTTTAACTATCCTGTTTGGACCTAATTTAGACAACCTACAGACCAATCCCAGTCTAGAAGTCACTCCTTCCACAGCTAATCTTTGTGAAAGCTCTCCATTCTGAAAGGGCACTTGCTATCATTTGTAATTATCTTTGGTAATAAGAATCAAACATGGAAAGGCTTGCGTTTATTTAAAGTCCTGGCACTAGGTAAAAATTCTCCCTACATCATCAACGATTGCACTGGTGCAACTGGAAAATCCTATAACATTCAGTGTTACACACAGCATAATTAACTCATTTTCATACCAAGCCCTTTTAAGCCACATCTTTTTGTTCCATGGACTTCTAACATATCTTACAGTTCTAATTCTCTTCCACTGTCCTACATTAATCAAAGCTGTAACCCCTGTTGTCTTTGTGCTACAGAATCAGAATGTGCCCCTGGCGAGGAATGGGGGAAAAGTCAACAGGAATTAAATTTCAGTGCAACTGTTTACTCAACTGTGGCCTGCAGTTATTGAAATTTTATCCGTGGTTTTGTGTGACTACCGCAGTAATGAATTCAGCATGGCTGTGATTTTCTCACTGCTGGGATTCGCACTTCAAGTAAAAACCTGTAGAATAAGAATGACGAAAACAACCCGAGTCCATCACGCGGACCCTCACATTTCTCAAAAGGGCTTCATTATTGCAGTTTTTAGGCTGGAAAGACACGGTGATAGTCCCGTGAAACTTTTTCAGCCCTGTAGTGTTTTTCTCATTTCATCTACAGACTTTCTTGTCCTCCAACAACCTGTTAAGAACCTCATTGTACACTCAAAGGGGTCGCACAGCTGTCGGTATTTTATTTTACAAGACTGAAAAGGACTGTGAACCACAAGATGTGGGGTTTTAGCCACAATGATAAACCCAACTACTTTGTTTCTTCCTAAATCATATCAATAGCAAATAAAAGTAAAATTGTTACAAAAAGTATTTACATAGAGTCTCAAAGTACAATCAAAGGTTTTGACATCCATAACACAGAACAGCCTATTTTTCAAAGTGCTCACAGACAAGATAAGGAGGAAAGATGTGAATAATTTTTACTGATGCTTTTTACGGAAGATGCTGTTAAAATGCACTTTCAAAACTGTCTATGAGGCCAATGTGTTGTTGCTGTTATTGGTGTAGGTGTGTGTGTGTGTGTGTGTGTGTGTGTGTGTGTGTGTATGAGTGTGTGTGTGTTGATGGTATAGATGTAGAGATTTTGGCTGACTTACTACTTTTAAGACAGTAAATGATTTTCAGTTCTTCATATAAAACTCTGAAGAAGTGAATTTCCCATGTATTTAATGTACCTTAAATACGAAGTATGTGGGATTCACACCACATAGGTCAAGAGCCCCACCTCAGCTGCTCCATAATGAACCAGGCGATCTTGGACTCTGTAGGGCAAGGTCATAGAAAATGGCACTCCAAAATACCAACTGTTCCTTCTCAATATAACCAGAAATATCTGAGAACACCACGTGCATGATACACGCACATCCATGGATACCTTTCTACCATTTCAGCATAGTTTTTGCGAACCTCAGTGGTTAGAATCCAGCCATTTGAATTCATTTAAGTGCATAAACGTTACAGACAACATATATCATGAATCCCAGCTGATGGGATGCCCAAGGTGCGTGCACAGACGGTGTGGACTGCCAGTGGGAGAGGCCGAGTCACTCAGATGAAGCCCTCTGAATTAAGACCTCAGCTTGTCTGTCAGTTCCCTTTTCTTTTCTCTATTGTCTATCTTGCCCCCAGCAGGTCCCATGGTCTCACATCGATGCCACTAACTTCTATGTAACGATTCTATGTATTTTGAAAAATTCTTAGCAAGAAGAAAACAAAACACGTTGAGAGTCTGTCAAAGGCTATATAATCTAATACAAAAAGGGATTCCCTTCTACTTGTCTAATACAGATTCCAAGAAAATAGTATGAGAAAAAGTTCACCTTCCTCCTCCTCATCCCCCAATGATTTCTGTTTCTTTCCGAAAGGCCCAAAGACATATCATTCTTTTTTCAGCTTTTTGCAAAGGCACCGTAACTACGTACTGAATAAACGAATCAAGGACTAGGATGGAACAAAAACAATCCATTATTAACAAAAATAAATCATACTTCCTGATTCCAAGAGACGCTGGAGAAACAATCCTGTCCTCGAGTGGATGCTATTTACTGATTTGAATTTCCCTCCACACTTTGGCCACACAACACATTTCCTGGGTCACCTTTACCATTTGGAAATATTTAATCATATCCACTGACATGCCTTCAAAGGATGTAACAATGAGTATGTCCCAATTTATATGTATTTTGGGGAGCCACCAATAAGAGGTCATTGAAAACATTAACAGGATCTAGCCACATACCAACTGTCACATGTACACAAGCCACATGCGTCAGCGGCCCACACCCCTAAATGCTACAAGTAGCAGGAAGCCATCTCTTCCACTTAGGTCTGTGTTTCCCCTGTTATCTACCCATGCCTGCCTGCGTCTGTCTCTATTCTCCTTATTCACCTACTCAATCTTAGATCCCTTAATCTGTGCCCTTCTTCACAAGGCTTCATACGCCTGTTTATTATTATTACTTTTTAATTCAAGCACGGGGAATCCATCTCTCCAAAAGATTCACTGTATTGCAAGGAGGGCACCTTCAGGCGCACACAGTTCGGGCTGGGAGGGGTGCCGGGGGGGGGGGGGGGGGGTCCACTCCATCTCACTGTTAACAACGGTTAACACTGGACTCCCGAGGGCTTGAGAAGCGGCCTCTCGGGCCCACGGGCACGGAAGGGGAGCGGGCGTGTGGGCGCGCGGCGCCGGGGGCGCGCGGCGCGGGCACAGTACCTGCTGCTGCTGCTGCTGCTGCTGCTGCACGTGCGCGAGGTCGGCCGCCCCCGCGTCTGCGGCCGGCGTCTCCCCGTTGGACCGCCCCTCGCGAAGCCCGGCGCACGGGAGCAGGTGGTTGCCGCCGCTTGACCCGTTCTGGATGGCTGAACCGTTACTTTTTGTCTCAGTCCCAGATTCTTGCATCATGACTCAAAAACCTGAGAGAGGGATTTTCGGGGGGGGGGGGGGGGGGAGAAAGAAAAAAGCAGCTGTTAAAACAGTTGTTGTGCACCAGGGGAAGGGCCCTGCCTTCCTTCCACGCTGCCAAACTCCGTAAACAGTTGTCATTTTCTTTCACTCGGTGTGGCCCTGCCAGCGGCTGAGTCCCCTGGTTTGGGGGGACGGAGGTGTCAGGCCAACTTCAAGTTTTAGTCGTAAGCGGTCCTTTAAATAGGCTTTTTCCCCTTGGGCGGGGAAGACTTCTGGGTGAATTCAGGATTTATGGTTAAATTTCTGTGACTGTATCTCGATGTTTTGCTCAAAAACCAGAAAGTCGTTCTGCGCAGCATATTAGGTGTAACGTTAAATTTTACTACGTGCGGGCTCTGTGGGGGGATGCCACACTCCTGGAGGAATCTTCTCCAACTTCAGTCTATCAAGACTTGACACACACCCCCGGGAGGGGAGGGCCCCCCCCCCCCCAGGTAATTCGAGCTGAAAACCCTTAGGGGTCAAAAGCCGAAGAACATTTAAAGATTCGTACTCCTCGGAATCATTCAGGTACTGAAAAGTCTTCAAAATGGGCCATTCCAGTAAGATAGTCCACGTTGAGGGAGAAAAAAATCCCCACTTCTCAGAAGCCAAATAAATTCAGACTCTGATCATTGTCCTATGGTTAAAATTGTCCTAAGAAATCCCATTCAAAGTTAGGTGTTTCTCATGCTGGATTACTAACCTCTAGAGTTTGGTTTTAAGGCCTGAAAGGTCTGGGCCTTCTTATATTTACTTTGGAGAAAATCTGGCCTAGGCAGGCCAGGAAAAAAAAAGTCTGAATTTGAAAGTACAAAATGTCTAATAAAAAGCACATATATATGTGTGTATATATATACGTATGTGTGTGTGTGTGTGTATATATAACACCATATATATATATATATATATATATATATATATAGTACAAGGTGTAAGTACCCAGAGGATATCAACTGCATGCAAATACAGTCCACATTCTGCCTAGTTACTCTCTAGGTACAAAACCATTCTCCTAGGCAGCCAATTCAGCTCTCAGCAAAGGCGTCTGATGATGACAAAAGATACAGAATAATATTTACTAGTACCAATTATTACCATCGATTGATCACCAGTGTTGGACCAAGCCCTCCTGCAGCTGATTTATGTATATTCACCAATTTCCTTCTGAATGCAACTGGTATCTCTAGTTTGCACATGAGAAAACTAGGGCTCCCTGAGAACTATTTTCATTTGCCCAGCATAAATCTCAGCTAGCTATGGTGCAATCAAGATTTAAACAAGTTCAGTCTGGTGTCAAAGTTCTTAACCATGTCTTTTCCTAAAGCTGAGGTGCAGTGGGGAGCAAACAATGGAAATGGCAGGGTCGTACTCCAAATTCAGAGACTAGGACTTTGAACAGGAAAAACAACAGTCACTAACGGGCTTGACAGTTCAAATATCAGAGCTGAGAAATGTCTGAATATTAAAACTTTAATGTGAAATATCAACCTCGGATAAAAGGGCTGAAAACTTCCAACACAAATATTTTTGCATCATGGAAAGACAGTATTATTAACCAGCGTTACAGACTCCTCCCCTCCACATGAAATAGGTGACAACAGGGAAATTAAAATACCTGGGACATCTTTACAGGAGGCTGCCCTCTTGCCAGAGGTTGGGTTAAATCCCTTTTCTATAGACTTCCATGAAAATCTAATGAAAAATTAAAAGCAGAAAAACTGACATCTTTCTTCATTTCCTTTCAGTGCATGGTATGATCCAACTTGAGTACAAACTTCATAAACCCAGAGGACTTATTTTTTAAAGTTAATTCAGTCCTGAAGGGGATTAAGAATGGCATTTTTTGTTAACAGGTGGGAAACAAAGTCAGAAGCAACAGCTGATTCACTCTCTTCTCCTTAGATCAGACTTTCCAGTAATGAGAGTCCTTTAAAGAGTGCATTCATATCTTTCCTGTCCGTAGAGCGTAAACTCTATCAAAAATACAAATAAAAGTTTCTCTAAGATATAAGAACCAGGCGTGCGAGCACCTTGTTCGTTGCCAAAAAAGGAATTAATTTGTCACAGCGAGGATTTTTTTTTTTGTACCCCCTCCAATGTTTCAGTTTCTGTTTCACAAACATGCCCATTTGTATAGAAACAAAGGAAAAGACAGTGGTTAGGTATTTAAGGGAGAAAATGCTGGTCTTAACAGTAGTTAACAAGGAAATTCACTGAATTCTTAGGGTATGTTACAAGCATACCTAAAGAAAAAACAAACTTTTTTTAACTTTCTGCAAGGCCTGTACATTTCATATCAGGGAATAGGGAGTAAAAGACGAAAGAGAAAAACACTGCTTACAAAAAATCTCTACCTGCCCTCAGAAAATGGGGCATATTTAGCCAGATGTCAGGTCCCCGGGGAGCAGAGATACAGGAAGAAGACTGCTTTCAAAGCCTGTGGCCATCGGGACGCCTGACCTCAGAACAGGTGTCTAAGAGACTGGCCCTGGTTCTGTTTCCTTGGTTTGACACCGTGGTGGTGGGTGGATTAAGAACAATCTCCAATCCACAATTTGATGAGAAGGTTTTGCTCTACGCAGTTCTAAGAAGACTGCCAAGTCCTCCAGGAGAAGTTTTGCAGGCATCGTGCCAAGCAACTTGGCTTGCAAATCGGGTCTGTGAGAGTGCAGGCATTGGGACCGAAATTGCATAAAGGATTATTTTGGTCTGAGGATGTCCTTAATTAGTCAAGTGCTAACAGTAGTATGTAGGTTGCAAGATTTAAAATTTCCCATAATCTCCCACACCAATCAGGAGAAAACAGCTTTTTGAAAAGCACATGTGAAAAATTAGGAGTGTCGATGTCTAAGAACATTTCTAACAATATCTGGGCTGGCAATACTTCTTTCTATGGAATGTTCCAAGCCATTTAATAAGGCTTTATGTCTGTACAGCACTTCACAAACTACCAGGCTCTCTGAGGTACTTTTCAAACTCGTAACGAGTCCATCAGGGAGGAAAAGGCAGGTGAAGTTTACCCCCATTTTACAGATAAGAAAACTAAAGCTCAGCGGGTCAAGGAAAAGATGCAGCCATAATAATTTCCCATTTCAGACATGAATTTGACCATTCGATAAGTGCCAGAGAATTCCCCGTTTGCAAAGTCCCGTGCAGGGCAGTGAATTAGTAAATCGATGAAAAGAAAACTAATCCCCACAAAGACAGTAGGAAGCTGGCAGGTGGACACAGAAAAGCATTAAAATACAAAGATGAAAGTGTCGGCATTCTTTAGCAAACAACGTTATTTGTCTTCTTCTATTGAGTTTTACAATTTGAGCATCACATTTGAAAGCAGGTCAACGTACAGGAGAGGCGTGTGTGTTCTCTAATGCCAAACCCTCTTTTCTTAGAGGGAAGCTGTCACAGACCCTCAGTCTGTATCACCTCCACTTCCCTCTGGGACTCCCTGTGCCCAACGAGCTGCTTTACTCCACAGCGAATCGAGAACAAGAAATGATCCACAATCATCCCAAGTGCATGGACATGAAAGCATGTACCTAGAAGACACGACCACCCCGTAGCCACCAACAAGCCCCTCCAGACGCAAAGACAAATCCTCCTCTGGCTTCCTCTGAATGAGCTGCGTCTGTTTAAGTCACATAGGATCCATTCACCACAACCCTAAGAAGGCTGATGCTGCAATCCTATGGATGTCAGAAAGCTTAAGCAGCCAGAATGGCCACTTCTTGTCTTGCCTGGAAACATGACAGAGCTACTGATTTCAAAAGATCGATTTTTGTGCTGAAGGAACATGCAGAAAGGGGTAAGAACAGAGTTTAGCATGCTTATTTATTGTCGTTACCAACAGAGCATACTCTGGAAGTATTCTGGAAAATTCATAAGGTCTAGGCCAATGTATTTATAGTAAATTAAAGCAATGCTTTATTATTATGATTATTTCCTTGGTTACAGTGTTGATGCTGAAAATTTAGGGAAAAACAAAGCCCTTGTTATCATATGCTTGTGAAAGATTTTAAGCTAACAAAAAGTTCAGTCTCGATTCCAGGGCAGTTAATTAAGGTTGACCAAGTCAGGCAGAAGTAAATTAACTCGGCTGATCAATTATTTATATGAAGCAGAATAAATGCCCTTAAAGAACTTGGTCTGTTCATGAAAGGATGTGTAAATTAAACTAAACATAGTTTTGTAAAATGTATTTCTACTTCTATGGGGAGAAGAGAACAGAAGTTAATGGTGAAATCACTTTTTAGGAAAATGATGCCAGAGATGACGTGGTTCTCCTCCTATCCGAAAGGAAAGATCCTCTTTCTCATTGTTCATCATGTGCCATGAAAGAAGGAAAATGGAATGCGTTTGAAGAGCTAAGAGAAGCTCCTGGAAAGGAAGAGAGGGAAATGAAAAGAGGAAGGGGGTTGGGGAGGGAGGGACAGAGAAGGGGAAGGAGGAGAAGTGAGAAGGAAGGAGGGACAGACTGAGGGATGAGAAGGAGGGAAGGAGGAAGACAGTAACTCTAAGAATGGAGAGACGATGTGAATTTTTGTAATTTGGAATCACCGAACATCATCGGTTAGACTCCGTGCAGGGTTTGCAGAATGGACAAGAATAAAGGCGGGAGTGTGTCTAAGCTCTAGTTCTAAAAGAAGTACTGATGTTGCATCAGGATGATTCAAAATCCATACTGATCATCACGTTCATGCCATCAGGAAAGAAGAAAAACTTGTCCATATGAAGATATAACACATACGTTTACTTCTGGGTCTCATCGGGTAAATGAACCGTTCCCTTTCAATGTGCAAATGGTTTACCTGGCAACATAATACACATAAAGGAGTTTTAAAGAGCAAAGTGCAGCTGAGGGACTTCTTCCCCAGCAGCAGGCAAAGAGCAAGGTGGTAGGACACTAACCCAGCACCTTCCTCTTAATCCTCTTGCAAGATTTTGAATCCTCCCATTCAAACTAGGGACTCAAGAGCAGAGAGCAACCCTGAGGAAAGTCGAATGGAGACTTTATGTTTCCTAGCATGAGGCACAGAGAAGACGAAAGACTGGTGGGGGGATTAGGGAAGAAGGTGAAGAAAGGGCAGGATGGAAGGGCCACAACTGGCCCCAAGATGCAGATTTGTTATCCCTAAGTGAGGCTTTCATAGCATATTCTTGAAGGGGAAAAAAAAGCGGGGGGGGGGGGGGAAGAATGAAATAAGAGAAAAAAGTAACACCAGCTGATTAATTTCTCACTGAGATCACTCCCACAAGTTGTGAACGAACACTTCAGACACTACTGTCCGTCTATCCACTGCCCCCACTGGCAGGGGCCCCAATTTCACGGAAAGACTATCCAAGGGTCAAGTTTAGGAAGAGAAGTCAGTGTGCCGCCTTGTGTTATGAAAGCACTATCTTCCAATACCAAATTTTCATAATTATAACAGAAAGGTGTAAATTTTCTAATGCATGGCAGTTCAAAAAGTAATCAAGGGAATGAGCCGGAGGGCTATTTTAATGTGTGCAAAGCTAGTGACCCACAGTAAATGGGAGGTAAGCTACAATGAATGCAAAGTAATGTACGCATACTCAAGTCCTGCTCTGATGAGGGACGGCTAAAATTAACACCCAATTAATTTCCGAATTGACAAACAAATGAAACCCATAAATCTACTTTCTCATTAATTTTCTTGTGGCATAATTTAAAGCAGTAATATGAGGGCAAAAACTGAGCATTATCCATCATAAATATCAAAAAGATAGCACTGTAACACCATAAATTATGCATATTACCTGTTGTTAAAAATGATTTATGTATTATCAACTTTATCGTGCACTGGAAATATCTAGATCTATCTTTAAAAATCTAGAATTTCATTTAGCGCTCAGGAAGAAAAAGTCCGGGAGCAACGAAATAGTCAAAAACGCGTCTTAAAAAAAAATGAAGGCTACTTATATAGCCATATGCGAGTTGAGGGCAAAATTGGAATCCTTCAGGCTGAGGATACCATGGAAGTGTCAGGCTGGGCGTCTCAACAGAGAAAGAAACAGCTCCAGGAGCACGCCTCCCACAAAGCCCCGGTCCATGTGTCCTAAAGGAGCATTTCCTAAAGGAAATGCGGGGCTTGCTGTGGGAAAAGGAGTGGGTATAGGCAAGGATGCCCTGAATACACCTCAGAGAGTCAGAGGGGGAGAGCCCAGGGCTACAGGTGCTCAGATGGGCGAGAAGTCTGGGAAGAAAAATGGGCTCATTGTTAATAATGCAATATGGTAGCATTCTTACCTTTATAGTTCAAAGGAGGAGAACAAAAAAGAACTAGGGACTAGTTTGTATTTATCAGCCAAAGGGTGCCCGGGTGGCTCAGGAGTTACAGATCTGACTTCAACTCAGGTCATGATCTCACGGTTCGTGAGTTTGAGCCCCTCATCGGGTGAGCTCGTGCCCCACTTCGGGTAAAACACGAGCCCCAGGTGAGCCCCACTTCTCTGTGTATTTTGGAAGTGCTCTGTATTTATCAAGTAAATGGATGAAGAGGCATTCAGAGTAAAACGATCCCCTTCCTGGCCTCTCCACCTCCATTTTGTTAACAACAACTTTAAAAAAAAAAAAAAAAACCTTCATTTTCAACTATATTTTCAGGTATACCTTATATATACAGTAGCTCTCCTTATCCATGGGGGACACGTCCTGAGACCCCCAGTGGATAGATAGTACCAAACTCTATATACACTATGTTCTCTTCTATATATACCTACATACCTATGATAACATTTAACTTAGAAATCAGGCTCAGGAAGAGGTTCACAATAATAAATAATAGACTAGAATAATTATAATGATATAAACTAATAAAAGCTATGTGAATGTGGTCTCTCTCAAAATACCTTATCGTACTGTACTCACCCTTCTCCTTCTTGCGATGACATGAGATGATAAAATGCCTACATGATGAGCTGAAGTGAGGTGTCTGACCTAGGCGTTGTGACACATCCTTCTGACAGTACCTCGGAAGGAGGATCATCTCCCTCCTAACACCAGCTGACCACCGGTAACTGAATCCACAGAAAGCAAAACCGTGGATACAGGGGACCACTGGGGTAGGGATTTAAATACATAACTGCTGAATTTTTAGGCAGATGACTGAATGACATTGGAGAAAACTCCAAGTCCGACCTGCCAATCAAATGAGATCAAAAGCTTGTGCTGGCCTCCACCTTTATGTTCCTACTTTACAACTACTCCCAGTCCTGTACTTCCTTTGGAAAGTCTAATCATTTTGGATTTCTGAAACTCAGAAACAAACTTAAGCCATTAAATCATTTTAAGTCACAAGGGAAGGAGGATGGTCCCACTCGTTGAAAATTTAAAGATCATCAATCAACGAAAAACTCCACGCAAAGCCACGGTCGAGAGTTAATATTCAATTCAGCTGGACTGGAAAAAGGTAGCGAGCAGGATGTTTAATTTTCCCTGTAGTGCATGACTCACAACAGAGTTAGAGGAATAGGGTGGTAATAAAATAATGTTCCTAACAAAAACATGATTTCCCTTCTCTACCAGGCTTTCGATGTAAAGACAGAAGATTTTGCATTTCCCAAGAAAAGGAATTCCTGAATTCCAAACCCGAGGCAGCAACCTGTTCAGAGGAAGTGTGTGGGTCTCTCACAGACTGTGTTAATTGAACTTTTAGAGTCTTTGTAAGTCATCAATAAGTGCAGATAAAGACACCCACCCCTGTAAAAGTTACAAACGTCCAATTTATATTTTCAGAATGTCAGCTACCGTGGGTCTTGTTTCCCTTCCCTCCTGGTGGACGAGAGTTTAAGTGCTGTAATCATAGCAACTGTGGGCAAACCAAGGAGGTTAGAAAGGAGCCGCTCTAGGAAACAGAAGTACAAAGGAGAAGGCACACCCACTCCCGGGCATATTAATCCAGACGGACTCAAATAATGAAACAGAGACCAAAAAGGAGCTTTGCCAATCCTGTGCTAGGCTGTTGGCGTGGTCACAAGGAAGCCTCTGCAGCTTAGGGTACGACGGGGCCAGGTGTTCTAGGGAGCTTAATTAAAATGCATTGTGACAGAACCAGAGTTGAAGTTTGAGAATGAACATGGCCGGCCAAACTTGAATCGTTTCGAACATTCAAACAGCTGAACTGTCACACATAGCCCAGTGGAATAAAGTGGCCAACCACCAGGTCAGAGTATCATTATTTTTTTTTCATTTCCATATTTTATACAGTTTCATATACGCGGGGGCAGGTTCCTAACATCAATTAATGACTGGTGGGCACAATGAGACACTTCACGCATCTCCTGCCTTTGCCTCCAGCCCCTAGCCGCTCTAGTGGCCAGAGCGAACAATATGTTCAGAGCATCACGGCCATTCAGTGAATGCAGGCCTTCAGAAGTCAGCTCTTCCATTTCTCCACTGCGTGCAAGGGACAATTACTCAATTTTATCCTTCGAAAACTTCAGTATACATATACGTACTTCCCCCCGAAACTTGCTGTTACAGATAGATTAACAGGCTTTCTCCTGATATAAAAGACCACAATATGTTGAAGGTCATTACCCCCAGCCTCCACCCTCAACTCACTCCGTGTTTTATCCTTGTAATTTATGGCAAATGCCAGCAGGCCCTGCCTAGTATTGAAACACAACACAAATTCAGAAACAGCAACAAACAAGAATTTAAAAAAACAAAAAACAAAGATGATGTCAGCTGTTTTCTCTGCTGTTTGCAAAACATGACAAAGGACAGGCTAATGTTTGGTATTGTCTAATGTGACTCCTAGTGACCAAGGGACAACAGTCACACACATCAGGCTGAACCAGAAGACACAATGTCTCCTTTACTTAACCACAAATGAGAGAATGCATAAAAGTCATTTTAAAATGAGACAGGTGAGAATAACAGGTAAAAAATTAAAACACTGGCTTGTAAAAACATTATCAGGTGTATTAATTGTATGGATGTCTCCGCTTGTATCACAGAGAATTTATTCACAATTACGTTAACCTCAAAGTGAATCTCCCCGTTTCAAACTTGAGCGAGTACACACATCACACGGGATCCCATGGAGCCCACACAACAACACCCAACGCACGCACACAAGAACACAAAATCCAAGGATTGTACCTTTGGAAGGTGACTGCCTTGTTCATAGCACTAGACTTTTTCTCCTACACCTTCTAAGTCCTTGTTTGCTCCACAAAGAGTTTTGTAGCCATCTGATGTTCTATTACTAAGCTAGTGGCCTTTCAGGAGAGCTCTCTCCCTTCTGAAAAAAGCAAACAACTGCATAGATATCATTACACTAAGGAAATCTCTTAGAAAAACCAAACAACTTGCTAATCTCTCCAGCCCCTTCATCCAAGCAAAAGATAAGAAAAGCAAACCTAAGTCTGTTTCAACCACATTCCAGGGACAAGTTCCCCTTTTTCTTTCTTTATCAAAATTCTACTATTTAAGTTTTTTTTTTTTTTTTTAAATGTGTGTGTGTTTTTTAAACAGACCTTGCAGGATAAACCACTGCTCGCACCCCGCAAACAAAGCAATATTTGTTTAATAACGATTGCTGCCATGGGTACAGTAAACAAGGGGCCCAGCATTTGTGTTTATGAACAAACACATCATCTTACAAGAGTAATTTAACATTAACCAGGTGGAATAATCAACAGATTTCATAGGTGACACCAGGGGCAGGACTAATGTAAACAGGGCTAGGGAGGAGAAAGGGGCCACTCTTTGGGAATCAAGGTCGAGGTAAATGCATTACAGAGTAAACAGCTGCAAAGAAGGCAAGATAAACAAACAGTCATTCTTCTGACATTTAGAGAGGCAGAAAGGTTGTATGTTACACAGATCAGCTGCTGACCACCATGAAATCAAACCAGTTGGAGACCAGGCCTGCTTGTTTGCACAATGCCATGTTTGCTTATAAACAACAATTTGCTGTTACCAACCTCGCATTACTCATCATCACATAAGCCAGAGTGAATCAAGTGAAATCCGGTTAACTCTTTACTGGCGACATTACTCAAAAAAACAAAACAAAAAAAAATCATGGCCCCCGTTAAGAAAATTACCCCCAGATGAAGCAAACAGAGCTCAGTCAATGCCTTTTTACTTCCTGCCTCGTAGATAAAAATAAAGCATCCACATGGTTTAAACTCCTAAGGATTGGATTTGGTCACAGCTTTAAAAGACTGGAATGTTTTCATGCTTGAGTAACTATACGTTCATCTCCTGGACTCATCTTCTTTTATCAATGAAATATACGGGTGAAACACTGATGGGGATCTTGAATGTTTTACCTAGAGGGAAAGCCCAAATG
The DNA here is from genome assembly GCF_023721935.1 of Panthera uncia. NCBI lineage: Eukaryota > Metazoa > Chordata > Mammalia > Carnivora > Felidae > Panthera > Panthera uncia. Next base: position 36,952,935 of record NC_064816.1, read on the forward strand.
TTCCTTCTGCCCAAGTTTCTTGTTCCAAAATACCTTCAAGTGCACTGGATCCACACACGAATAGATGTTTCTCAACTACGATGAAACAATCAAACTGTCTCAGGGTATGATCGTGCTCTTAAAAAACATGACATAAATAAATGAATCAGTTGATGTTACATAGAGCCACTCAGGAGTTCAGTGTGTCAGCTCATCAAAGAAATCTGAGGCTTCGAAAGAGTGAATAAGTTCAATGTCTCCACTAAAAGAAGTGTTATGAAGAATTGTTTTATCTTCAAAAATTCGCTTCATGTGTAAGAACGTGTAAAACAGCTTGCTCTATGTTATAAGAAAGCTATCCTGTTTTATTGGAGAGACTGTATTTAGATGTACAATTTGCAATTAAAGTATTATTTTTAATCTACAGATTCTCTAATGTTCTAAACTACTTAATTGTGATACGTGTGAATGACATCTCTCCATTACTTAATAGTTAATAAGCAAAAACATAGTGAAAATCAGTTTGGTGATTTGTATCTTACATTTATTGTAAGTTAAGTTTTTAAAATTCTGTGTACTTAATATTTAATAAGCAAAAACACAGTGAAAACCAGTTTGATAATTTATATCTTACATTTATTTTAAGTTAATTAATTTTTTAAAATTCTGTGTTATGTTAGCCCAAAGTACAGTAAAACACTGCTGGATATCCAAAGCAAAATTTGAAAAGGACATACTAAAGTCATACTTTAGTCAAAACTAAAGACATACCTCAGAGTATTGTGGCAGTGACATTACTAAGCATCAGCATGCTGGAATTTCCAGCTCGGTCTAAAAAGTGTAACAGAATTTTAGTGGTCCCTTTGCCCACCCCTGATGCCCACCGCCCAGTCCGGCTATGAACTTCTTTCTTCACCTTCCCTAGCTGCTCCTGTTGTCCCATCTCCTGGATCTATAATCTAGTCTTTGTTCTGCCACCCTAACATCACTTTCTTTTGTGTTTTGTCTTGTGCTGTGGTTTGTTTCCCAAGTCCCTCTCCCTGCTGACAGTCTCCTTTCCCCAAACCACAGCAGCCCCTGAAGCCTCGATAAAGAACTGGCGAAGAAATGTCCAACGAGCGCTCTGTGCCCAAGCAGGAGGGAATTTCTCAGGCTCGTGTGTGGATGAGCCTGTTACCACTGTGTGGACACAAGGAAGGGACACTGGGACCTCTCCCTTTTCTGCCCTAGAAAGCCCTCTGGGGCTTGAGCTGTCCCCACTGCCCTAGAGAAGGAAATCCAGCCTTGCTCCACTCTGGATGATGAAACCAGTCTGGCTGCAGGAACAGCTAACACCAAGACTCTTCCTCAAATGCTTTGGGAACTGCATGTTCTCAAATTCCACGCTTACTGCTCTCTGCACTCGGCCTAGATGATTAGGAGACAAAGAAAAGTGAAGCGCCTTGTCTGCCTCTCCAGTAAAACTCGAGAGAGAAAGAATTGAAGAAGGAAAAGCAGAATGCTGTGACTGCAATCCTGATTCCCCATCTCTACTGCACACTACTTTTCCTGGAGTTCTCTTGACCTTCATTTTTATTTTCTTTTCCTAAAGCCTGGATGAACTAGACTACCAGTGAAGGATTACAAAGAGGGTTTACAATTCCAAAAGGAAATCCAAAGAGTTGTAACCATGTCGCTTGATAAAGGCCAATCATAACTGAGCCCTGGAGTTTTGAAAATCAAGCTAAACCGGGGCACATGATCATTACCCAAATGAGGACTCATCCGTGTTCAAAAACAGTTTTACTGTTTCCTTACTAACAACAAGATAAATAGTGTGCCTTTTCCTCTGCCTCAGCTGAGGTGGTAAACATCCTAATGCACCTTCAGTTTTAGAGGCATGTGCCCAGTTTACTTATTTTGTTCCCCACAGAGCCCACGTTTCCTAAGCCTTATTTACAAAATAAAATAATTCTAAGTGAAAGAATCCATTTATTAAGAGGCCTTTTAAAGTAACCTGTTTGATCAACTGTTGCAAAACCTGAAAACAATCCCAGGGAAACTCTGGGTAGACCCAAGATTGGTAAGGGATGATTTGTTCTCTCCCACATATCTTCCCTGGGAGGAAAGCCTTACAAATTCTGAGATTCTTGGAGTGGTCATGTCATCTGAAAGGACACTTGAGCCAGTTTCCAAGGCTCAAGCGTTCATTTCTTCTTTTACCACCATTATTTCTGCCACTTCTCTTCCTCCACCAGTGCTATTTTTCAAATTCACTTTTGACAAACATACAAATCTATCGCAGAGGAAACTTTGTATCACTTCATCAAAGAGAAAGCCAGTATGTATCCCTTTATAGGGGAGAAAGACTTTACAACAAATGTAACACAACCCAACCAATGTTATTAAATTCTAGCTAGATCCTGCTGCCCACAAAGGCTCTGAGCAGGAACCATGTTCTTTCTTTGTTAAATAATGAGCTTACAACTGGAAGAGAGAGATTAAAGACATACTAGTACCAAATGGAAACTTTCTCCTTGGCTTTATCGGAAGGATTAAAACAGACTGAAAATGGAATTGCTTCAACATCAAATCGCAATAATGAGAACCGGTGAATGATTTATGAACCACCTAAGAATCCTCTTCCAATATACCAGTGAGCCGTGCAAGCTTATGGACTGGGGAACTGGGCAAGAGGAGACATAAGAGGCCCCTCTGAGGACTAGGCTATATCCCTGACTCCAGAGCACGGTTTTCTAACGATGCAATTCCCTAAGCACTTGCAGAGAGCCTACTGTGTATCCACAAGCTGCTACAGAAATAAAGAATCAACTGGCTAGACTCTCTATTCTCGTCCCCAAAGCGAACGGGGCTCCTGGGCCATGGGTATGAAGCCTGTAGAAGACACCATAAAGTTCCAACTGGCAGCTCCAACGTGAGCCTCCCTCCCACGCCTGCCTTTTCGCACACCACCAGGGAGCGGTTCTTCAGCCACTTCCACAGAGCTGCCTTTCTACAATGCAGGTTCAGAGTTTACTCAGCACCCAGTAACTACTAGATGATAAAAACTATAAGCATATCACTCAAATGCTTTATTGGTCAAAAAGATGGATGCTTTTATTAGCCCAACGTTTTTTGTAATGGAGTGCCACTGATGACCCAGCATTAGCCTCATTCCCTGCTATTAATCACACTTCTAAGAGCTCCTTTTGCCTTAAAATCTTAAGAAATTGCTATAATTTAAAGACACGGTGTCTACATAATGGGAAATGCCTCATAATTGTATCATTTCACAAAATACAGTATTTTTGATGGGAACAATGACCATGATGCTAAGGTATTACAAAATGGGAATAATTTATATATATAAAAGAGGAGTGAGATGTAAGCTGTCTTTTGTATTTGTGGTTTCCCACATCTGTGCACTTTAATCACTGCCTTTGGGGGACTGATTAATCCAAAGGCATAGGCATACAGTTTACAGAATTAAAAGCAAAATAACATTCCCAAACAAATGAACAATATAAATGAAAGGGAGAAAACCTAATGTAAAAAGACAGAAAAGATGTGAAAACGCATCGTGTGCTTTAAGGAACTTCCATCAGTGGTATATTCCTTATTCATCATCTATAATTCCTGTGCCTTGTCTGTCCGTGTAGAGAGAACTAAAGCAAGCTCTTCAAATAAGTGACTTCAGGACAAGCTACAGGTAGCTGCCAATTTACTTTCAGTATTATTTCAATAATATAATGATGGCCTTAACTTGTAAGTCCTCATCTCATTAAACCACCCTTCAAGAACATTTAGCACAGCTGAATACTATAAAGGAAAGAGTATTTGAAAGAGTTTTTCAAAATACGGAACTAAAATAAATCTTTTTAAAAGTTCCCCTTCCATTTTTATGACTACACCATTAGAACACAACATACACAAATCTTCAAATGTTGCATACACACAAAAATGGTGACATTGTGCTACATGACGAATGAGAAGTAGGCTCCAATCAGGCACAAAGATTTCTGAATAGATTTGGTGTGAATGGCTGGGCAGCATGGAGAATCAGTCAGCCTTAAGTCAAGAATGTAGGCATCATCCTACAGTTAGCAAGGGTCAGACCCAGACACTGTGAAACAGCCAGAGGCTGGTGACAAAGCATAGGTGGGGCTGGACATCAGAGCACTCGGTGGTAAGTAATCACAACTCTGAGAGGCCCCTTCTAACAATGTGGTTATCAAATGGTCATGAGAAGCACCTAGACCTTGGACCCCCGACTCTACCTAGTGAAAAGCTCTGTACCTATTTCTCAAGACCTAGGAGGAAGTGCTGACCAGAGGGATATTTAAGAAGAAACTGTCACAGACAAGCCAGTAAGAAGCGGAGAACCTAAGGTGCCCAGAATAGGTAGAGGGGCACCAACAGCAGGCGGTCAATGGCAGCCTCCCTTCACACATTGGGGGCTGGGGCCACTGAACGGCTACAGAGTTGATGGTGGGACCATCTGATGTCTGGTGACCTCAGATTCTCCACAGGACTCATTCATCCACTAGACACTCAAATTTTCAAAAGGTGTTGCTACTCCTTGGCAATGCTGTGGTAAATGTGAGTGGTGGGGGGAATGGACATCTTTAGAGCAGGAACACCACCTGGTACAAAGGGATGAGATCTACAATGGAGACAGGGGGGCCCATGAGCATCATCAATACCTGAGTTAAGATTCTCACGGCCCCTGGATAATCAACTGATGGACGGCACCAGTGTATTTATTCAAGAGCAGATCCCAGGGGCACTTTTCTTAGGAGACCAGTATAGGTGCAAATACTCTGTCTCGCGGCCAGGCTCTCCAAGAAAACCCCATATGCTTCCAAAAGATAGGAAGTTGTCATTTATTACACTGTACCTGTGGTGCAGACCTCAGCTACACAAAGCACGGTTCTACGGAGTGAAGCATGGGTGTCTCCAGGGAGCGTGGTACAAATGCAAATTCTTAGGCCCATCTTGGACTCAATGGAGAAGAATCTGCATTTTGATAACATCCCCCCCGGTGACTCACAGGCACGTGAAAGTCTGAGAAGGCAAGCGCGGCGGGAAGGGAGCAGCCTCCGGCCAGGCACACGTGAACGTTACTTCCCACTCTGCCAACTTTAAGGTTTCAGCATGCCACACACAACCACTCCATCTGTCCATTTCCCCTTCTCTAAAATCAGACCATTCTGCATTGGGGTTCAGTCATCCTTCTAAGTAATACTTATTTTGTACCTAGTATGTGTCAGACCCTGTGCTAAGTGTTGGGGCCATGAGAAGCAACAAAACCTGATAGACATCCATCCACATGGAGGTGACTGTCTTTATGGAAGACACACATTCATCAATTAGTCATACACATAAGTGGAGATTAGAACTGTGGAGAGTGCCACCATGAAAAATGCACAGTGCTCTGAGAGCACGCAAAGTTAATATATGTAAAGTGCCTTGTATATAGTAGGTGTTCAATAAATCACAGTGATTATGAGTAGCCCATAAAACCCAGACCTTTGGGAAGCCACTAAAAAACTCCCAAGAGCAGAATACTCTTCTTCCCATCATAAAATGAGCCTCAAGTAGGACTGTGTTCTCAGTTAAATTATTTTTTTCATGTTTTCCTGCTTTTTCCTGGTTACAGGAGGAACAGGGCATCAGTAAAGTCAACATTCCTCCTAATGACCGTTTAGAGGATGACATTAACTTTCCAGGTTATTGTTAAGAATTAGCTCCCATTTATCAAGTTGTAGTTAAAAGGAAAAAAATGCAGAGCAGGGCAGAAGGTGATACAAACAGCCTTGTTCTAAGCAACCTTCTGACGATCATTTGAAAGCCTCGATACCTCGAGACAAATCTTTAAGGGGCTTCGCAGCATTATTTCTTTGTCGATGCAGTTTGCTCAAGTCCAGAAAGTACAGGCTAATTTTCAGGCAGGATTAGCAACCCATACTGCACATGCTGGACACAAGGGGTTAATTATGAATGCACTCAGCACATGCCAATACACTGGCAAACCTGGACCGAACAGGAATCAAAGAGCTTACGCGCCCATCACTAAATCCACACCATGGAGGACGCCCACCCCGGGGGGAAGAGGGACTGAAGTCTACCATAATGCTAAAGGGGAAGCTTTCGTACCATTAGAGGTGGGAGTGTTCAAGCGTTCCTTAAAACGACCCTCCAAAGTCTACGAGGTCTTCCCTTTGCTCTTTCCCCATGAATTCACCCACTTCAAATAAAAATTTGAAATATGATATAATGGCTCTCCACATTCATTCGCGTCAGTGGGTCTTTTTCAGAAAGGTGGCTTCCTTCCAACAGGTGGATATTTGTGATGAGAGAGGTCTTACCTCACCTGTATCAGAAGGCTCCTGATCAAAGAATAGAAAACAACAGTTGATTTGGAAAAGAACAGAGAAGTGTGTGCATGTGAAATGGAGCTTGTGTTAAGACTTCAGAGTCTTAACACACGGTAGCTGAGCGATACGACCATCGGCTCACACACCGGAGCCCTTATTTTAATTCTGATACCCGGATTGTTCGATGGAATGGAACACAGCCGTTGGCAGCTTGGTCCCTGGTCAAAAATGGGTGGTTTCCATTTATTACTGCCTGGAACAAGACTTAGCTTAGGATCATTTCTCTTGGATCCAACTACCAAAACTGCAAAGCAGGAGGGAAAAGGCGCTCTCTTAGAGGACTTTTGGCAGTCTCTGGAGGCTAAAATTTTAGTTGCCGCAAGTCTGGTGAAGAGGTGCTACGGGGAAGCTCAGGGATGCTGCTGAACACCATACAACACACAGGACAGCCCCCGCAACCAAGTCCATCCAGTCCCCCGTGCCAACAGCGTCATGGCTGAGAAAAATGATGTGAATCTGTACTGTTTTTATTATGGAATCAAAGCAATGAGTCCCATTTCTTGTTCAATAATAAATTTATAATGTGCCTTAAAATTTTAATGACTTGTGATTTTTTTTTTTTTTTTTTGCTTGCATTTCTACTTCATAAATACTACTGAACTGAGCACCTATTATGGGTCAGGTTAGGCAAGACTTGGGTGACGCCCCGCCATTTGAATGGAGTACTGTATTTGAAGAGGTTAGGCACGAGGAGGGCGTGCTCCAACGAGGATGGGAGGGGCCTGCCAGGGGAAGTGGCTAAGCCTAAAAATGCAGACTGCAGGCAGAACCTTAGCTGAGCAGGAAGAGGGCAGGGCTGGGGAAGGCGAGCCTTCGAGGATACCCACAGAAGTGCCGGGCAGAGAGCTCGAGCAGGGAGACCGAAGGACAGGTTACTGAGCTTGAAACCCCTGAAGACAGAGGCAGTAAGGGTGGGAATAAAAACCGGTGGCTGGGCCCCGCTCCCACCTCCCCCTGCCTTTTGAGCACCTGCCCCATCCATGTTCCCCTCTCCCAGCTGTCCCTCTAAACTCTGCCCTGTCCCCTGTCAGGTGTGCTTGGCCACCTGAAAACAATCCTTCTCAACCTCCAGTGTCTGTCAGCTTCCTCCTGCTCTCTCCTTCCTTTCACTTGCCAGCTGATGGAAAGAAAGATACCTCACTGTCTCCACTTCCTGCCTCCCACTGGTTCCTCAGCCCAGTGAGAGCCGGCTTCTGCCCCACCTCTCTGCTGAAAATATTCCTACCACAATTGCTAATGAGCTTGGAGCTGCTCAATTCAATTGACACTTTTCAATCCTTACCTCACTTGACCTCTCGCAACACATGACGCTGTCATTCATATTGTCTCTTGAAAAAAAAAATCTCTTCTCTCTGCCTCCAGGTTTTCCTGCTCACCGTGGTTCTCTGCCTACACATCTGGAACTTCCTCTGCTCATTCTTAAATGTTCCCCTCTCCTGGCATTCCATCCTCACAACTCCCGAACTCTAAAGCAGGGGCCAGCAAACTTTTTCTGAAAAGGGCCATCAAACAAATGTTTGCGACTCTGGAGACCACAGGGTCTCTGCCCCGACTACTCAGGGCAATCCGGCTGGAGCACAAATGCAGGCAGACACAAGACATGAACAGATGAGCATGGCTGACTTCCAGTAAGACTCTACTTACCAAATAGGTGGCAGTTGGATTTGGCCTCCAGGGCTTCTGTCTGCTGACCCCTGCTCTAAAGCAGGTTCTCTGAATGACCTGATCCTTCCCACGGCTTCACCTCATGTTTGCCTCTGTCTGGTGACTCCCATATCATTTTCACCAACTAAAATATCCTTCCAGAGCTGCAGACCCCCTCTGTTCCCACAAGCTTCTGGGCATTTCTACCTCGATGTCCTGAGACGATGGTGACCTTGTCTCAGAGATCACCCGCTTCTTCCTCCGTCCAAACCCAAGCCAGGGGCTTTCAGGGAGGAGGCACATTCCAAATGAGGCATTATCTGACAGTCTTCCTTCTCTTTGATTTCCTGTATTAACAATCCCCATCCCCTTTCCCTTCTATTTAAGTAATACCTGCTTCTCCATACCTGTCTACTTTGGGGCACGCCTGCATCACGTTGTAGCTCTGGATGAGAAGGAATGCATCTCGTAGGCTGGCCACATCCCAGCACTTCTGATCTGTCACCTCCCTTGTTTCAGTGGCTCCCCCATCAAAGGCTCCCCACGGCCTCAAGGGCGAAGTCCCCAACTAGAAGCCCTGCTCCATCTAATGTGAACGCCACTGGCCACATGAGGCTTATTCAGTGTTCAGAACATGGCCAGCATGACAGCAGAACTGGATTTTTTAATACGTGTGTAATTTTAATGCAAATTATCTTAATTTAAATTCAAAAAATGATGCTTGGTTCAGCTACTGGAAAACTTTTAAGTATGTGCTGAACAACTTGGGTATGTGAATCTACTCATCTATTCAACTATAAGTTTTATGAAATTTAAATACAGATCAAGTACTTCTGATGAAATTTTAACATCCAAATTGAGACACTTTTTCAGACTTAGTATCCAAGAAAAGAATGTAAAATGTGTCTTTCATAAACTGATTACATGTTGAAATGATATTTTAGATAAATTGGATTAAATAAAGTACTATTATAATTTATACTGGATTCTCCAGGTTTTTTTACGTGGCTGATAGGAAACTCAAAATCCTGGGGCGCCTGTTCAGTAGGTTAAACCTCCAACTCTTGATTTCGGCTCAGGTTATGGTCTCACGGTTAGTAAGATCAAGCCCTGAGTCGGGCTCTGCACCAACAGCTCGGAGCCTGCTTGGGATTCTCCCATTCCCTCTCTCCATGCCCCTCCCCTGCTTGCACATGCTCTCTCTTTAAATGGACGTTAAAACAAGAAGCAGCAAACGTAAAATCCTTACATGGCTCTCATTGTATTTCTGTTGCACAGCACTGGCCCAGGCATAGAGCGCTTCATAATCTGGCTGTATCAGTACCTTCCATCGTGTGTCTCCCTCCCTGTCTAAATTGTGGCCACACTCAACAACGGACTCTAATGCCTCTGTACCTGTAGCCACACGTCCCCTTTACCTTTGTACGTCTGCCATGAATCTTTAAGGAGCTAAATCCTATTGAATCTCAAAATTCAGCTGAAGCTAAGAAGCTTGTACAGACTACATTCACCACCAGCTGTAGGATAAGTAGTCTCCCATAGGGTCTCATCAAGTTTTGTACTAAACTTTTGCAGAGCAATCAGTACGCTGCATTCTAATTTTCTGAATGCTTAAGTGTAAGCCAGGGATCATGTTCTGTAACCAACGGGGAACCAGGCAGTTTGATAAATAATTTAATGTCAGATGAATGAATGAATGAGATACTGTGCCACTAGAACTGATGAGCTGGGAGTTGATTATAAAGGCCTAGCTGGCGTCGATGAAGGTTCGCAGATTTCTAGCCCAGGTAATTGGGAGAATAATGATGCTCTTGTGAAAACAGCCAAGTGAGGGGAAGAGGTTGCTCTCAGGAGAGAAGCAAAAGTGAAAACATGAGCTAGTGGGGAGCCACCAGTACAGAGGCTACAGTTCAGAGGGAGTGGGTAAGACAGAGAGAGGAGGGGAAGGGTCCCTGGAAAAACCATAGTCTATCTTATATTTAGGTAACGGGAAGAGTGCCATTTACTAAGTTGTAGTCCTCACAACTACTCTGTGGGGTCCATATAACCTCCACTTTTTAAGAAGAAAGCGCCAAAAGTTAGAAAGTATTAATACGCGCGCACGCACACACATACACACAAAGCTAGTGGGCAGGCATTTGAACATCAAAGTCATCTAATCTCTGTCCACTATACTGGAGAGGTGTAGTCAAGGGTAGAGCCCTCGAGAGTGACACAGAAGTAGAAGAGAGTTTCAAGAAGGAAGGGGTGGTTGGTGGTTTCAAGTGGTTTAGAGAGCTTAAGCATGATAAGATGACAGAGAAGGCAAGAGGGAATTCCCCCACCCAACATCAGTATCTTCATCCTTCTTCCCTTTTCTCTTTTCCTTCTGAGATTAAGAGGGTGTTCACCTTCTACCTTCACTCTTAAACGCATGCCCTCCTCCATCAACTACCATCGCACCAACACCAAATCCCACTCTACTGGCTTACTCACTTTTGCCTCTACATATATTCAAGGTACTCTGACCCTAAATAATCATTTCCAGGGTACTCCTCTGCTGCCCCCCACTTCAATCTCTCTCTCCTACTCAGTTAGGCATCTTGAAAGGGTGTAGTCGTCAGGTTTTTATCTCCTACTTGCAACTCTCTGTATGGTGGTCTCTCAATTTTCGAGGCTAGGAGAGTGTAGTTCCTAAACCCAGAAGCCAAAGCGTTTCACCCAGATCCAGGGCAGGCAGCCTGGGAGGCAGCATTTACAACAGGCAGTCCAGGGGATGTGGATGCAATTTCACTGCCTCTACCTGCCCATTCATTATGGTAATGTGCAAGATTCCTCTGTGCCCTGTGTATTTGTTTTACCCCCTCCGATTCCGTAATTAATCCAGATTGGATTCCTGACAACTACTTCTGTCTCTATTAGTTACTCCCACCACTCAAAGTTCATCAGATTGCCTAAAACTCAACACACCCAAAACGAAACAATCTTCCCTGAAAACTGCTACTTTGCTCTATCAGGAAAAAGTCACTGTCATCTCCTTTGACACTGAGCTGATCATGAGGACCTGGTAATTCTCAGTCAGGTGTATCCCCCTTTCTTTTCCTCATCCCCGTGGCCATCCGGCTACCATTACCTCTCCCCTGCAATACCCAGGGACTTTCTGCAGGTACCATACATATCATTCAGAACAAAAGCCAATCTGATCGGGTCACTCTCCGCCTTGCAAATCTCCAACTCCCCGCCCCACCCCGCCCCACCTCCGTTCTCAGAGGAAAGTCTTAACTCCTTTGCTTGGAATAACAGGCCCGTTGTGTAACTTCCCAGACTTCTGTCCTGCCATCCTCTTCCATTAACCAACACTACTGCCCGTTACTTGCTGTGTTCCAAACATGCCGTTCTAAGGTGCTGTTCTCTCCCAACAAACTCCTATGAACACTGTGAAACCCAGCTCAAACGCTGTGTTTAGAGAGGAGATATTTCACCCTAAGTACTCCAGATGAATTCTATTTTTATGCTGGCCAAAGATCAGGCACATTTCAATACAATAATGACTAAACATATCCTTCCACTAGGTCAAGCATATCCTATCACTGCTTCATTAAAGCCTAGCAGGACTGGACACTTACTATCCAAAAGCTTGCTGAATGAATGACTGGGATCATGAGCAATGGAAGGATGTGGGGTGTAGGCATCAGCAATTACTCACCCCGCCAGGAGCATGGCAGCCCCTCAGGAAACAGAACTCCTTCCATTTTGCAGACTGAGAAGATGACCAAAGAGAAAACAAAGGCTGCCAACTCTGAGCTTAGAGGAGGGAAGTTTCACGAGTGATAGGACCACCATCTTTAGAGTAGAAAAGCAATTAAATCATCTGCTGGGATGAAATGTAGGTGTAGCGGAGGCTCAAGTGTAGAGTCAGTGTGGTGAACAAGACAAATATGAAACCACAAACAATGGCACTGATAAGCCCATGAGGACTTGCTTCATTGAGCCCAGAACGCAGAACTGCGTGGGAGGCATGGTTCTGAGCAGACCACCAGTGGTAACACATCAACTGAGGAAGAGCAGAGGACTCCAGAGAGTTGCCAAGGCCAAAGCAGCGGAGGACGAAGAGGTAAGGGAGAGAGACAGACAGGAGAGAGCATCCTACTGAAATGGTTAGTTATGGCTTCCCTGACGGGGTTGGGGGGCGGGGGGGGGGGGAGACAAGAAGTACACGCAGGAGAGAAGGTAAGGTATAATCAACTCGAGCAGCGGGAAAACTATGAGCAAATGGACGATGTGAAGCACCTGGGGACACATCTATGACAAAACACGGCGAGGCTTAGGTGAGCTTCTCAAATCACTCAGCAAGCCAGAGGGAGAGGGTTGGCACCTCACACAATAACACACAGTAGGTGTTCAGCAGACGTCCGCCAAATTATTAAGCCAATAACCGTACGGGACAGAAGCATCCCCTCACCCAGTGATCCCACATGAGCTGCCAGCATCTAATTTATCATCAAGCTCATTAGAAAATAATCACACATTAACAGCGTATGCCAAGGACACCCCACAGACTCGTTGTTTTGACAAGGTTATATTTGACATTATTCTAACATGATAATGTAGGCGATATGTTTAAGAGTTAGAAATAGCTCCAAAGGTGCCCAAACCTGCCAGGACCTGGCACATTACAGTCAGTCAGGATCTCTTACGTGAATGAATGGATACGTACACGTAAGCGGAAAGATGAACGTGAGAATATGTATCACTTATAACGTCTACAACGAACACCAGCTACCTTTCGAAATCCTCACCCAAGGACCACTGTTCCCAGAAGTCAGACTAAACAGACAACACAGGATAAAGAGCGAAGGCACCTTGTGCCTCAAAAATTTAGATGACACAAAGGCGCTGGCTGGGAGGTGGCAGGGTGTGAAGGTGCCTGCTTTCTGTCGCCTGCCATGTTATTACAATACATTCGCCGCATAAATGCTAACCGTCAATCCCCTTTGCCTGGGTAGCTGCAGTTCAGAAGTGGCTCAATCTGATCAGCAACGAGCTCTCCATTTAATGCTGCTTACTTCATAAACTACCAGGGCAGCTCAATTCTCTGAACGACTGGGAAGGCAACAGAGCTGATAAGAGAATTAATGCTTTCTTTCCAAATCACATCATCTAGGATAATAAAAGCATGTTGGACAAATAACTCTTAAAAGAAATAGGAGAAAGCCAGTTTAACATAAAGCTCTAAGCTATATTGATGTTTATGAGCATGATGGGGTGGAGGGGAAAAAAACTTCTGAGCTAAGTCATAATTGCTAATGCTACGGATTTGTTCCCTGTAGAATTCTCTGCGATAAACACAGATTTGCATATTTGGAAGGTAATTTGTCTGTTAAACATTCCTGTTTCTGTAAAGAATTTTTCTTTACCAGGGGTAGCTAGCTATTTTTCACTACTCATTTCCAATTCTCTGCCCACGTGCTTCCCCTAGCCAGCCTTCTGGGATTTCTCTCTCAAACCCTAATGCTGGAGGAAAGCTTTGGAACCATGGGGTTGTGTACAGAACCCCCATCACAGCTCTGGAAAGCAACAGGATGTGAAAAGATTGCAATGCAGGGTAAGACGGGGCACAGGAAAGCAGTGCCAAGCACGGTGACCCAAGGGGGGCGCGAAGAAAAATCAGGTCTTCAGGGACACCTGGGTGGCTCAGTCGATTAAGTGGCCAACTTCGACTCTGGTCATGATCTCACAGTTTGTGAGTTCGAGCCCCACGTCAGGCTCTGTGCTGACAGCTCAGAGCCTAGAGCCTACTTTGGATTCGGTGTCTCCCTTTCTTTCTCCCCCTCCCTCACTAATGCTTGCTGTCTCTCTCTCTCTCTCTCTCTCCCTCCCTCCCTCCCTCCCTCCCTCAAAAGTGAATAAACATTAAAAAAATTTTTACAAAGAAAAATTAGGTCTTCAGACATTCGGGCAATATTTACTTTCAGCTAGCAGGTTCATAAAAAAAACTTTGACCTTCTAGAAACTAATGATAGTTTTGCGGATTAAACCTGAATGACTGTAAGTTTTCAAAAGCCAGCTGGAGAGGCAGGGGTGGAGAAAAAACTTAGTGTCACTGCTCCTATTTTTCCAGGTAACTTTGCTTGACACATCAAGGGCATGGGCACTTTTTTGGCAGCCTGCAATGCTGGACTCCTCTGGGGAGATTAAGTTTAAATTACATTGATTTTCATCTTCCCATTTACTCAAGCTAACTAAAGTACCTCTGCTTAGAAACCTGGGTGTCTCACTTTGTCTTGCAAGGTCTGAACTGGTAACAATCTCGGGATCTTTTTTGTAGCTGAAGCTGGATTCTTCAAAGTGCAGATTCTTGCTCGAGGTCTGATGGATAATGCTGACATCAGAGCATTGCCTTTCCACTTTCGGCTTCGCTCAGCAGGCCCAGGTGGGACTCCTGCCAGCCTCTGTCCCCCCTTCCAGCTGCAGTCATCCTGAGAAATACTCGCACTGACTGGGGCAGGGGACTCTGTCAGGTACAGGTGATGGCAGGGTCTATCCTAGGGTTCCCTTTTCCTTCCTGGGGTTCCCTCTCTCTCTCTCTCTTCCTCCTTCCCCCCATGTCTCTCCTCTTCTCCCTGTCCTCCTCTCTCTTCACCTCTGCATCTCCCCCGTCCCCACATCGTCTCACCCCCCTGCCCGCTCTCAGTCTCTGGGCATGGGCACTAAGTGAGCTGTCACCAGCCAGTAAGAGGGACCGTGCACTGTTGCGCTGGTCAGACTGGTGTAGGAGCCAAAGCACGCAGGATGTCAGACAGCAGCTGACAGTCCCCTCCGATGACAGGGCAGAGGGAGCCGGACGTTTTGGTTTGGCTGTGGGTGGGGAGAGTCATTCTGGTCTTCGTGGTATTGGTGGTGCCGGGGCCCCCTGGACCACATAAGAAGGCCGGTGTGGTTCCAATGCTGCCGTACTTCTCACGCTCTTACTCATCCTTCCACTGACGCATGGGTGGCTCGTGACCCAGTGCAGTCCCCTCCTCACTGCTGAGCCAGGACCCAGGCCCTCTTCTGAGGCTGCCTTTACGGCCATGCAAGGAGCACATCACTGTCGCCACCCCAGCGGCTGGCAGCTTTTGCCATACCCGTGGTTCCGCAGAGTCCCCTCACCACGCAAATCTAAAATTTGGGACATGCACTGCGTTTACCTGAAGACCACAGAACATGAAATCGGACGGGGTCTTTCTCCTGGGAGCAGCCGAGCAACCCCCCCCCCCCCCACGTAAACACACCCTTGCCAAAACAGACCAAAAACCTTCATTCCACCCCAACCAAAAAAAGCACAAAACAAAAACAAAAAACAAACAAAGAACAAAACAAAACAAAACCCCCAAAGGACTGTTAGTCAATTTGAATTATCCTAAGGTCCGGCTTAGTCTAGAGCTTATCTAACGGTCTATGGAGTTCTCAGTAAGTCATGTGAAAGGAAGTCCTATGATAACATTTCCTGAGACTTCTAGACATTTGATTAAGGAGTTATAAATCTTAGAGTCTGACTTGTCACAAGCAGAGGGAGATTACACCCAGGGCTGTCAAGATTAGGTAAACTTGTCTTGTTCTCTTATAGGTCTTTCTCAGCCTTATACCATAGATTAAAGATTTTTTTTTGAGATAAAAAAAATGGTTACCATCACGTTCAATGTTAAAAAAAAAAAATAACTCAAGGAGAGTAAAGTGACAATTTTCAATCTTCACATCCTGAAAGGTGTTTACCTGCTGCTCACTGGCAAGATTTTAATAAGCAGTAAGTAGAAGGGAAAGGGGGATCGCCTGCTGGGCTGGTCCCACACTGCTGCCCGATTAATTCGTTACAGCTAAATGAATAACCTGTATTAAATCGAAGAATGCATGTGAGCTAGGCAACCCCCACCCACCCCCACCCCCCATCTTCCAGGAACCAATTCTAAGAACGTGGTGGAATAAAATCAATACCTTCGGGGGTGGGAGGGGATCCAGAAACCTCTTACAGGAGCCCCTGTCAAATTCTATTGCTAATTTTGAATTGACACATTATTCTAGGAATGACCAGCGGTTACCATCAGCAAACCTGTGGCGACAGAGGTTTTAATCCCACACGTCACCGAAGGAGAGGGTATTTAGGGAGTTCTAGGTCAGTAGAATGCTTCCTCAGCTTAGTGACAAGAGATTTGGTACCTAAGTGGAGAACTTACTGTTTCCAATTCTCCAGACACGCCGAAATTATTGGGTTAAATAAAGACATGACAAGCTGTAAATCAACTTGCTTTTTTTTTTTTTTTCTGGGGAGTTTTTACTCAGGTGTACTCTAAATGTGCATTAAACTACAGCTCCATTAAGCAGTTACAATGAAGGTAAAGGGCACAAGGCTAAATACCACAGGACCTTGTATGGATCTCATGGCTTTAATGGAATCAGGTTTTTAACAACTCTTTTTTCGTTAAATACAGTCAGTGTCAGGAAGATGCGTCCCACTCATAAAGCAGCGCAATGACAATGTACAGTGGCACTAACACAAGGACATAGTTCATCATGACATTTCCAGCAATTCCCAACTGATTAGGGTCATTATGTTGGAGGTCTGATTTATGTTGTCATTTCCTCTCACCGATCCTGCATCAATGAATCTTAATGAATTGGTAAATAAGGGTGAAGATTACACTCTATGACACTGAAACATTCCTCATTCTCAACACCCGAGATTTATGTAGCCAATTAGTGACTAACAGAGAAAATTGGCTGGCAGAAAAATAATATTCTTTATGGTACAAAATGGAAAAAGCTTTCTCGTTGAAGGGCAATGCCACAGCAAAAGTCCATAAAGTAGCTTGATATGTGGAAACAGAAAAGATGTTTAAAATGTGCTGTAAGAGGTTCCCTAGTAAAATGCTTTCACTGTGGGTTTTTTGTTGTTGTTTTTTTTTGATGTCTCATTTTTTAAAGGTTATCGGTTTAATATGCAGACCCGTATTTTATAAAAGAGAAAAGTTGGCCTTTTGGGGTAAGGAGTTAAGTGTACCCCTACATGACCCAAGTGCTAATTTTTGTATTTACTGGCATAATGGGAAAAAAAAAACAAGTAGACAACCCGTTATTCCCCCCAGTTTTAGCCATTAGGCCAGCTTCTCTGACTTCTTGTAGACAGGTAGCCATAATCATTTGTACATAATCAGGGAGCACTAAAATCTTTCATTCTGATTAATTACTGGTAAGTGTGCTTAAAGTACAGAGCGTGTTTCAAATACCAGAACTTTTTAATTTAAAAAATAGCCTAATCATTAACACAGAAATCACTCCACTTACTAGTATTATTTTACATTCACCTGTTCCTGACCTCATTATAAAACCAGATGAAATGACTGTCATAAACAGGGAAAAAAGGTAAAAATTCCCCAATGAAACATAATTCAGAAAATCTTGGCTTCACCTAGAGCTCGAAGCGTCACCCTACAGTGTGTGTTCATGAATGCAAAGCATAGCTTCAGAGTCATTACTGCTTAAGTATATACTTAATGCTGAATACTGTCAGAAAAAAAAAAGGTCCTCAAAATCCACGTATTTATTCAGATTTCATCTGGGCTCCATGATATCCTTATACAATATGCAAATCAGCCATGTCTCTTTCTTTCCCTTGTTTTCTAGTCAATGTCACCAAGAGAACTTGGGAATTAAAAAAAAAAAAAAAGTTGTATCAGCTGCACTGGGTTCTCTGAACCCTCTCATTAAGCTACCCAGGGTGTGGTGCACAATAACAACAACAAGACGGCATCTGCATTGACAGGGCAGCCGGTTCTTTTCAGTTCTGGAATGCTCCACAACCACTCAAGTATCCTCCTTAAGAGTTGCTGCTTCATCAAGGGCTTCTGGATAATTGTGCCACTTCTGTCAAGCTCGGATCATGTGTGAGGCCCTGCAACCTTCAGGACTCCCTGCAAACTTGCAGCTCACAATTAGAGCTCCTCGGGCCGCCTCGAGTTGTACAAGGTGCTCCAAACAGCAGGGTTGCCGCGGAGAGAGCAGGAGCCAGAGCAGACATCACCCATCACTGGGGAAGGGCAGGGGAGGGGGAAATAAGGGAAGAAAGAGGCAAAACGCGCCCCTGCGAAGCCTGGAGCCTTACAAGAATATCACCCTGTTGTTGCTGGGTGTTTAGAGATGGCAGCAGCTTTTTTAAATGGATTGTCTCTGTTGTTCTTTAGACAATTTCTCAGAGAACAAATGGAGCAAACTGGCCAGTGAAACGGGGAGGGCATATGCACTGCTTCTGACTTGTTCTGGTACCAAGAAACTTGTACCCACACAGCAGGATGCCTGGGGCAGAGGAAACCGCCCTCCCAAGGAGCAGGGTGCATCTAGGATGCAACAATGGATCAATCTTCAAAATCCTCCCCCTCAAAACAAAGAAACAAGGGGGAGAAAACTGCATCTCCTTTACCTATCATGATGAACAGATAATATTATAAGTGCGGAGCGCCAATACTGTCCAGAACAAAACAAACAAACAAAACATTAAATGCGAGTATTTTAAGAGTCATTCCAAACCAGTATAAAAAACCTGCTAAGCCAAACCCTGTGGGCAGAGAAGGAACTCTGGGGGAGGAAGAAAAGGTTGGTACATCAAATCAAGGGTGGGCAGCTGACAGTCTGCTCCTGAAACTGGGAAGAGCCAAGAGAAAACTCTACACATGTTTTATTTTAAAATCATTATTTGATACTGATTCCAAATGAAACTGTTTTGTAAAATATTTTCACAGTAGGTGGCATCACTTATCAACTGTAGGAGGGGTGTGGTGGCTTGAAGCATATTCCTTTATTAAATTATCAAATAATCATCTAAATGGCTTTCACACATTCTGTTCCACTCGGGACATACCTCCAAGTATGGCAGGCCCGCCAGAGTGAGGGAAAAAGATTCCAGCAGACTTGGACTACCCAGGTCCTGGTTCTTTGCTGTCCTCTTTTATCACACAAGGGAAAAGTGAGTTTTCAAATCCACTTTCATTCAGTAACAGATCGCTCCCGTGACACGCTGTGTTTGTGGAGCTGACAGCAAAGCCCCCCTTTTCTTTTGAAAGTCAGTGGGGACACTTGGATTTAAAATAGCTTCTTTAGGGGCGCCTGGGTGGCTCAGTCGGTTAAGCGGCCGACTTCAGCTCAGGTCATGATCTCATGGTCCGTGAGTTCGAGCCCCACGTCGGGCTCTGTGCTGACAGCTCAGAGCCTGGAGCCTGTTTCAGATTCTGTGTCTCTCTCTCTCTCTGACCCTCCCCCGTTCATGCTTTGTCTCTCTCTGTCTCAAAAATAAATAAACGTTAAAAAAAAATTTTTTTTTAAAAATAAAATAGCTTCTTTACTTAAATGAACCATAAGTCAGTGTTACTCGTTCGGACTTGGGAAAATGAAGATGTAGGCTGTAAAATTAAAAACTAATGATGAAACACAAGCACACTGGTGTTTAGGCAGACCGGCTCCTGCAAACATACTTCCATCTTTTTTTATGTTCAAGAGAAAGGCAATGAACTAATCGTCCTTTTCACATTATAAATGCCATGCATTCAAAAGCAAGACAAGACTTCTGATGCTACAAATACTTAAGCAAGAAAGAACCAACCTGGCTACAGCTTTAAGGAAACCTAGGCGAGCTTTCTAATCTTTAAAGAGAGAATTAATTTATTACAAATATCCAAGGGTTGTGTGGTGGGGGGGCAGGGATGTCAACAGACAACACCAACTCAATGACTCAGTGGTTATGCTGGAGAAAGTACAGATTCTGGATGCATCAAATTTCTCCTCACGCATTAAAAAAATAATAATAATGGGCAATAAGCACTATTTACCAGGCAAAGTTTTCAAAATATGGAGTAGAGAATAAAAAAAATCAGGAAGAAGTTCAACAGGGAAAATAATGACAGACAATAAGTAAGCAGGAAAAGCCTCTTTTTTTTTTCCTTTGGGCACATAAATAATTTTGGTGCATTCTAACCAGATTGTGGTCTAGGGAGATGTCAGAGAATGTGGGGTGTCAGGACCCAGATTCCTAGACATTTAGAGTGAGAGTAACAGGCAATTTGCCTGTAGGCAAAGAGTTCATACTTCAACGTTATCTCCTACATGAAGGCCACATTTATTTTCTGGGTGCGCCTTCCAACACATGTGGAAAGGACTCTGTTCCCGAGGAAGAGCTTCAGAGTTCAGAGGGGAACTGGTACTCAGCCTGTTTCGGAATCATCACCTTGAAAGGAATTTCAGGGGGTTGTCTAGTCTGTCTTAGGTCACACCTGAAAAAGATCGTGTGTCCAAAACATTCACTCTGAAGAAGCCGGGTAGCTTAGGCAAGTGAGATAACAGAAGGGTAATCTGATAGTATGAAGATAAAAGATATGCCACCATTTATTAATGGCATTCAATTAGCTGAATTCACATATTAGTAAATCTTAACAGTTAGAGCAGGGAGGGCAAATAGATTTCATGCCAAGCACTATCGATTAGCAAGAAGCTGGCACTCTTTAAGAGAAAGATTCATAGACCACAGTCAGGCTTGCTGAGAAACAGCACTGTGATCAATTAGCAATGTCTGCTGTGAACACTGGCAGAGGGAAGGACTAACAGTTATTGTACCCATCTGCTAGCTACTGCTTTGTATGCAGCAGCCCTCGAAGGATGCTTCATGGCATCTCCAGAGTAGTAAATGAAAGCTAAAATAAGTAAATGGGCCTTCTCTAAGGCAGGAAGCATGTCCGTGTCAAGAGATCTGAAAAAGTGAAAATAGAAAATGTAATTCCAAACCCAAAAATGGTTTCAACTCAGCATTAAAAAAGGGGGAGGGGGGAGGGCAGGGTGCCTCAGACAGTTATAAGCATCCGACTTCAGCTTGGGTCATGATCTCACGGTTTGTGAGTTTAGTCCCACGTCGGGCTCTGTGCTAACAGCGTGGAGCCTGGAGCCTGCTTCCAGTTCTGTGTCTCCCTCTCTCTCTGCCCCCACCCCCCACCCCCTGCTCATGCTCTGCCTCTCGCTCGAAAATGAATAAACATTAAAACAAAATTGAAGGGGGGGGGGGGGGCTCCAAAGGACTCTGAAGGAGGGACCAAGGATGCACACATGGACAGCCTACCGAGGGGAAATGTAGATTGCAGCACATGGGGTAGCTTCCCAGACTATACTCCCTAACTGATGGCTGCAGACACCGGGAAGGACAGGAGAGGGTAAGGATGGGCACATCTTTGGAAAACAAGGAAGGCAGGTAAGAAGACTTTTAGAACACACGGAAAAGCAATCAGACACAGAACTTAAGGCCTTGGTATATCAAAGTTGCTTTTAGCTCAAATCAGACATCATTACATGACAGAATTGTTGCCCTTTCCTTAGGGGTTTGTGTTCTTACTCCGCGTGATTGCAGTTACTCTCTTGGGTGTGGGGGCTGCTACCGGCCTGTCCTCTGACACAACCATTACTACAGGCACACTTCCACAATGTTCAGAACTGCTGTTTCTTGCACGTCAATTTGGAGACACGGAGATATAAAAGGCCACACCTCCAGTTACAAGAAATCGAGATACCTTTCACAAGCACAACAGAAGGACCCAAACAAGGTGTGCACTATTACATTTAAAACAAAAAACAAAAAACAAAAAAACCACACCCTAATCTTTTTGGACAACTCAAGTAGTTGCCAAACGGTGGTTAGGGACGAACGCCTCAAAACACTAACCATCCATTACATCCCAGCTCCAAATTAATCCAACCAGCAGCCTTCGCCTCCTGCATCTAAGACCACCCGACACAACAAAGCACCCAGGAGCATCACAGGTTGTCCTTCCAGAATCTATCCTTATGGAAGAAATGACGGTAACAGTATTGCGGGCAGGGGATGGGGGGGGGGGGGGGCAGGGAGCAGGGCTGTTCTTTAAAACCTTACAGCTGAAAGTCGCACTGCCTTCTAGAAAGTTTTGCAGCTCCAAGGACATTGCTAGGAGCAGCTGTTCCCTCCTGTTCAGAGATGATTTGCTGGTGGGCAAGGGTGGTGGCTCTCCTCTCCGAGGTGTCTGCAAAGAAATGTTTCGTGCGGATGACTTGAAGGCATTTTCCTCCCCAGTTATGCATAGGACAAAAGCTACCATTAACATGATTCCCCTGTGAAGTTCAAAGAGTCGAAGATAGGCCAACTAGGGGTAAGATGATTGAAAATGGAAGCAGTGTATGGAAAATTTCAAGCAATAATCATAGCCAGGAGCCAGTGGCCCAGAGATATAAACACCCTGAAAACCAATTGATACTAATGAAGCCGCAGCTTGAAGGCAGCCTAGGGCACGGGGTGGGGGTGACCATTTTCAGCACTTAACAAGTGAGTGGGCACATTTCGTGCTGGGTACTGATCTTTGCCAGGACCCAGGGTCCCTATGGTCATCTCACATCTAATACCCTGTCCCTTGACTTAAGGACCAAAAAGTAAAGTGGGATAATATCCCACTTGAATGCTTGCTTTTAATGGATGAGGTGACAGTTATAATTTCCATGTGTTCATTCCAGTGAAGGTTTCCATCTATTCTGATGCGAGGGGAAAAAAAAAAAAAAAAAAAAAAAAAACCTTAGAAAAGACTGCATATTGAATTTCCCTGGGTTTCTAAAGAATGACATAGATGCTTAGGGAAAAAACTTTTCGGTGTGTAACATACCTTTCTGCAGGGGTTGGAGTTATTGAAAATTTACAATTAAAATCGTGTTTCCCCTAAATCATCTATCTGTACAGTGAACAGAATGTGAGGAACATGTGAATTGTTAATGGATACTGATTATGAATCCTCTTGAAAATCAAAGAATCTTTTCATAAGGCAAACCACATAACTCCAATTGAGCAAAACTGAATTTTCATGTCTTGGGTTGAAGCCACGTGTGCTATTTATGTGTCCAGGTAGTTAACAAGGTTTCTGAAGGCAGGGAGCCCATCATGCCTAATAAGACAGATATTTAATCAATACGTGTTAAATAATGTACATTCATATAATGTTGTCTCTCTCCTAAAAACAAAACAAAACAGGGGCATCTGGCTGGCTCAGCTGGAAGAGCGTGTAACTCTTGATCTCAGGATCATGAGAACAAGCCCAAGACTGGGTTGGCAGTAAAGATTACTAAAAAATACATAAATAAACTCTAAAAAAGACAATGACAACTGTATTTACACATAAAATTTACTTAAGGAAGGGTACACCTGTACTAGGTAAAGAATATATATCAAGAAAGTATCGGGGCGCCTGGGTGGCTCAGTTGGTTAAGCGTCCAACTCCGGCTCAGGTCATGATCTCACGGTCCGTGAGTTCGAGCCCCACGTTGGGCTCTGTGCTGACAGCTCAGAGCCTGGAGCCTGTTTCAGATTCTGTGTCTCCCTCTCTCTCTGCCCCTCCCCTGTTCATACTCTGTCTCTCTCTGTCTCAAAAATAAATAAACGTTAAAAAAAAAACTTTAAAAAAGAAAGTATCAAAGAGACAAATGCATCTATATACCTAACAGAAAGTCCCCAATAGGATCCTGTGGACCCAGGGCCCCAGGTTCCTGCAAGATATCAGAATCCAGCACAGTAAGCAGAGTTAACAAAGTCCACTGGGAACACTGTCTTCTCTCTGATGACCTCTGTTAATGGAACCATTATAGGAGATGAGCCAAAATTTATTGGCATCAAAGATGCTAGCTGAGTATAGAAACGCTTTTCAGGTCCAAGTTTTTCAAACAATAAAATGGGTGTGAGATTCCCCAAAATGATAATAAGGAAGGACAAGGTGTGGAAACAACCAAGTAGTTTCTTTCCTTAGTGACTTCCATGTAGAAATATGTGCCATCTGGGGCTTCATCCCCAAATACTCTCCAAGCATCTACTGTGGGTCAGGTCCTCTGTGAAATACGTTCACTGCAGCTCTCTATCCACTTGGGGGATAAATCTGTGGGCCACTCCATCTGGCCTGCCAGTCACCATGTACACAGAGGTATGATGTACATTCTAGAACAGTATTATCTCACGGAAATAAACTGAGGGCCACAAATGCAAGCCAGGTCTGTAATTTAAAAATATATACCAGCCACATTTTTTTTTTCTTTGAGAAAGAGCGCACGCGAGCGGGGCAGGGGCGGAGAGAGAGAGAATCTTACCCAAGCTCCTCGCCCAGTGCAGAGCCCGACGTGGAGCTCAGCATCACAACAGTGAGATCGTGACCTGAGCCAATATCAAGAGTCGGACGCCTAATCTCTCAAGCCACCCAGGCACCCCTCTAACAAACGCATTTTTTAAAGTAGAAAGAAACAGGGGAAATTACTTTTAAAAATGTATTTCATCTAACTTAATATATCCCAAATCTTTTAATGTCAACATGTAATCAACAAAGTTATCACAAAATATTTTACATTCTTTTCTCTACTAAGTCACTGAACATGTACGCACACACGAAGCATGTATTTTGTACAAACGACGCATCCTTAATTCAGGCTAGCCGCGCTCTGAGGGCTCAGTAGCCACATCCGGCTGGCAGGTCCCCTGCTGGCAGAGGCCTAAGAACATTCCAAGATTCCAGATTGGAAGAGTTTCTAAATGTAAGGGGCAGGGATGCCATCCACACTGTCATCACTTCACCCGCCTGCAGTGGGACTGCTGAGACACAGCAGAGGGACAGGGCTGGGAAAGGAAGTTAGAGTTTCCCTGAAATGTTCCCACTTCTCTCTCTCCATGTGGACTGCATCGTGTGTACAAGAGTACAAGCTGTGAGTCTGTGCACGTCCACGGGGATGCATGTAAACATCTACAGATCCATACATCTATAAATTCTACAGCTGATATTCATTCTGTCACCTGTCAAGATAAAAGTAAAACAGACTTCAATCAAAGGGAAAAGAGGAAACACAGCACTTTCCTCCCCCAAGAAAAAAAGAATTTATCAACAGTCTAGTTTGGGGAGGAGGGGGGTTGATGAAGAGAAGGTGGCTTCTTGCCAGGAATTTATATCACACTGAAGACTGGGAAATTAGGAGATGTCTCAGTTATTTAGAGCACACATTTAAAGTCAAAATCCCCAACAAAGAAGATAAATATGAAAGCCCTTAAAAACCACAGGTTCTCAAAAAATAAGTATCTGAGAAGCACAAAACGCTCTCAAGCTACTGAAAGGTTAGTGCGAGCGTGTAGTGGAATTGAGCCAAGTGCCTTTAGACAGGCAGGCTTGGGTTCGAAGCCCCGTTCAGTCACCTTCTACCCGTGTAAGCAAGCTATTCAATCCAAGCGAACGTCGGTTTCCTCGTCAGTAAGCAGAGACAAATAACAGATATTCCTCCAGGGCTCGGTGACAGCGAAATATGCCAAGTTCTTAGGCAGCTGCTATTCGATGCATGTATGTACAATACACACACGAGATGCAGTTACATAATAGATACACGTATATCATAAGTATATGTAGGTAACAAGAACTATGTACATAGTGTACATGTATAGTGTGTGTAAGTGTGTGTGTCTCTTTCGGCAGTGACAAGCAGGACTGAACTGCAGTGGCCAGGAGTACGGACTCTGGAGCTTTCCTGAAGGAGTACAAGTCTTGGTTCCAGCCCCACACCTGTGTGACCTAGAGCTGTACACACATCATGGACGCCAGGGCTAAAAGATGACAGTAACAGTGCCTATCTTGACCACTTGTTGGAAGGATTCAGTGGTATCACATGTGCCATTCACTTAGTACATGGCTCTTGCTCATAAACTCTGAGTTATTATTACAGGCATGAGACCATAATCTGGGCTGCAGGTCTTCCGGGGAGAATTGCTACTGTCCAACTGCGAAGACTGGACGTTGGCTCCCATACAAGGCGGGGGCCAGAGGAAGAACAGATTGATTATGGGGTCTACAATCCAAATACCATCATGCATATTTAGAGGCCTTACACCAGAGAAAGCATTTCCTTCTTTGTTTTCCTTTTTCCTTTTTTTTTCCCCCAAGATTTTATTTTTAAGTCATCCCTACACCCAATGTGGGGCTCAAACTCACAACATGGAGATCAACAGTCCCACACTCTGCCAAGTGAGCCAGCCAGGCACCCTCCTCATTTTCTTATTTGATGCCCACATGCCTACAGGAATAAGTACGATGATTTCAACCAGAAACTATTTCTGGAACACCTATTATGTGCAAGGGGTGACTCCACGTGTTAGGAATTCAGATTAATATTCCTTGCCTTCAGGGAACTTAGCTTCTGGCGGTATTTCATTCATTTGTTTATTCAACTTCCCAGAAGTAGGAAATATCACAATGGGAATATCTGCTCAATTCGTGGCATGGTCTGAACTGAGAAAGTCTAGCCTAAATTATTATAAAAATGTTCTAGACTATTACCTAAAATCGTTTCTCCTTTCCCCCGTCTCCTTCAATGGTATGGGAAACAAAGTATTTCCACATTTTTGAAAAATATAATGTTGGATACGACATTATAGCCATACGCAAAGGTTTTTAGAAGCTTTTTTGCACATCTTTGCCTTCTGTGGTGCTTCTGAAATGAGGTACAGGGAGAAAAAAAAAGCTCTTTAAGGTATATGCTTCTCGAGAAGTTCAAATTGCTGAATAGCCTGACATCACATGAACAGTTTGGCAGCATTTACTTAATTCAAAAACAGCTGGGAGAAGAGACATTCACTTCCATTAGGATTTCCAGAGTCAGGGGCACCTGGCTGGCTCAGTTCCCGGAGCATGTGAGTCTTAATCTCAGGGTCATGAGTTCAAGCCCCACATTGGGCTTGGAGCTGATTTAAAAAATAAAAAAATATGAAAAACAAATTCCACAGTTATGCAAAAATTCCCTGTTCCAGTTGTCACTGCTACAAGGCTGAGTAAGCCTGTATACACTTCATCATGGCAAGACCAGGAAATCCCTGCCCGCCGCGGTGTTGGAAAAGGCAGCCTCCTGACAGAACTGCTGAGGGGAAGGGATGCAAATGGTCTGGCAAAAGTTTGGGTCAAGAGGCTTAAAACTGGGGAATGCTTACAAAGGAAGGGCAAGA
This sequence comes from Panthera uncia, assembly GCF_023721935.1. Classification (NCBI taxonomy): domain Eukaryota; kingdom Metazoa; phylum Chordata; class Mammalia; order Carnivora; family Felidae; genus Panthera; species Panthera uncia. Next base: position 36,979,992 of record NC_064816.1, read on the forward strand.
CTTTTAGCTCCAACAAATGAGGATGGACACAGCCAATTACTCTGCTTTAATACGCTTCCATTTGCCCAGGAAGTAGCCTGCAGGAGAGTCAAGAAGCTTGAACTATTTTTAGGCCCATGACCCTTTTAAAAACACAGAGCTAAATTCGGTCCTCAGTTACACCCACTCAACTCCCACTGGCTTCAGCGGGAGCCACAGGGAGAACCCGCTCAAGATGTCGAAGAGCTTACTTATGCTTTTGCATTCCTTGGTTCAAATGGAATGAGAATGACAGTTTACTGGCTGAGGCTGGCTTTCGAAAGCCACCCAGCGGGTCTCCTCCCTCTAGGGGGGGTGCAAAAGGCAGGGTCTTACATTCCAAGGACATGGCTGCCACACAACTGGATAAAACTTGTGTTTATTTGACGATCTGTGCAGGGGAGGGGAGGCGGGGGGGGGGGGGGGGGGGGGTGAGAGGAAGAAGATCCTTTTGAAAATGGTAGTCTATCTTGGAATGGTTTAAAATTATAATCTCATCTATAAAAGCCCAGATTGGAAGAATTGTATTATGTGGGCTAAATTAAACTTTTGCCTCCAACTAGCATGGGGCAATTACAATAAGGGATCACGTGAAGTTCACTGCTGTTGAATGCAACACGATTTGTGACCATCAACTACAGTAGAGTGGGGGAAGGGGGGGCGGGGGGGGGGGAAGCATCATTTATAAATAATAGGTCCCAAGTCTGACTTGGGGGTGAGTGGAGAGCATTTGGCATCTCAAATTACTTTAACTGGGGGCCTTCATATCCCATGGAAAGGACACTTTGTCCCCCTCCACCGTCTCTAATCCTCCCTTCTTAAAGGAACACTCAGCAAGATAATGAATCCTTTAAATGTTACATCTTCTGTCGTGCATTATTGTGGTGCAGAAACTCTTCACATCAAACAGTCATCAGGACTATTACAAAGTGGGCTTATAAGAGAGGGGCTGAAAAGGAGCTGTGTGAAAAGAAGTGGAAAATTAAAGCTGAAGCAGTCGAAGAAAGGGCTTAATTTACTGGCATGTACAGTATGCAAATGAGATTACTCTCAGCTTAACTGCATCATTTATGTCCATAATAACGGCATCATCATTACAGGGCTCAAATTAAATTACACCATAATTAGCATATCAAAGTGATTGGTTAAAGTTTAAAACAAATACCCAATTTTGTTAATGAACAGCTGTAATTGTCATGTACACTTCAGTGAAAACTCTCTAAACAAATATATGTTTTAGAAGGGAGGAAGATTTTTTTTTTTTTTTCAAGCAGACAGGTCTGTAGCAGAGGTAAATTACCTAAAAAAGAATGACATGGACTATTCTATTAATGTTAATATATGCTGATCATTTTCAGGTAATAAAGCATTCTATCAAAACAAGGCTTCACTTATATTTAGACACCTTCCCTGCTCCTGAATGTGACAAACCACCAGAACCCAGTTTCCACTTGCCGCAATGATGGCAACGCAGGGGTGACCTGTCTCGAACAAGCAAAGGACATGTTCAATAACATGCTATTACGAAACCTCCATACTTATTGAAAAGACGTCCATGCTCAAATCGCTCCCACTCAAAGCTGATTTTCTCCGCATTCCAGCCGAAAGAGGGAAGAGTGACAGAGCCAGAGAACTTTCGGAATTTACGGGGTAGACCAGAATGCTCCTAAGTTGATGACCCTACAACATGTTAGACAGCCTCCAATTCAGGCTCCCCTCCTGGAATCAGAGCGGACCTACATAGCAGTCCCAAACATGCAGCTGCACTAGAGAAGTTTTCGCTCTTCCGTCATTAAAATAAATCAGGAGGCACAACTAGCTGCTCTGTCAGTGTTGGCTAGAGCCAGCATGCACACGCGTTTTAGATATGCAAAACCAGACACGGATAATAAGCTTGTTTTCAAACCTTTTTGTTATAATCATTTAATGTCTGAAGAGTTTCTACACAAGAATCAATAATCTCGAGGCTCACGTGCAAAAAAAGCTCTCCGCCTAAGATTCTCCCCATTTCTTACCAACGCACCCCATATGTTCTCTGCTATATCTGTGAGGGTAACCATCCACTGTGATATACAGCAACGCAAGCCAAAATATATTTTTCCCAAAAAGAAAAAAAAAAAACAAAAAAACGCACTTTCAAATAGACTTAACAAGCAAATTGAATGTCTTATTAAAATCGTATTATCTAAACAGTGTTCAAAAATTTAAAGAAAGTAGCTTTTCATTTTATTCATCGAGGAATCCATTAAAGCTTAGGCTCTGAAGTAGTATGTAAATTATGTGCCTTTCAAGGTAGAGCTAGGGCAAATTCACTCCATCAACTAATGATGAACCTCATTATGTGCAGGGAGGATTTCATAATGAGGAAAGAGCCACCCGCCATTCCATGTTCTAACATAAATCCCTGTAAAATTTGAATATCTCCCCGTCTAATTAAAGGCTACTAATTCCAATCACCCCCTCCATGGCCCCAAAGTAAAAATAAACCTCTTTAAAAGCACAGACTACAGTTATATTTCTAAAGCAGCACTCGATTCTGTTTGGACTCAGAACCTTCCACTCAGATATGTTTTGCGACAAGCATAATTAGCAGCTTTCTAAGATACAAACTTTGAGGCTGTTCGAGCTCATTTTGGTTAAATACACTGGATTTCTATTTTTCAGAGAGCTTCACCTTGACGGGGCTACAGTGCATGCACAGAAATGATCCACAGCCAAGAAACCAACAGGAATGTGCGAGCGTCGTAATAACGTAAAATAAAATTCTTACACTAGAGTTCCAGGCTGAAGCTGAGATGTTCAGAAAAAAAAAAAAAAAAAAAAACCCAAAAAACCAAAAACAAAAGAAACGCGCGTTGTGGCATGAACCCGAGATTACATTTGGATGGGGATGTATTCAGACCTGCTTGGGAACAACATACTCGATTCTGGAACACAACTGCTTACTTTTAATGCGGTTTGAACTAATGAACAAGTACAGCCCAGCGTGTCACAAGCCATAGAGCTATTCCCTCTTGTAATCACTGACTTTGATTTTTTTTTTTTAACCGAACACTACAGAACGCAAACCCAACGTTGCCAAACATATTTATTATGATTAATAGCCTGTAATATCTCTCACTAAGGCTTAATTTGCTCTTTTTTTCAATTATGAATCTGCACTACTCTATTCCAGTCCCCTTTGCAGGTAGAGATGAATTTCTTGTGGTCTTTACTCTTTGTATTGAACTGCCACCCAGCAAGGCACAATTAGTTAAAAACAGCAAATCTCCACCTTGACTCTATCAGAGCACCAGATTAGGCGAAATAAGAGAAGCCAAATCAGTGAGAAACATGTGAAGGTGTCCAGGGAATTAAAAGCAATTAGACCAAAGGAAAAAGGAAGAGTCCATACGCTGGTCACCCACTAACTCACACCTTTACATTAGAATTCAATATAAAAAAAAAAAAAAAAAGACAAAGAAAAAAATATCCTGGATCCTCTATTTAATTTTGATAAACTGAATACACAGAATCCAATAAGGAAATCTTATCTGCTGTCGTCAATTCCACTGTCCCCCCAAAAGTCTGAACCCCAGTTTGGTAATGCCATTTACACACCAGCGTGACACCAGGTGTAGCATTTCAGGAGCTAACGAGTCCATTCTACTAGAGATGCTGCTGCTTTCTAAGTTGCATAAAAATAAACTCCACTCCATAAAAGCTGCCACAGTGCGTGCTCTCTCATCCCTGGGCTCCAGGCGTGATCTACACCACCACCCCCCCTGCCTTTTAGGTCAGCCACTCATGCATTAGGAAGACATCCCTCCCAAAATAACTCGGCCCTCCCCCAAAGCACAGAGTTGAGCAGCCTACCTTTGTTCTGGAGTTGCAGATAATAACAGGCAAGCCTCAAGACCATGAGGATTTGGAAAAGATCAGGAGAGTTGAAGAAAAAGAAGAAGGAAAAGAAATACTCCAAGTAGAGAAGAATTGGAAGAAACAACAGGAAAACCCTTCTAATGAACTGTAGTGGCTGCCACAGGATCGGGGGTGTCTTCACCAGTGTTTACACCAGTGAGTACACCCCTGTTCCATCTCATCCACAACTGGTGGCATCCCCCCCCCCGAATCTATGCATGACAATTAAAAGCAACTGCACCTCTCCGTTTGGGAGGGGGACCACAAAAGACCTCCGCAATATTTCTTTACAATGTCTATATCACTGATGAGCATTAGTTTGAGTGACAAAGGTCCCGGGCTAAATCAACATTCTTACCTTAATGTTCCTAGTAAAAGGCTCCAGGAAACATAACTCATGAGACATGTATGCAAAGATGTGTCTCAAGGAATTAATCCAGAGCCCGCAGATGAAGGGGGGGGGGGGGGGGGGGAAATTTTTTGAAAAAGGAAAAAAGGAGAAAAGAAAAAGCAATGGCTTATTTCCAAACAAACGCAGCTCAGCCCGGGCAGCGATGGCATAAGAACAGGTTTGCATATACAGAGCTCAGTGGCAGAAACGAGAGTTCTGTAGGATTTATTTGACACTTATTTTCCGGAAAGCCTTTTGTGGAGTTGTACGGTTTGTTTCTTATTGTCTGAGAGGCAGTTAGGAGCTTTCTCCCGGAGGGGGCCCCTCAACCCCTGGGCTTGGCTGCCTCTGACAGGGAGGTAACCATATTAGGATGTGTATGGTAAAGTAAACAATAACATAGTTGCAATGAAATGGAATTTTTTTTCCAAGCTAATGGTGTTGGGGTCAGTCTGTCTTTTTAGCCATTCCCACTAATTTTGTTTCCTAGTTCAAACAGGCCCTCCTCCTCCTTTTTTTTTTTTAAGTGCTAGCTGTTTCCAAATATCTGACTGTAAATTTGCTGAGAATGTTTGCAATGTAAGAAAAAGCTTTTAACATCCAAATAAAGATCCTGCCAGTTTAATCATTAAAGGGGATGTGAATTTTCAAACCCTTGCTAAGATCCAACTCTCCCCTACTTTCCTCCTCCCCCACCCCCACCTCGATATCTCCCTGAAGGTTAAAATTACTTGGTCATTTAAAAGTACCTTCTAAATAAATCAGATTTTTAAAGAAAGAGACTGTTACCTTCATAAAAATTCCACATTCACATACGGTGTCACTGAGTGAAGAGTCTTAACCGTTCATGCGCCTGAAAATTTATTACCTGAAATTTCTAGGATGGTTACTTTTACATGATAAAGCTCTTTCCCACCTCCTCCAACCCTCGGTTTCCCCCCCCCCCCAACCCCACCCCCCCGGAAGGAAAAAGTAAGCATAAAACACTGTTGTCAAGTCGGCCTCTAGAAATTAGCTAACCAAACAAAAAATATTAAGAATGAGTTCTCAAGATGTTGCATATTTAGGAAAAGTTCTGCAGGTCCAAAGACAACAATAAAAAGTAGGGCTGCTTTCTGCCCACTGTCACTCAGTAGATTTCCCGCCGAAGCAGCGAGGGAAGCATCCCCGTCCAAGGTCAGGGCCGGCGGAGGAGGGCAGCGGGCGCGACTGAGGAGCACGGAGGGTGGGTGCTGGGGGACAGCCGGCCAGCTGCCAGGCAGCCCAGGGCAGAGCGAGCTCCCATGTCTTGGTCCCGTAGGTGAGGGCCCTGCGTGGCTGCTCCTGAAAGCACTTTCCCGGAGAGATCTGCCCAAATGCGGGTGTTTAAGTAGCGGCCAGCCCCTCGGTGTGCAAGGAGGGGTTAGAGGCACAGCACTGCTGCCCGTGAGGACCCCAGAAACCACCCCCGCCCCAGGCACAGAGGCAAAACACGTGGCGAGAGCGACAGGGCACAGGCAGGGGAAGAAATGATACATGCAATTAAGAATGAAGCCAGGCCGATGGAGCAAACACAATACACGTGGCCCTGGTGCAACTTCCAGAGCTCAGAAAAAGAGCGCCTCCCCAGCCGGGAACCCCTGGGCGGGCCTCTGCATGGCCTCGCTGCTTATCAGATCCGTATCACACAGAAACCTAAAACCCCTGCAACTCATGTTTTATTAAAACATGTTTAGCATTCTTCTTAAAGATAGGTTTTAACCCCAAATACCCATGAAATTAAATCTCCTATGCCACTTATCTGCACTGCCGGGCAAAAACTAAAGTTGAGCTAAACAGAGAGATAGCAAAATCAATAAATCACACCAAACAAGTAGCAGTTCAAAAGTTCAAAGATATGATGGCCAGTTCACTGTGTCTTAGCACTCACCCAATAATAACTGGTCTCCGTCACTCCGCACAGTATAGACAATTTCATGGCATCATTTTCATTAGCCTGTCTCATGGAAAATTGCTAGCTATTTATGTATACGCTAAAATAAATTAGCCATTTCATCGAGCAGTGTGATTCTTATAAAATACATTAACACAATACTCGATTTTCCAGTTGGAGTAAATAAATAAATCAATAAATTCAATACAGGGTGATTCTTTTATTGTGGCGCTCTAGCTCTCAGCGTAAGTGTTTTTATTGGGTTTATTTGTTTCAATAAAAATTGAAATGGGCCAGTGATCTCAGTGCATCTTAGAAAAAAAAAATCTATCCAATATTTGGGAAAGTATTGCGTAGAACGCTCAAACTTAGAATTGTATTCAAAAATCATCTTCACGATAATTATGATTCCACAACCTCATTCTGATGGGGATTTCACAAAGGGAAAGGCAGAATCTGCCAGGTGCTTCACTCTTGTCGCGTTTCTGTGCCAGAGACCCGAGTCTGGGGGTGAGTCTTCTGAAAGACAGCAGCCCCTCGCTGTGCTGCGACCTTATGCCTCAGACGTGCCTCTTCCCTGGACAGGGAGAAAGGACCGAGGGGCAACTGCCAGATGGCCTCTTCTGTCACACCTTACGGAACGCCATTGATTGTGGCTCAGAGAAGGCCATTTACTCCAACCCCTGGGGGAAAGACTGGGGTATCATGATTGCAAGAGAGAAGAGAGAGGTGTGCTGATGCTGTAAATAAACTCAGGCCAAAGGCCTGCCAGCAGCTCCCGAGGCGAAACGGAGAACACAGCAAGCAGGGGATTTTTCCTGGGTCACCAGTGCAACTGAAATCAAAGGAGGAGCAGGGGAGTGGGTATCTGTTGTTTATGCCTGCCCAACATCCACGCTCCTTTTCCTCTGATAACACCAGCTGCATTTTTCTTTAGGGGAAGTGCCCCATACCCTCTGGCTGGTGAGCCACAGTCCTGGGATGCATCTCCCAGCTCCAGAGGTGGAGCCATAAACCAAAGTCTGACCAATCAGTGCCATCTGCTCTACTGGCCGCCCTGATTGGCTGACGGATGGACAGGTCCCAAATCGGAATGGCACTCCACTCCTAGTATTCTGCAGGAACTACTCGGAGAGGGAGACTGTCCTTCTGCTGGGCTTTTGAGAGCTTTGAGAGCACAGACTGGGCTCGTCCCCACAAAAAAAGAGAGCTGGCTGAAAGAGGTCAGGACACAGCAAGTCAGGGATGAGCCCAAGAGCAGGACAGATTCCTAACAGTACCGGTGGAGGACCATCCTACGCCTGGACTTACCCATTACGTGAGCCAATGAACTTCCCTTATTTGCCCAGCCAGCCGGAGTTGGTGCTGGGTTATTTGCAACCAAGAGGTGCAATACAGGATGTCAAACTAGACAGGTGTTCCATGTGTAGTTCTTCAACTCTACCATATGTATTAGCCCCGATGAGAAAGCAAACCAACTAAAAACACACTAACCGACAAACTCCCACAGCTATTACTCAAAATCTGTAGACCTCACCTATCTATGTATCCTGATCATCAGCCATGTTCTCTTCTCTGCTATCACTGAAAAGAAAGAGCTGGAAGAATGAGTGATGACCCATAGTCAAAAGGACCGCCAGACGAGCTGAAAGCAAACTAAACTAGAGATCTAAAATAAATCCAGTGTGAGGTCTAATAAAGACTTAATATCTCTACGCCCCTGGTGCTGGTGGTTCCGGTCAGCAATGGACCAACAAATCAGTTTTGGTAAACAGCCAGTTGGCTTACACAACAGGCCTTGTGTCTTCTGACCAGACTCATGAACAAGGGATGAAGATCTGACTCTTTCATTCTCTGATAAAAGCTGTATTGAGGTACAGAGGTGGGATCGAGCAGTCCTTAGTCTCTGATGGCAAACACCAGTGAGGAGGCAGAGAAGGGGAAAAAGGCCTGTGTGGGTCCTTAAAAACAGGCCAACACAAACTTGCCAGCCCAACACTCTTTCTGAGTCCCTTCTGCAGATCCACTGACACTCATAAAAATGTCTACCGGTTGACCAGATGCTCTTACCTGCAGCCTACCAAAGTTTCAACCTGCTGGGCAAAGTGTAAAACTATTCTAGGAGACACAAATATTCTAATATGGCATGGGGTATAGCTAACATTCGCTGCATCATACTGATAGAAGGGAATGTGGACAAATTCAAACGTGATCCTTGAGTTTTACTCCTATATTGGTTCTCTAATCACTATAAAAACTACCATTTACCAATTCTCTAACTGAAGTAGAACACACTGTAATTGGCATGGAATTCTTACAATACTTTTCCCATTTCACAGATATGGCAAACTCAGACTCAGGTTAAGTGACTTATGAAAGGTCACAAAGTGAGCAATGAACAGAGCGAGGTTTCAGTGTCGATTGGCTGGCATGCAAAACCCACGGTTGGCTTTAGCCCTGTCACCTTCCTTTCCTTCCTTCCTTCTCAGGAATTCAGTTTTTCATTATAATATGTCATTAATTCTTAAATCTCCAATATCTAACACCAACTAACTGGGAAAAACACACAAATTTCACAAAATTTATATATATTCACAAAATTTACTACATTCTATGAAGGAAAACAGACATGAACCAAGGATGAGAAAAAAATGGCAGGGTCCTGGGGAACCTATTTAAACAGAGTGAACAGGAATGTCCTTAGAGTAAGTGACATTTAAGCTGGGGTAGAGAGGGTGAGGCCCTGCCAGACTGCTTGGCTTTTAGCCCTGGCTCCAGCCCAGCCAGATTGGCAAACCAGGGCCCTGATTTCCTCCATGGGCAGGAAAGGACCCCAAATCAATACAGCCAGGCTTTCTCAGGAGTCGTAACCATAGCAACACAAACAATTAAAAAATAAAACAATAATAGAAGCTACCGATGACTTTATTCTTAATATGCTGGAGACTGTACTAATCACTTGACATGTATTTTCTCATTTCATCTTTAAAATAACCCTATAAGACACACAGTCATCACCTCCATTGGTACCCAAAATCTCAGAGAAGTTAAGTAACCTGCTCTTAGCCACACAGCAGATAAGTGGGAGCCTACACCTGAGCCCAGCTCTGGACAGAACACCTGATTCTGGTACCCCACACTGGCATTCACCTGCGATGGTCAGTGTGAGCCTTGGTTGCTTACACTAATGTCCTGGCTAATGACAAAGGCCTGGAGTGGAATATCACCCACCCCAAGACATTATGATTTAGATGGTCAGCTCCACTCAGTTTGCAGGAAGAGGGAGAGTGAAGAGGGAGAAAGCAGAGGAAGAGGGGGGACCAATCCCATGGCCCCCTTATTTCTCCCAACCCAGCTATAGTAGTGTTAACTAGACTCCCCTGGTGGCTTTATGGATCCTTCCCTGCCTGTGATTAGGACTATGGGATTTGGGACAAGGCTTTTCGAGGCATCGCCTCAAGTTTTAACCCTACTACATGTCAATATTGTATCAATACACAGGTTACCTGCAGTCTTGGGAGCAGAAGTCACTTTAAACTTCTAGATGAGGAGCTGTGGGCCATCAGAGTCCCCCCACCCTGAAGGGTAGACTTTCTGAACCTCAGCACTACTGACAGGTTGGGCCAATAACCCTTCACTGTGGAAGCTGTTCTGTGCACTGCAGGGTGTCTAACAGCATTCCTAGGTAGCATCACCACCACCCCAGTTGTGACAGTAAAAAATGCCACCAGGGGCACGTGGGTGGCTCAGTCGGTTAAGCGTCCGACTTTGACTCAGGTCATGATCTCCCGGTTCGTGGGTTCGAGCCCTGCGTCGGGCTCTGTGCTGACAGCTCAGAGCCTGGGGCCTGCTTCGGACTCTGTGTCTCCCTCTCTCTCTGCCCCTCTTCCCCCCTCGCACTCTGTCTCTGTTTATCTCTCTCAAAAATAAACATAAAATAAATTTTTAAAAGATGCCTCCAGATATTGCCAAACAGTCTCTGGTGGAGAAAATCACTTCTGGACGAGACCCGCACATCTAGAGAAACTCTCCCCGATAGGACTTTCTGTGGACAACTTACACTGTCCAACAGAGTAACCGCCGGGCACTTGAGTCTACCTAGCACTTGGGAATATGGCTAGTACGTTGCGGAACGAGACTCTTAAATTTATGTAATTTTAATTAATTTAAATTTAAATAGCCACATACATCTAAGGGCTACTACATCCTGGACTGTGTGCAGTTTTAGAAGTGTCGCAACTTTTCCATATTCATGAGAATCCGATCCTCGGCAGATGGGTATTTGGTTCCCAGTTTGAAGATTCTATATATTAATTAAAATTTTTATTTTATTTTCAGTGGAAATGGTTTTGGTCCTGACTTCTTAAAAACCCCATGCTTATGGTGAATCTTCTCATTTTTCTAAAAACTTTCGTCTAATGTTTATACAAATTCGAATCACAGGTTTGATTAGAATTGCAGACTTATTTAGTTGACTGATTCAGGCAAGAGATGTATACTTGCGGGCTAAAAATAGGTGCATTCTTTAAGAAGCCAGTAGCAAAGTAATCTTTTTCCCTGTTGGCAAAACATATTTGCTTCTCCCTTTAGGCCATGCTGCCAGTAAACTGGGTCTTCGGGGACATCAGCTATCCTGGAGAAAAGTGCTCTGCTCTACCAACTCTAATCACCCAAGCCATGTGGAAAAAGAGTGACATTATGGAAGATTTCTTACACAGTAAGATCCCTCCAGTCTGTCTCTCCCCTGAAAACTCCCAACTACACATATTCAGGTGGAACTTTTCCCTGTAGCTCAAAGTGTGATGAATTTTTCAGCTTAGGGAGAAAGATGAGTATTGATGTAACAAAGTGACGGTAAAACCAGCCGTACGACATTATAAATACATCACAGCTGTCAGGATGTTTCTTTCACAATGGGCAAATACAGAAGCACAGAATATTTTCGGGGTGGGAGAGGGTAGTCATACCCAACACCGTGTGCAGAGTGTGAAACATCCAGAGCTACAGCTCTGAGCAGGAAGCTGAGCCATCTCCAAAGCATTTCTTGGGTGACATACAGAAAGCCAGAGATGGTATAAAGCCTAATGATGAATAAAGTAAACAAAGCGGGTTTGGCTTAATCATCATCTCTAAATACCAAGAAATTTCAGCTTCAGCAGTAATGTAGGAATCGAAAACTACATTGTCATTCTAAACAATACCAAAAAAAAATTTTTTTTTAAATACCTAAAATAACAACTTCATACCCTTTGCCAGGCACAACCTAGATTTTGAAGTTGATCTTAGCTGGTCAAGTATCAAATGTCACTCCACATGTAGATACTATTCAACAGTCATTCCCAACTTCTCCACCACCCCGTCGCCCTACTCCTCAAGCTGAAAAAAAAAAAAAAAAAAAAAAAAGACAGAGAGAGAGAGAAAGGGAGAGAGAGAGAGAGAGAGGTGGTCCCCTTCCCCTTCCCAGCTTGCTCTGCAATTACAGATAGACATCTAACTTAGCTCTGGCCAAAATATATAAGGGATATAAGATATAAGCTATTTTTCCTCCTTGATTGGAGGAAAATCATACAAAGCTTTCTTTCTCTCCCTCTCTCTGCCTTGGCCCCTTCTCCCACTTTTGTGCCTATGAATGTGACTTTGTAGGCAGATGATGCCTGGAGCTGTAGCAGCCATCTTGTGGCCACGAGGAAAAAGCTAAAAGAATCACAGCTAAGCCAACCCAGCAGTCAGATATTATTCAGGTGCTGAACCACTCTTGAAACTGACTACCTTTGGTCTTCTGGGCAAGTAAATGATTAATATCCTTATGTTTTCAGCCACTACTAATGAGGTTTTCTGTTACTAACAGGTGAACACACGCTAATTGACATATCTTAGGTCCTGGAGAAAAATCACTTCCTTAAGGGAACTTGAGTAATCAACGTGTAATTAGCCAATCCTCCTGGCATGGAAGATGGCTCCCTTGTCACTTGAGAACTTATCACTAAAGAAAATTATTCTTAGTCTTTAGAGGCTCCCTGAAGAAAAACACCACCCCTTCACACCTACTGTGTGTGAATTCTGTGCAAGGCTTTTACTCAAGTGATTTGCTTATACAACCTCGTCTAGTCTTCCAACAACTCTGTGGGGGAGGTACTATGATTTATCCAAATTTTTGAGGAGAAGAAACAGAAGCAAAGAGAGGTAAAACAGAATGTCCCAGGCCAAGAGCTGTTAATGGAAAACCTGGTCGCACAGTGGGTCAATGGTTATATGCATGGCCCCGGCTATAAAACGTGGATAACTGCAACCAAGTGATAAACATTTCATGTTCTAAGACATAATGGAAGAATCCTGGGCTCAGAGCACAGGACACCCAGTCACATGAGCTGTGCCTGGTAACCGAAGACAGGATTCTGTGTCTCATTCTCAAGAGCTATGGATGCTCCCATTCAGGTGACAGTCACCATCACAAGTAGGCACAGATGTCACTTTAGCGTTGCCTGTCTCCGCACCCTGGAGGATGGAACGGGGGCAATGCCTGTAGCACCTCGTGCTTGCTGGGTTCCCCCGTGTTTCAACACTAAAGGAACAAAAGAGGTAAATACACTTCCAGGGAAGTTGTTAAAAAAAAAAAAAAAAGGAAGCACGGGTCAGAAAAAAAATAGCTTCGAAATACTGGAAGGCAAACTGGCGAAATGGATAGGTGCAGCACACCTACGGGTGTGGGGGAGAGGGGAAGCAAGGCGGCATGCAGCTTAGGGTAGTGAAGAACCATCAGCCAGCCTGGCTATACACTTACTGGCTGTGTGACCCTGAGTAACTAGCTGGACTTCTCTGAGCCTGAAGTTTCCCATCCATAATGTGGAAATGAGAGAAGGATCTAACATTTTGGGTTGCAATGGAAGTCCAATAAAATGGTACATGTCAAAGTTCTCACCTAGTACACAGTCAGTGCTCACTAACAGTTACCTATCCTCCCTCTCCACTTGCTCCTCATCAGTGCTGGCTGATGATGAATTGCAGAATTACTGCACAGGCCCTAGCCTAGTGCTCGGCATGCACTAGGTACTCAGTAAGTGCTCGTTCCTTGGTTTTCCCATCTCTCTTCCCGCCACAAATAACTCAAAGATTTAATTCTGATATGATGCACCTATCGCAATTTTTAAAAATCTGAACAAATTTATCCCACTAAAATGGTTCTGGGTTTGATGCTATGGTAAATTCATAGACAGACAAAATATCTCTGGACATACGTGTACATGACAGGTATGGTAAATAACAAAGAGAAAACTATGCAGTTAAATATATGTAAATGAACATATATTTTCAAATATTATACATGCAAGGATACCCCTACCCATTTGCTAAATTCTCTGTGTGATGAGGAAAGAGTTAATTTTAATTTTTAAAATATTTCTTAACAGTTCAAATTTTCTGCTATAAAAGTATACTCCTTATAGAAACTGGAGGACGACATAACTTTTCAAAAGATAAAAAAGAGAAGAATGACCCAACTTCTATCCTCTTGAATTTGTTTTCTAACAGTTGCTAATTTGTCAACCATGTAAATGGCAACAAATCTTTAAGAAGTAAGTAATTTTCTGAACATTTAACTAACCTAACCTCCATGCCCTTAATAAGTTACTGTTCACTATTTTTCCCTCCCAACTTCCTCTTCTCACCAGGAATAAATTCTTCCCCCAATTTCAACCCTTTCTTTTTTTCAAAAATATCTCAGGGGACATCTTTAACCTCCTCCCACCCCATTCATGGTGTGACTAAAGTCTACAGATGGGTTGGGAACACAAAAATAAATAACTTATTAAGAGTCATGACCACTGGGCTGGCCTCATTCATGGAGGTTTCGTGGACTGGCGTTTGCTGAAAAGTTTTTCCTTTTTGGTTGACTGGCCTCATAGAGCCCTGTGAATGCCAGGACTTATGATAAGCAACGACATACTTAACTGTTACATATTAATGTTCATGATAATGCAATCTTTCATTTGGGTGATTTAAAAGTCCCTCTAGTCCGACTTACAGTTAGATATACACTGAATGCTTCATCAATCATAACCATTTTTATTCTCCATCTTGTGCAAAATACTAGAGAAGGTGAATTTCAACTACACACTGAAGAGGGCTTTCCTATTAGCCCTGAAAAATTTCTCTCTTGTCATTTATACATTGGATTCCCAGAGTTCCTGCCTAAGCAATCTGTTCACCTGCACCTTTCACTACAGCAGATCTTATCTACAGAGGAAAAGGAAATCCACATTCATATCTCTTCTACAGGGCCAAATCTTCCTTATCTTACAGAGAGAAGAAAGCACGTCTCAGTTATGGACTAGACAAAACGCCTGGCATCTCAACATGTGAAACGTTTGTGAGCAAGCAGCTTGAGAGGGTCGGGATGACTCAAAACGAAGGTAAAGCAGGATTTAGAAATAATTCGCACCAAGAACCAATGAGCCCCCCACCGTCAAGCAGTAGGCAGTGATCACAGAAAACTCTCATAAATGCACTTGAAAGAGACTACACCTCCTTTCCATTCCTGTAAGGGCTTGTCATAGTTTCAGGGCCAAAATCTTCCCGCAGCTGACCTTGGACCTACAAACTGTGAGGCAAATCAAAATGGAGGAAGGGATCAAATCAGTCACCATGCAAGATGGCAACTCCAATTATCTTCAAAGTTAGAAACCCAACACCTTTTATCATACCGCTACAGTAGTCCCGTATGCAGCCTACAGCGCCCTCACATACAACACACAAATCCGTGCAACTATAAACACATAAAAAGCTGTGCCCCAAAATGCTCTGCTTAGGGTACAGGAGAATTAAGACTATCCCTCTAAAAAATTTTTTTAATAAAATCTTATATTCAATATTTAGATTTTGATTTTATGACCTTTCTTCACTTTTATCCTCTTAAATTCTCCCATCTTAACAATCTCCTTTGAGGCTAATAAATTTATGTTTTTATTCCTAGGTCGTTTATAGGTTGATCTCTTGAGGCAAAGAAACATTGAATTATTGGAATTCAGTGTAGAGATGCTTCCAGGGTAAAGGCTCTCTGTTTATTAGCAGAAGAAATGCATTCAACTAATTTGACTTGTAAGTCTGATAAAATCTCCCCGGAAAAACTGATTCTATTATGATGAATAATCCTTTGAGGTGAAAAATGAGAAATATACACACTAGCTTTTATTATATATTAATTCCAACAGGGTCTGAAACGAAACTCAAGTAAGCCATCTTTAAGATGTTGGAAAATGGCAAACTTCCCTGCAAACTACATGCAAGAAGTAATTAAAGTAAATGAACATGAAATTAAACAGCACCCCCATAAAGTCGGATATAAAAGTAAAGATTATTAGAAAAAAAATCGTCTTCCTCCTCTATATTAATCTCATGAATTGTGCGTTTACTCTATTTCTCTTTTATTATTTGATGATGGGTTTTTAGAGCTTGGGTTTTATTAGGACTTGCTCGAGGAAGGTCTTCAGTAAGAAGCTAACTACAGGTCTGAGTATGTTATTACATCTTTCCCAATGACTTAAATACTAGATGAAGCCATACAAGATAAGGGTGGGCTCATCAAGCTTGCTGCAGAGCAAAGCTGGAAGGCTTCCGGATATCACTGATGACCACGTCAAGATCATCAGAAAGGAGATTTAAAGCTACAGTATATGGGACTTTATTTATAGAGGAAAAACTCTGCACCTCCTTCAATAAACTCTACTATTCATGTAAAATTCAGGGACAGCTGGTATTTGTTGAATTTTGGGGGCTATCCAGAATCCATTCTTAGTTCAATTTCTTTTTGGGGAATTACCACCCTCCCTCGCTGTTCCAGGCAGGGTGGGAATCCTCAAAGTCCCCTGCCCTCTCATAGCCATCAGGTGGCTACGTGATGCCAAGTAGGCGCATCTGATTCATGCAGAGCAGGCTGATGTGAGGATAGAAAAATGTGTGGGGAGGGCTGGTTTTAGCAGTGACAGTGATGAGCTGGTCAAGTCATTCAAGCTGCCTGTATGCGGGAATTGTCCTCCCTCCTATCCATTCCCAAATTTCTGTCCATTCTGGAAGCTACTAGCTGTTGCCCCGATGAATTCTTGTAAGGTGGCCAGAGGTGATCTCTGTTGCTTGAAATCAAAGAATCAACCAATATGATGGGATGAGCCTGGCTTGACATTGGTTCACAGGAGTAAACTGAGCTCACTCAACCCAAGCTCAGTATAATTCACCTTATGTGATATTGTGCTCTTCTGCTACATTCTGGCCAACAGTCAGTAAAGTCATTAAAGTCCAGTGTCCAAATCTGCAAATCGGGAACCTCTCCTTTCCTGGTCTTGACAGCATAGTGCTAGATAGAGATCACCGAAAAATACAGAATGGGTAAAAAGAGGAGGGGTGTGAAAAAAAGTCTGCAGGATGTGTGTGGCAAGATGAAGAAATCTAGCCCTATGAGCATTTACGGAAGGGATGTGGATTATTCACCTGGACTTCTGGGAACCATAGCAACCACTGTGATGTATTCTCAGGTATCATGGCAACAATCACAGGGACTTTACAATCAGGCAGCTCTGAGTGCTAATGCGTGTCCTTTCTCTTAACAGCTGATTCTGAGCAAGTTACATCAACTTTCTGGACTTCAGTTTTCTCATCTGTAAAATGGATAGTATTCACATCTGTAACTCATCAACTAGTTGGCAGGAACAAATGTGATAATAATATCTAGCAGTCTTGATGCACAGCAGGCCCTCAACAAAATGGTCCTCATTATTACTGTGCTTCCTAACATCCGTGGAGCACCCACTATCTTCCTAATGTGCTCTGGAGCAAACAAAGTAAGTTACTTAGGCTCTTACCTTCAGGCAAGAATGTGTCGCTTTCAAGCCTGAAAAGAACACACTAAAATACAGAGCAGACTCGAACAAAGGTTATAATGAAATACAAACACACACTTGTGGGAGTCCAGACAAAGGAGTGAGTCATACAGGCTGGGCTAGGTTGAAAGGCTCCATAGAAGTGATATCTGAGCCAAGCCTCGAAGGATGAGTAGGATGTTAATAGGTAAGGGAGGAAGGAAGGAAGGAAGGAAGGAAGGAAGGAAGGAAGGAAGAAAGGAAGAAAGAAAGAAAGAAAGAAAGAAAGAAAGAAAGAAAGAAAAAAAAAAAAGGAAGGCCTGGCATGGCACCCAAAGTTGAAAGAAGCAATAACATGAGCTGCACAAGTTCAAGGGCAGGACAAAAACAAAGGGTAGAATAAGCCATCTGATATAAGCTCCATAAGACCGGGAACCAAGTTGGAATCTGTCATTCCTAGGACTATCCTTAACTCCTAGAGGAGGGCCAGTCCCATAAGAGGCTCTCAATTATTCTGTGGAAGGTTACAGTAGAAGAACAAAAGACGGGCGCAATGAGGCTAAGGTAGGAAGAGCCTTGAAGGCCACACCAAGGATCCAAGTCTTCCTTCTACAGTTGGGAAGGCAATGATAAGAAGGACAGAAAGCAGGAGGCTGACTTTAGGAGTGAAATAAACAGGGCTTGATGCTTGGAAGGATGGGGGAGGGGAACGCAAAAGATAAGAGTGTTCTAAGTAGGCTTTAGTCTGGGAACTAAATTTTTTGAACTGAAATGTTTCTGTGTCCACAACTATCAATGGTACCACCCTCAAAGTGGATTTTGACCACAGGGAAACCTTTCTGTCCACAGTTCCGAGAATGGAATGAGCTGCCCCATGAGGGAGTGACCATGTCTTTCAAAGCCTGCCGTCAGAAACAAGAAGATCCCAGGTTTAAAGCCAAATGCACCGTGTGACCTTGCAGAGGCTACTTCATCACCTCTTTGTGTCTTAATTTTATTACCTATAAAATGGAGTCAACAGCAGTACATCTTTATAAGGTTGTTAGGAGGACTCAAAGAGAAGATCTACACGAAGGATTCAGAATGGGTCCCGGCACATACGAACTGCTCCATGAATGTCACCGACTATTATTCCTGTTGTGTCTTTGTTATCTACCAAGGATGGTGAAGACCGAGTCTCAGGGTCTAAATGACTGACTTCCCAAGTCTATGATGCTTATATCGGAAGAAAAGTAAACCCCACAGCATCAGGTGAGAGGGGCAGACTCCAGTCGACTGTCAGTTTCCTACAGATGGACTAGGCGGTTCGTGGGTGAACGACTGTACGAAGAAAAACTGATATAGGTTTGAGATGAAACGGAAATGCCTACAAGTTAATAAAACGTCGATATTCAAGATGGCATCACGCAGCGTGAACTAACTACATATTAACCAACAGCCGCCACAGGGAGTGCTTCCTTCTGTGGACTCAGCCTGTGACTTATGTCCATGTCCCTTAGGAAAAGGGGAGCCCAGTCACCCTCACACGTAAGCAACTTTGTGGGGGGCAACCATGAGAGTCCCACTAGGGTCTCAAGATGCCACTCCACTAGGTGGGAGAGGTGGGGGGCAGGCAGTAGGGAACAACTAAGGGCACTTGGTAATATTTAGGGAAAGAGGAAGGGATGCAGAGAAGAAACTGGCACAACATGCTTTTTGTTGCTGCTGTTTTAAAGCAGAGGTCCTTTTTGGCCATGTTTTGTCAAATGTCTGCAATGGCTCATTTTTGTCACCACTCTTCATCTTTGCATTTTACACTTTTGGCTGAAGTCTGGTAAGCATTCATACATTCTTAAATGCCGTATGCAATGTTAAGTAATTTATTTAGATTAATTTCTTAACCCACACTTTGAGTCATCTTAAGACTGACACTCGAAGGACAGTGAATGGTATGAAAGCACAACGTGAGGCAAAAATAATTAAAAGGTGACTCAAGTTTTGGCTGTGACCTGCATGGGTGATTAGCAAGGATGAAAAAAGAAACATTCTTGAAAATCAAAATGTACAATTCAGTTGATATACTTTATTTCCGGGTTGAGAATATAAGCAAGAATGTGCCTTCACACAGGAAACTGACACCGAGTGCCTTCCCTGGGTCACCTTATATTTGAAATGAAACCTGTCATTCTTGGGGCAATAATGTCTCCTAGAGGAGTCGATGGGCAGGGGTGCAGCACTGGAGGTGTGCCATCATTCCCATCTGTAGGTGGCCGCGGACCTGCCAGAGGTGGTAAAAGGACCCTTGAGAGAATCCTTGGAGGCAATTATGCCTTGGAGGCAATATGCCTCCAGCTTTCTATGTATTAAACAGCAGAAGGGACCAGAAGGTAAGGGGGGATAGCTGCTTTAGAATTTAGCTTTCCACCATACCCCACCTGCCCTTTTCCGAAGTGCAAATTTCTTTGTTTTGAAGTCTGTTTATTTATTTTGGGAGAAAGAGAAAGCGCAGGTGGGGGAGGGGTGGAAAGAGGCTCCGAGCAGTTGATACAGAACCCAAGGAGCCCAACACAGGGCTCAATCCCACAAACGCTGAGATCACGACCTGAACAGAAATCAGGAGTCAGTTAAGCGACTGAGCCACACAGGCGCCCCGCCAAGGTGGAAATTTCTAATAAAGCATGGAATTTGTTAACCCATTAATTACATTTCCTCCTTTTGGGTGTTCTGTTAAGTGAAGTAGGAGTCCCCCAGGCACACGACGGGGAAACAGAGGAGCCCCTGATAACCTAAGAAAGAAGGTAGAGGGTTATACAACCTCCTATCTATACCTTTTACAGTAATAGAGGTCCCTCGCAAAGCTGTCGTGTGGTCGCAGTAACTATGTTACAACACGTTAGGTTTTAGACCGTATTCCATATTTAATAAGTCTGTTTAGATAATGCCACGTTTTATAAATTATCAGTGAAGTTTTCAACACAATAGAAAAACACCTTATTTTTAAAAACCTAGTTTTCAGGGCACCAAGGTGTCAGAGTCAGTTAAGCGTCCAACCTCGGCTCAGGTCATGATCTCGTGGTTCGTGAGTTTGAGCCCTGTGTCAGGCTCTGGGCTGACCTCTCAGAGCCTAGAGCCTGCTTCAGATTCTGTGTCTCCCTCTCTCTCTGGCCCTCCCCTGTTTGTGTGTGCTGTCTCACACACACACACTCTCTCTCTCTCAAAAATAAATATTTAAAAAAAAAACAAAAAGGCTAATTTTCTTTAGACTTTAGTTTCCAGTTCTGCACTCTGGAAGTAAGACCAATTCTTAATACTTTCGCATACTTAGGGAGGAAAACATAAAACTGAGTGGAACGGGAAAGCCCAGAAAAAAAGACTTTTGTCTCTGAGAGAGCTGGATCCAAGGGATGTAACAATCTACGTTTGCTAAGATCCAATGTAGTGCTATGATTAACATGATGTTTTTCCCCCTGAGTTACCCACATCTTCACAACTTAAGCAGCACAGCATGGCGAGACAGGCTATCAACTTCTGTAGACTAAAGCTGTATGGCTGAAAAGTAGTCCAGGATGACTGTAAGAATATTCACAGACTTCAAAATGACTTTATCTTTGGTGGTCTGATCTGCCCTGGAAAGGGACGCCCACGTCACCATCAAGGGGACCTAGGCAGACTTGCCACTGGGAGCTACCTCAGTACGGATCATCACAAATTCAAACCAAAGCCCAGCCGTACAGCGTGTAGAATATTCATCATTCCTCAGTAAGAAGGCATGCAAGTTATCTGGAAATATACTTTGAGACCTGCCCTCTACGGAAGTCCTGATTATTAAGTACCATTTATTAATTCATCTGTTTGTTCACTCAGTAAATATTTGCCAGATCCCTACTACCTACCGGGCACTGAATGCTAAGACTACAAAAGAGATATGAACCCAGCCCACACCGTGACGATCAAAGTTTTCAGGTGGGGGGAGAGAGGGTTAGTATATGCCTAACACACCCAGAAATAAATAAGCAATATAATTTTTATACTCGTGGTTTATTTCCAACATCAAATTTATGTAGAAAAGAAAGAGGGTGCCCTTTAAAAGAAAAAAAAGTCAGCGGATCAAAAGCATCATTAATCACTGTCTCTTTTAAATTAAAAGGTTCGCAAAAAGGTGGGCATGGAACCAACGTGGGAAACAAATCACTCCCCTTGCTGAGTGAGGGTCAGAGTCTAAATGGGAGAGTCCTCGGTATTTACCCAGCTCATCTCCTGCGTAATGGATTTGGAGAAGAGATTTCCGCTGGGGCTCTGCTAATTTGAGGCTTGCCTTTTGCTTTTTAAAAATGACACTTGGGTGGGTACTCTAGTGTTGCGCCTGGTTTTAGAAATAAACCTTCCCAAGTTTCTCTCAATAAGGTTCTCGCTTTCATGGTGTGACCTAATAAATCCCGAGCCGCTGCAAAGGTGCTCTGTTAATGAGCCACAGGCCTGGTGCTTTCGGTGGCCTCAGGTCTCCATTTGCAGAACGGCCAGCCCTTGTAAAGCAAATGTAAAACATGCCCAAAACACAGGAGAAAGGCCTTCTCACACGGTGGCTGAAAGGGGCAGGGACACCCCAAAAGGTACGCATTTGAAATCAGGGCGATCTCAGCAAGGAGCTCTCAGGGTCAGGGTTCGCTGCCTACCCCTCTTCACAACACCTCTATCCACACCCGCCCTGGTTAGAGCAGGTCAGGGTCCAGGGAGATAAAGCATGGTGGTTTTTGCTCTGTACACAGCCCAGCAGGAACTCCGCCTTTGACAGAGTCTGCTTCTCATCCTTGGAACGCCAGCCCAGAGGGATTTAAATATGTTTAAAACCTAAAATAAAACAACAAAACCTAGTCCACGCAATTACCATGAAAGCTGGGGATGTCAATGGCTGCTGGGAGGGTGTAACCACAGTTAGAGATTGGGATTTTATTGTTCTATTGTTTATTGTCAACTTCACCTGCAAACTTCTCTAATTAGGCTGGGGCCTGTTCTTAAAGGCTCACAGTCCTTGGAATGACTATAGCTACAGAGAACCACCCCCTTCACCACCAGGAAGACTTCCTCCCATTTTTATTAGTTGGGAAACTTATATTCGTTTTCTTCTGGTTTTTTTTTCTTTATATATACAAATGCATCTGTGATGGAACGGGCAAGAGGAGATAAAAACAATCTGTAAAGGGGTGCCTGGGGGCTCAGTCGGTCACGCAACCGACTCTTGGTTTCAGCTCAGGTCACGATCTTGCGGTTCACGGGCTCAAGCCCCGCATCAGGCTCTATGCTGACGGTGAGGAGCCTGCTTGGGATTCTTCTCTCCCTCCCTCCTTCCCTCTCTCTCTCTGTCTCCCTGTCTCTCTCCCCCTCTGCTGCTCTCTCTCACACAATAAATAAATAAACTTCAAAAAATTAAAAAAAAAACAAAAAACACAACAGAATCTGTACCCTCGCAGTAGTGACAATGAGGGTATGCACTATTCACTGATCGTTTACCACATGCTGGCCCAGCGCTAAAAGCTTCTTATGCCTTCTCAAACTTACCCCTCTCAATTCCAGAGTAGGCACTACTCTTTTCCCCATTTTAAAGGTGAGAAAACTGAGGCCAAGGGCACAGGGACAGAAGTAAAACAGGTGATGGTTGAACCTGACAAGCAAGTGCTTACGCAGTACTGCTCCTGACTTAATACATAACATAACTAACCACAAATACAAAGTAGTTGGGGAGTAGGGGAAACACGGGAGGGAGGAGGCAGTTTCAAACCCCCAGCCCCTTAGACCTTGGTAGTTCTTTATGCTAGCAAGGCCTCTAGGTGGCCTCCTTCCTCGGCACTGGAGCCCCGAATTTGTTTGGGCCCCAAATGACTCAATTAACCTATCTGCAGTTTTAGGCTCTCTCGTCACTGGAAATTGTCCAAAAACATAATCCTGGCCCAGGAGATAGATGCCCAGAGGAAGAGCATTCTTTCTCAAGTCAGAAGGCAAAGCCAAAAGCCAAGAAGATGCACTTCATTTTACAAAGAAGCAAAAACTGGACAGAAGGAACCTCCTTCGCCTCTGCTCTTTCCTCTCCTTCGTGAGCCTGAAGACACACTTTTTTAAAGGTACAGGGGCCACTGTGTGACCATGAGAACAAAAGCTAACGATGGTGGACTGACAAATAGGTAAGGAGTTCATTCTTGGAGGATTCCCTTGACCAGATATATTAGTTGTGGAAGGCCTACTTCTACACTTCTTATTTTATTACACAGAAATGACCCTGCATCCCCATTTGATTAAGCCAGATGATATAAACTGTGGCCCACCGGCCAAACCTGGAGCCTGTGTGCATCAAGTTTGATGGCAACATAGCCATGCCGGTTGATTTAAGCGCCGTCTACAGAGGCTCTTATGCAACCACAGCAGAGCTGGGTACTTCCGATAGAGACTGTACAGCCTGCAAAAGCCCAAAAGGATCTTTTCAGTGAAAGTTTGCCAACCTCTGGATTAAGTCAGGTTTCTGCTTAGTGCACGCAAACGCAATCCTAACTGAAACACAGCCAGTCATGGAAAACTCCCAGTAAGTGACGAATAAAAATACTTGCTCTACCCACTCAATCAATGTTCCATACATATGTGTATCAAGTCCTACTATGTTCCAGATCCTTTGTGATATGCTAGATATAAAGAAGTGAACTGTTCCTGACCCTTTAAGAACTTGCAATCTTTGTAGACGATCATATGCTGAAAGATTAGGTTCAGTAAAAATCATTTGTAATTTTAAGCACTAGGGAAAAAATACAGGATGCTATATAAACACACAATTAGGGAGCCTAACTTAATCTGAAAGAGAGAAATCATCTCTGAAGATGTGACAATTACCCTATTTCTACATAAAACTACCCCACCGACCCAGCTTCTGGCCACCCGTAAGCCACTCCTTGGAGATTTTCAAAGCTCCAATCACAACTGTTTACTGACCAACTCACGTTCAATCAAAGAAAACCCGGACTTTGAGAAGCCATCTCTCTAGAACAATCTCATTCAGTGATTTTAACACCTGCATGTGATTATGAGGTAGGCATCCAGAGAATGTTTTGAGGGGCAAAAACATATGGTTATCTATACCCAATGGATAATTTAATCCTCAATACAATTTCTGCATTTGTGTCCCCAAGATCAAGCCACCTGTGTATGCTACTTAACCATGGACACCAGTCCTCGTGACCTCCCCAAGTGTGACCTCTTGAGAGAAGAGGACATTGTACTCTGACAGGAAAGTGCAACATAAGCGATGTTTTCCAAAACACATCATCCTGAAGACCCATGGAGCACTGATGGTGAACTGCCAACAAATAAAATCTTTAATTCCAGAATGCAGACAAATGAGGATGAGAAATGCAAGATCCATAAAACCTTGACACCAGTAACAGAGAGCCCGAATGGCCTTTTAGGGAAATTAGTTCAATCTTTAAGTACTAGCAGATTGGACAACATTGCCACTTAGAGGAGATCGGAGTGGATTCTCCAACTGCTTTGTCACCTGTCCCTCATTCTTCCACTGATTTGCTGAATGCTAGACTAGAGAGGCAGGATATGCCCTGGGTTCTGCTCATCAACCTTCCACTCTGTTTTCCAAGCACAAAACTGTCCACTTAACAGCTACCCCGCTCTAAGAGAATTGGACGCAGAGGACTACGCAATTGGTAACAGACCTTTACTAGGTACACTGGACAATATGAAAAGTGTAACATGTGAATGCTCCCTAGGTACCAGGCCCTGCCCTGTGGCTTTTATATTCGTTGTGACATCTAATTCTCAGAGTATTTTAAATTGGATACGATTTCCCCTATTTTACGGATAAGAAAAGAGAGGCTCAGAGAGGTGTGCACAAGATCACACAGCAAGCAAGCTGGGGAGTTGGGGTGCAAGTACCAGCTCCCATGATTCTAGAGATGGCCCTCCTCACCAGTGACACATTCCGAAGCTCCCTCCCGAAGCCTCGGGGCAAGAGTGGCTCTCCTCTGTGAGGTACGAGCTCTAACTCCAAGTGAGGAATGAAAAAACACCAAATTCCGGCTTTCCTGTCTCAAGACATTGCCAGACTACTACTTCTCTTTGGTTTAACGACCACCACCACCACCACAATCTGGCCAAAAGCGGTACCATCAGCCCAACACAGTGAGAACTACATCCACACCGTTCCAGCTACCTGCTACAACTGCCCCAATGAGAGATCAGCTGGGATTCAAAGCATAGGATATAAGAAGAAAAGAGAAGGGATAACTTTGTCTCCCTGATTTCGAAGACTCAAGAGCTGAACAAAAGAATGACTGTAAGTTCCAGAAACCTTTTGGGGCGCCTGGGTGGCTCAGTCGGTTAAGCGACTGACTTCGGCTCAGGTCATGATCTCGCAGCCTGTGAGTTCAAGCCCCGCATCGGGCTCTGTGCTGACAGCTCAGAGCCTGGAGCCTGCTTTGGACTCTGTGTCTCCCCCTCCCCTGCTTACACTCTGTGTCTCTCTGCCTCTCAATAATAAATAAACGGCGAAAATAATAATAAAAAATAAACAGAAATAAAAAGTTCGAGAAAACTTTTGGGAGTAAGCCCTAAGGCAAACCCATTACTAGAGGGGCAGTACCAATGGCTAACAGTCAGTTGACCACTGGCTCACATCCAGGCCTTGACAGCCAAGTAGAAGGTTTTGCCCCAGGAAGAAACAGTCAGACGTGAACAGACACCTGAGGCAACTAGCCGACTGGACAAACATCTATCCATCTCTGTCTCTTTCTCAAAGAAGCATAGAAGAGAAAACACAGAACACTGCAGAAATGGAGCAGACTCAGGCTTCCCAGGCTAGCTACTGTCCCATTAACCTGGGAGCTTGTTGACGGCACACTGACAATTTATAGCAGCAAACACAGGGACGGCTGGACTGACTCTGTAAGAACAGATCAAGTATGAAGAAAACCGAGAACCAAGTGACAAACATGTGAAGATAAACCTCATCAGCATCATGCAGGAGAAAAAAAGTGAAAAATGAAGGTTGTGGGAGGCCATTTCACACCTCGGGAAAGAGGTGAGAGCGCCCAGAGTTGAGAACAAGGCTCCAAAGTGCATGAGGTTATGGAGATGGAATGACGTGGGTATTACGTGGACCAAGAATGAGGCACAAAGCAGGGACGATGCTGGTTCTGGAGCCCACCAAGCGGTGGTTTCAATTGTGACATCAAGGAAGAGTTCATTAGTGTGGTAAAGATAGATGCAGAGCTCGAAGAACAAGCAAGGGAGGAGGGGGAGAAGAAGAAAGTGGTGTTTAAGGTGCCCTGAAACATGGCAATTGTTGCAGGAGGTACTCTTACCACACCTCTTACTTCAGAGTACTCTTACTGTACTCTCAAGGCCATGACTCACATCCACAGGCCATTACAAATGTGGACTTTTCGTGCTCTCTCCAAATCAGTCACAGAAATACAGGGACAGGATTGTATCCAATCCTTCATCATGGAACTTTAACCTTTACCCCCTTTAATGGATCACATCACCTAAATACAAAACAAGTAGTATTTTGGATAAATCATGTAAGTCTCACTATTATATTGCATTAAGTGTGTGTGTGTGTGTGTGTGTGTGTGTGTGTGTGTGTGTAAACGTTAACTTATTTAAGGTAAATGTTAGGAAGATATTGCAAATCTCCTAAGTCTGTCTTTTGTTTACATTATATATTAAGACATCATGAGCCCCGAAGTAATGAAGTGTTCCAGGTCTCCCTTGGATTCTGAGAGTCCTTCCCCTTTCACAAATGTACGTGATAAAGACACTCAATATTAGAAGAGTTTATAGGAATTACAGTAGGTCCATACGGAAGAGAATCCAAAAGGAACATCAAAGGGACAAGATCAGTGTCTAGATGCTCTCAGAGAAGGCTCGGGAAAGCCCAAGAGTGACCCAAGGTGACTGAGCACTGACTTGCGTATGTGAACAGAAATGTCAGATAGGCAGAAATCACTCTGCCAATGAGCAGGCCCCAAAACAACAGCTATTGTAAAAGGAAAGTCAAGATCATGGAACTAAAAGCAAAAACCGAGATACAATTTGTTTTGTAAATGCTTCATTTCAGGAAAGATCAGGGTAATATATTTAAGGTACTGAAGGAATGAAAACACAAAGCAACGATTTTATATCCAGCCAAACTATTCTCCAAGAATAAAAGATTATAGGAAAAATGTCACAAACGTGGAAACATTCAGAGTATGGTTTCCATGACCCTTCTCAATGAATCTCATACATTCTAAAAACTAGTTGGAGAAACTTCAGCCAATAAGTAATTTGAGAAGCCTCACCATGTACACAGGTGGCTGGAGACTTATACCATGTAAAAATGCACAAGGCCAAACAGTGGCCAAACAATAAGAAGGAAAGTTCTGTGGATAAGGCCCATATTTTTGGAAAAGAGCTGTTTTAGATCACCCTGCAACTGAACTGTCATTTAAAAGACGATTTTCTATTAATTTGGAAAATTAAGTACAATGCCGTGTAAAGATTAATATACCACTCGTAAAGGTGATTCAACTTGATCTATTCGATGAGCATATGGCTACCAAGGAAAACGTCTTTACCCTGACTGCCAAAGGAGGAGTAAGCAAAGTGCAGACAAATAGGGAAGAAAAGCACTCCTTTTCCTTGCAAAAGAAACAATGAGCGCCAAGACTTCAAAGATAGTATGTGGTCTGTTCAAAGGAATGAGAGCATAGAGTGTAACAGGAGGAGAGACATGGGATTTTAGTGAAGACAGAGATGGTAACCATGTCTACGGGAGTCTTGAAAGCAATATTCAGGAACATGTGGACAAACTGAGATACAATTAGCAAGAGACATCAGGTTAAGTGTGGAGGATGGACCTGTGTAAGCCCAAAGAAGTCGAACCAGGCAAATATTACTCCTTCTGGTAGTGAGGGCCAACGGATCGCTTAAAAAAGGCTTGCCATCTAATAATTTTGAAATTATTTCGGCATCTAAATCGCCCTCAATCGTTAGATGAAGAAGGCAGAAAATAATTGTACAAGTCAGATACATCCAGATCGCAAGGGCGTGAGACCAAGAATCGCAAGGTGCCTGAGAAGGAAGCGATGTGGTTTCAGAGATTCCAGAGGGCAGGAAAGCCCCCAGAAGACTGGGGGAGGGCCGGGAGGGTAACGAAGCACCCCTCACAAAATGATGAGCCAGGTAATTCAAACGGATCTTCTTCCCTTCCTCACCAGGGGA
The DNA here is from genome assembly GCF_023721935.1 of Panthera uncia. Lineage (NCBI taxonomy): Eukaryota > Metazoa > Chordata > Mammalia > Carnivora > Felidae > Panthera > Panthera uncia. The sequence goes on from NC_064816.1 coordinate 37,008,295, forward strand.
GACACTGAGAGGAAACAATCTCTTTACCCTCAGCGTGAGAAGCACAAGTTACCAGGCAACAACCAACACAGGTTTTCTGGAGACATGCCGCCCAGCCCCTCCGACCGAGTGACAAGTCAGGTAGATAAAGGGGAAATAGGAGATGTAATCGTGTAGACTCCTGTTAGTCGCCTGATTCTGTCCCTTGTGACATTCTCATCAGCAGGTGAGGAGGATGCAAGCCACACCCATCGAGCTGCTATCTCTGGTGGGCTGTCAACCTGGGGACGCCTAACGAGTGATGTTCCACAGGTGTCCACCTTCCCACCAGGATTATTTAATATCTCTATCAGCGAGAAGCAGTAGAGCTTCCTGTGCCCAGAGGACCGGCCGGCAATCAAATCCCAGGGTCTCCCTATCGCCATTCTGTATCGCCGCTTCTCTTATTACCCGAGATGCAGCCCCGTGCCACATCTCGGCAGAGCGAAGACAAAAATCTACGAAGGTGCCTGAGTGCAGAGAGTTGAAAACTCACTCTGCGACAGCACTGTCCACGCAGACCCCACCCAAGCTCACAGCGACTCCGAAAGGCTTTTGGTTTTCAGTCAGTGACACATGACTGTGCACACAGCACTTCGAGGAAGGTGACACAGAATCCCAGGAGGCCTCAAAACTCGGAGTGGGCTCCAGGGAGGCTAAGAACCTTTCCGTCTGGAACCAGCCCCCGGGCCTCCAACTGCAGAAATCCTCCCCAAAACACTAGCTTTTAGAGATCCAGTTCCGCATGGCATCCTGCAGACAGTGATTTCTGAAGCAGCAGCCGACCCCAAAACCCAAAAGTGCCAGGAAACAAACATTATCCTTCAAAGGCCCTGGGAAAGCAATGATAAGATCACTTAATTAGGCAGAAAAAAAAGAAACCGCAAAACTAAACTTAATGTGCATTCACCCAGACCTAAATTAAAAATAAGATGTCACTACAGAAAGGATTTTTCACAATGTAAGGTCCGAGAATACGGACACATTGTTCCATCCTGAGGAGCCCAGTAGTTTCACTTTTATTACTAGACTCCCCTGGCTTCTAAGTCCCTTGCTATGAACATTTACAAATTTCATCGCAGCATTAGTACTAAACAATATTCATTAAGAATCCCGCCAAAGTGCAACATGTAAGTAAATCAAAGCTTTGATGCTCTATTTTGCAAATTTCATGGGCCACTAGGGATAATTAAAAGGGCAATTATATAAAGTTGGTGCAGTTTTGAGAAACAAATGACATTTTCTGCTTTAAAGCACTTGATAATTTGATATTTTGCTATTAGGGCCATCATGTGTACTTTTATAGACAGGCAGCCAAATAAACAATAAATGTTCCTTAACAGCCTCTAATGATTGTTTTTGCCCACTGATATCACTCACCATTCCAGTCCATAAATCATATGCTCCGAGATTAAGGTAAAGATAATGAAAAAGCAGTCGAAGCCATTAAGCCAGAAGAGGAAAAAATAAGGCTAAAAGCGCTGATTTCTTCTGCGCTTTTTGCAAAGACGCTCAGCGAAGTTGGGAGCTTCTGCTGGCGTGGGGCTCAGTTTGTCCCTGTGTTTAACCACCGTTCTGAAGCCGGCAGAGTACATTACAGCTCATGAAAAATACAGCGAAGAAACTGCTAGTGGCAGAAGCATTTAACTTCCTTGTTAGCAGCCTCCCCCAAGTGGCACTTTTTCACCGGCAAGTTGTTTATTATGTTCCGTGCCAGGCAAAACTGATTAAATGGGGCTCTTAAGAATCAAAGCGTTATAAATTCATGGAAATACAGCAAGCAATAAATTCCATGGAATTAAAAGCTTACTAGTGCTATTAGCATTTCAGGGTGTTTGAATTGTTAATACTGATGTGCAAGAATGATGTGCCTCTAAGACAAGGCAGACCGAGGCAACACGGGCGAACAGCTATGAAAAAAAAAATTTTTTTTATCAAAGTGGCACTGGGACTTGGCAGTTGTTATAGCCACAGGAATGGAGGAGGAGAGTAATTATCTCCAAAATTCTCATCTGCCCTGAGAAGTCAATCCCACCACAGAAGAGACAAGGCACCAAATAAAGGTTTTCACGCAGGAGCAAAACAAGCGTAAAAATATTATGCAAAGGATTTATGCTTTCAACAGATAGAAATTTCATCTTACCAACTAAGAGGGATGAGAATATTATTTTGTAACCTAGTCTTGGCAGGGACGGGGCCCCACGTGTTGTGACTGGGCTGATCTTGGTTTTAGTACAGGACACAACCGCAGATCGGGCCCCCAAAAAGTTATCACCAGTGGGGCTGGCTGCTTTGGTGCGATGGCCAATAAAATTCCCTGGATTGTCATGTTTCATCTTCAACTCTTTCTGGGGGTTTTATAAAGTGTTATTCTAAAGTGACAAGGGGTAAAAAAAAAATCAATTATTATGCCATTAGGCAAGTGATATCCTCCCAAGTGCAAGACACAAAGTAGTAATTCTATTGCACCCATCTATTTAAAGAATACTTTGTTCCAACAGAAATGCATCTCAGGATCTTTGCTAGGCAAATACAAATGTTAACAGAGAGAAGGAAAAAAAAATTAATGAGTGCTTCTTAAAGACTCAGATGGTTTTTCAAAGGGCAAGGATCTATTGAACTTCTTTTTTAGAAGAAAGAATTACGGTCCACAAATACAGTGTGATCACATGAAAACACAATTTAAGAGAAAATGTACTCTTAAATCTAGAACTACCAAGATTCAGGAAAAAAAGTAATCCGAAGTTATCAATCCAGACAAATATCCCAAACACCTATTCATCCATTCTAGAGTTGGCCAAAGAAGTACTATTTTCTAACAGATCAAGAAAACTTAATCCTTTGATAAAAGAATTGCATGCGTAAATCTATGAATGGATCGCTGGTACATATGATTATCTCTGGGGCTATGTTCCACATGTGGATACAACATTTGTACTCACTGAAGCTGTCTGCTGCTTCCCCACAGAGTGACAGAGCCTGCTCATGTACCAAAAAATAGAAAGGAGACAGAGAGGAAAAACCTTACAGACAGAAACTCACATCCATTAATATGCTTTCACTGGGCTTAAGTCCAAAGCCATGCATTGTTCCAGAAGCAACATTTTATAGGGCATCTGAATTGTTAGCACTGCTGTTCAAAACAGTTCTGCTTGTAAGACAAGACCTACTGTGTGTAGAACACTGGCAGGGGAAATGAATAACTGTAAGACATTATTCCTGTACTCAAGAAAGCTTAAGAGTCTCACTGGGGAAATCATCAATTATAAAGCACCTATTATATATTCTAAATCAGGAATCCAAGTTTCTTAAAAGACAGGTTTCTCTACCCATTGGGATTTTAGAGTGACTTTAAGATAAGGCATACACCCAAAAAACAACCCCTGAACAAGCCAGTATTAGACCTATCAACATTCTATACACATACAATCCTGGCGTCTTGTGTGTGTGTGTGTGTGTGTGTGTGTGTGTGTGTGCATGTGCACACATGCAACAAAGTCTTCTATTACCAGAGAGTGAAGAGTAAAACCCTGATAAATAAAACACTGGGACAAATTCACAGAACAATTAAGATGAAAAATAATGTGTGTACTTTGCTCTGGGCAGTACCCTCAGCATCACGAGTGGGTCAACTGAGATGTCCACATGAGTCTGCATAGGAGTATATCCAATAGACCTGAGCAAAATCAAGAAGGTCCTTGCCCCCAGGGGTCTCACAATATGCTAAGCGTGGGGCAAGCGGCAGAAGGCAGCCTCAGGAACAATAAAGAAGACCTGGAAGTTTCCATGCCTGTGTCCCACACTCATCCCTACCACCCTCCTCTAGTCTTCTCACATGGGTCTCTGGAGACTTGTTCTCTACAAAAAGAGAAATCCACCCTCCAGCCTTCCTTGTCACTGGCCGACAACCCTGTAACGTCAGTGAGCTGCACTCAAGTGTTATGCCAAAGAAGAGACATTTATACCGTCAGCTTCTCCTAACTAGCTGGGATAAAGAGCACTCTGGTGCATTCTTTGACTACAGTTTAGAATCAACAGAACGTCGTTCTTGTTTCAAGGGTAACATCTTTTAGAATGGCTGGGGATGAACTCAGTTCTCTCTTATTTCCAGATGTGGAGACAACAGCCTCACGGCCATGGTCTTCCTTGGTTTGCTAGTGGAAGCAGCAGAAAAAAGGAAATCGCCCTGCGCTCTCCCCAACAGGGTCCCTCCCTTCTCACTAAACCTAAATGAGGACTAATGAGAGCCCTCCAATCCAGGGAGCCAAGTCCTCTCCCTGCTTGGTATTCAATCCCCCCGTGCTGCCCAATGAGCAGAAGTGGTCAACTGCTCATCTCCACATGGGCCACCTAAGAATGGCCCAATTCAAGTTTATGAGAGGCATCGGAAAGGAGCCCTTCGGGTCCAAGACTGGACCAAGTGCTCAAGCTCAGGTTTCAAGAATTACCTGCAATGAGGTACCGGGAAGGGACAAGTCCGACTAACAAACAAATGATGATTTGCTTTCCACTCGCCACTGTCCCCCTTCATACACACCTAGCTTACGGGAAGAAGCAGCATCATGTGACCCTAATACCACTGTAACGAACTCTGAGTCCAACTTCAGCTTCCCTTCCTCCTTACTACCTTAGCCATAAATCAAGCTGCTTTCTGCTCTAACCTCCTGTCTTTGTCAGACTGAAGACTACTGTGTTTTCCAGTACAAAAGTTGGCTGATATTTTCATGCTGTACCCTACCCCTCTTCAGGAGTCTTCTTTGAATGCAACCCTAGGCTGCCTCCGTTATTTCTGTAGCTGAGAACAAAGTTTCTGAGGACAAAGTGTGCCCTTGGAACACAAGCCCTTTGCTAATGGGGGGACTACAGCATGATAATAAGGCACTAATTGTGTAGCCCAGACAATGCAACTGAAAAAGGGACCGGGAAGGGAGACAAGTAAATAACAATACAAAGTAATAAACGCCTATCCCAATGAGTGCAAAGAAATAAAATACATTTATATTCTGAGGACTGAGTGATTACCTTGGATGGTCTCTTCACGGTGGGTGGCCACATAAGGAGAAGGTGGCACAGGGGCCATCTTGAAGCAGAACTTGATGAAAATTAAAATTGTCTGTTCATGCTCTTCACATCCTCAAACGGCTCTGACCTTACTCCTCTGCACTGTCCGTACGAAGTAGACATACAGCTCCCAGAAGCCTTATCTCTGCTGTTACTCTCTCCCTCGTCTCCTGCTAATACTCCCTCCGAGGTGAAGACACCCCTCCCTAGAGTTCCTGGGAGGCTGATATTTCCCTATGAGCTTCTATATCTTCTCTACCATGCCATGAACTCCCCAAGATCTGCAGAAATATTTATCTTGGTGATTCCGCAAAAACCCGGAATAGAGAAGTTTGAGGCTCATCAAATTCAAATGCTCTCTGAACAGGAAACAGAGGAAAGCGGGAGGGAAAGCTGAGTCTCCAGGATCCCCCAAGAAGCATGTGACCCAAGGCTAACAGGAGAACAAATGCTGGAGGGGCTGGACAGGCAGGGAGACCCTTCTGGCTGCCCTTGGAGCCGAGAAGCTGCAAGGATGGAGTTGCCAGAGCTATTCACCACAAGGAAAAGTGTCCCAGTAGGCACAGGGTCAGCACATAATAAAGTGGATGGGACACAGGTAAAGACGGCCTTTGAAAAAAATTTTTTAATGTTTATTACTTATTTTTCACAGACAGAAAGATAGAGCATGAGTCGGGGAGGGTTAGAGAGAGACAGGGAGACAGAGAATTAGAAGCAGACTGCAGACTCTGAGCTGTCAGCACAGAACCCGATGCAGGACTCGAACTCACTGACCGCGAGATCGTGACCTGAGCCAAAGTTGGATGCTCAACTGACTGAACCACCCAGGTGCCCCAAAATAGAATCTTTTAGGGCTTGGCTCAGGTCCAGCCAGGCCTAGACCTGATTCAGTTACATAATCACATAGTGTCTCTTTTTGCTTAGGTCCATCTGGCCTGAGTCTCAGTGGCCTGCAACTAAAAAAAAAAAAAAAAAAAAAGAAGATTCTAGAAGATACATAGATAATTCAAGTGGATAAAATAAATTAGCATTACACAAGAGACAAGCCCTACAGAGTCAGGAGTCTGGAGTGAGGATGTGATTGATGAGGGCTCAATCAACTGTTCCTTATCACCGGGTTTTGAGATCAATCAGCAATCTCACCTGATCTTCCCACTTACTAAAAGCAAGGATTTAAAAGAAGAGACCATCAAAATCCAGTATCTGATCTTTTCCAGCAGGGCTTGCCGCCCTTTAGGTAGTCACACCTTCACTCTTGGGCATTCCAGAACTGCTGTGTTCAAAGAGGCACTAACCTCGTATATACACAAGCCAACAGCACAAATGGGGTCCACAGGGAAAAGACATTCCATACTCCTAACCACCAATTTTCCCTTCCAAAGGCAACCATTGTTACCGGCGTCTTGTCTCTATCCAAAAATATTCTACATATAAACAATCACATGTGCTTTATATGTATACTTCTTTGGTCCCCTTCAACTGAGACAGTAGAACGACTCACTTGGTCACTTAAGCCATCTTGGAGACACATGCCCATCAGCACCTCTGGGTCTACCGTCTTTTTTAATTGCTACAGAGCAGTGTCCGTGTGTGTGTCGCACCCCCACCCTAGGGATGAACCGGAATTTAACCATTTGCTCCGGACACACATTTAGGGTGACTTCACTGCTTTTGTTCCCACAACCACTGCTACAAGTTAGATCCCTGTACACTGGCCTTTCTTTCCACCTGGGTGGACATAAATCCCGAGAAACAACAGTTGATTTTTTCCTGCTGCCTTTGGGAACTAAAGAGTCAACAACCTTGCCAGTTGGGAAAATAAATCCCCACGACCTTCGTACATACCCGATACTTGGGCTTCCCTTTTACTGGCATCTTTCTGATAGGATCAGACGACTAGGTGCCCTTGATGGAAAGAACAAAAAACAAAGGGAGGCACAATTCTGGAACATCAGCTGCTATCCACTATAGCAGAACTCAACCTGGCAAAATATGACCCCCCAACACCTTTCATAAAATTAATAACATTTTATAGTCCCATTAGAAACTCCTATGTGCCTACATCAGAGGGTACACATGAGGCTGTTGGGTGCGTCCCACATCCTGGGAGTTACAAGTGGTATGGTAATCGCACGCCCGTGTCCCTGCACATTGGAGGGGTTCCCCGTTCTCTCATGTTTATCCTCTCTTCATGTTTTTCCTGAACCTTCCCACCTTTAATGCATCCTGGAGCAGTCCTTCAGCCTGCTTCCCGCCAGTCTTCTTACTCTTTCATTTTAAATAATGTAATAACGTTGACATTTTCATTTAGAGTTAGACCTTGCTAATTTGCACAAATGATGGGCAGACACAGCACAAATTAAAAGGCCTCAAAAATCAGCAAACACAAAAGAGCCAAGGATTAAAAAGAAATCAAACTGCTGCATTACGACACACACATTTGTTCTTACAAGCAAATTCTGCAGGCTCACGAGCAAGTATGGACACTATGCTGCTTTCGAATATTCACTCTTTTCTAAGCTACAGGGTTACTTCCTTTCCAGGGCCTCCAGTGAGGATGCTTTCTGAACAAAGTATCACGGCACATGGTGAGACTAAGTCTTTCTGAGTAACTATGAGGTATGTAAGGCAGTCTGTGCACTCAGTGTTGCTGCTGTAAGAATTTCTGGGCATTACAGTGAAGAAAAATGCATTGTCTTAGTGCACGGGGGCTGCCGTAACAGAACGCCGCAGGCTGGGTGGCTTACCAGGAGAAATTTATTTCTCACGGTTCTGGAGGCTGAGAAGTCCAAGATCAAGGAGCCAGTAGAGGAGGTGTCTGGTGAGGATCCACCTTCTGGCTCAGACATGTCCTCACATAGCAGAAACAGGTGAGGAATTTGTCTGGCGTCTCTTATAAAGGACACTAGTCACATTCGAGAGGGCACCGCCCTCAGGACCCAGCCCCCTCCCAAAAGGCCCCACCTCCAAATACCATGACACTGGCTGTTAGGATTCAACCTATGGATTTGGGGTGAACCCAAAACTTGTCTATAGCATATAGAAAATGGTTGCATCCTGAAAACCCCCACAATGTGTCCAACCCAATCTCATCATCTTCATATTCCACTCTTGGGCTTTCCTAACATTCCAAGCCAAGGGTAGCTCCCTAAGAGATGTTCACATCAGCAACTGAGGTGCCATCTTGCACAACGCCCTCTCTCTCGCATCGTTTCCTCAGTCCATCAGTGACAACTGGCTAGTTCGCACTTCTAAATCTCTCTTAAAGTAGTTATTCCCTTGCTCTCTGCCATCAACATCAGAGTCCCAATTACAGTCTTCTCCAGCTTCGTCTTCCAGAAGGGCTGGCCACATTCACCTATCCCATGGCTTCCTCTATCCCCTCTTCACTTCTGGTCTCTACACAGCCACCTTCACTCACCTTGTAGACTCTGCACTAACTAGGGCACCTACATGGCATGCACGTGCCCTCCCTAGCCTACGTCTAGTCCCTTCTTTTCATCTTGACTTAAATGATACCTCTTCACCGGCACCTCCCCTGACAATCCAAATGTCTGAAGTGGCCACTCACCTCCTCAGCCACTCTGTTATGCACGAGTTTAGCCTAATTGCCAACCAAAGTATTTGTTTATTGCCTCCCTCTATAAGGTCAGAAGAGCGAGAATTTATCCTGTATCATAGCTCTATTCTCAGTGCCTTGAATTGCATGGATTGCCTTCCAAGCTGTCTACCAGGTGCTCTTCCCATTCTTGTATGTGTGAGCCCATCAAGAGGTGAAGTGTATTTCTCCTCCCCTTGAGCGTGGGCTGGCCAGGTGACATGCTCTGACAAATGCAAAGCAGGGAGGATGTGCTGGGCCAGTGCCAGGCCTCCCCTTAGGAACCTTCAAATGTCCTCTTACACCCTATCATGATGGAAAGGCCAAGGGGAAAACTGGGTCATGGCCCCTGTTAAGCCCTCCCCAAAGAAAAGGATCCCACACCAATGATTATTGTTTTAAGCAGCTAAATTTCAGGGCAGTTTGTGAAACAGCAGTAAATAAGTGATGCCTAAAAGATAATTGTTTGTGGAGAATCAGCAACTGCACCACACCCCGCCCCCCACCAGTGTTTCTGCATCTACTCCCCACTGCCCCCAGGCATTCTTAACACTTCACGGAGTGATCTTCCCCAAATGCAAATCCCATCCTGTCCTCCCTCCCCCACCCCCACCCCATCCCTCACTACAAAAACTAACAGAAGCAACGGTTTGGGAAGCACATATCCAAATCCATGTACATTCTACCCACAACCCGCATCCTTGGCCTCCTACTCACCCTGGCACCCTCTCCATGTGCCCATTCTTTGAACACATCATAATCCGTCCCCGCACAGGGGACATACTGTTCCTCCTCTCTGGTTCCCACATTTCCCCTCCACCCTTCTCTCTTTCTCCAGATCTCATTTTAATCATCACTTCTGCAGACTTTCCCTGACACCTACGACTGGGGCAAATAATCCCCCAACTGTAGGCTCTAGAAGGTACCACGCACCTCCCTTCCTTAGACCTCATCAGGTCAGCCTTTCTCAGCCCCCACTGGTCTGTGAGCTGCACAGAGGCACTATGATGTCTTTTCTCATTCACTGCTACCAACTCAGCAAAGAATACTGCATCTGGAACTCAGGGAGAGCTCACGTGTTTGTTGGGAGAGGGAATACATGAATAGCCGTGTTCACTTGGACTGTCTCCTTCAAATCCGGGCCCCACCATGCACTCAGGATGTGACCCTGGACACGCCGGATGAACGGCTGGTGTTCTCTCTGTGCCTGTCTTCCTTCACCTGGGAACACAGCAACACTCACCTAACAACAAGGTTGTTCTCAAGTTTAAGGGAAATTCTATGTAACAGTGCATCCCAGTGCCTGATACACAGCAAACGTTCAATAATTAACTATTATTAGCATCCTTTCCTATTATTCCTTTTTCTCACTGTAAGGAAAGTCTGAAATTGTGAGGTAATAGGTTTTCTCATTGTTCTACCCTCTTTTTCCCCTCCTTCTATGAGCACAGAAACCCTGTACGTTATGCTAAGTAAAGATGGCCCATGGCACCTCCTCACCAACCTGGCCTCCCAAAGAAAATACCTACGGTGCCTCCATCACAGTCCTTAGAAGAGCGGATCTCAGAAAGCAATGGGATTATGCAATTTCCCAAAAAACAGAATGACAGATACCCAGGCCTCTCTTCCTAATAAGCTTCTTGTAGACATTTAATGAGGACTTTGTTATCCTCAATAGATATGTGAATTGCTACCATTTTTCTAGAAAAAAGTTTGGAAGTATACACAAAATTTTCAATGAATATCTACAGCTAGCTAGCCAGCTGCCTATTTGTTTAAGTTTTAAACACATATACCTTTTCACCTAGCAACTCCCATTCTGATCATCTGCCCTAAGTCAGGACTTCTCAACCCTGACAGTTTTGCCTTGCAGGGGACACGTGACACTGCCTGGGGATGTTGTTTTCTTGTACTAGGCGTGATATGGGGTAGGATGTGGTAGTGGCATCTACTGGGCAGAAGCTGGGGACATTGCTGAACAACGCACAGCACGGACCTCCACAACGAAAACTGATCCAGTCAAAAATGTCCATCACGCTCCAGTTGAGAAACCCCATCTTAGAAAATAATCACACAGCCTTGTAAAGTTGAAAAAACAAGCTTGTTCACCAGCCCTATCGTGTATATCTTTGTATATCCACAAAGCGGGGCTGATCGAATAAATTCTGATATATCCACACACAACTAGAAGGTAGTAAGAGTGTTGCCACTTATTAATCATGACAGAAAGATACTGGCGACATATTTCTAATTTTGAAAAATACGTCCCAAATTTTAAAAATTATTAAAAACTATAGTGTGATACTGTTAAAACTGTAAGGGATCTAGACCCAACTGCAGAATAAATATATAATGTGAGGGGCGCCTGACTGGCTCAGTCAGTGGAGCACGCGACTCTTGATCTCAGGGGTTTAAATTCGGGTGCCATATTAGGTATAGAGACGACTTAAAAATAAACTCTTCGGGGCGCCTGGGTGGCTCAGTTGGTTAAGCGGCCGACTTCGGCTCAGGTCATGATCTCACGGTCCGTGAGTTCGAGCCCCGCGTCGGGCTCTGTGCTGACAGCTCAGAGCCTGGAGCCTGCTTCCGATTCTGTGTCTCCCTCTCTCTCTGCCCCTCCCCCATTCATGCTCTGTCTCTCTCTGTCTCAAAAATAAATAAACATTAAAAAAAAATTAAAAAAAAAAATAATAAACTCTTCAAGAAAGAAATATAATGTAAGCTACAGATGTAATGGCATTTAATAGTATATTTCATTAAATCCCATATATCTAAAGTATTATCCTTTGGGGGCACCTGGTGGCTCAAGTGGTTAAGCATCCCCATTTCAGCTCAGGTCATGATCTCACCGTTTGTGGGTTCAAGCCCCGTGTCGGGCTCTGGGCTGACAGCTCAGAGCCTGGAGCCTGCTTCGGATTCTGGGACTCCCTCTCCCTCTCTGCCCCTGCCCTGCTTGTGCACCCCCTCCCTCCCTCCCTCTCTCTCTCTCTCTCTCTCTCTCTCTCAAAAATAATAATCTTTAAGGTATTGTTATTATTTCAACCTGTAGTCAGTATCTAACTTAATATGTATTTTATAGTCCCATTTTTCCAAAAATCTGGTGGGGATTTGACACAGCACAAGCTGATTCAGACTAGCCACATTTTAACTGCTCAAGAGCTGCTTGGCAACTGGTTACCATATTGGACAACCCAGGTCAACGCAGTAACAGATGGGCAGAGAGAATGATATTTAGAAGGACTGTCTCCAACATGGTCCAAGTTGTGATCCTGGGAGATGACCTTGCAATAATGTTTACTTTCTTACTTATGTTTTCCTGTTTATTTTTACAATGAGAAATATCATGTATAAGAAAAAAATCAAGCTATGCATTTAAAGAAAGAAAGAAAATTGCTCGTTGGCCTTCATAAACATAAGTGAAAGTAATCCTCATGATCATTTCTCACATCGTTGTTGGAAATGATAGATTCTGGAGATTTCAGAGAAAGGGCTTGCCACCACCTCCCAAGCACGCACCTGAACGTCTACAAGCACACAAATGCAATCCTTTGCACAACAGTGGAGTTGTGGTCACTTCTGACAAGTGTACCCCAAATAGCCAACCCATGCTCCCTTAAAACACATCTGAGGAGTGCCTTCACCTTCTCCCAGATAGCCAGGAATTCCTGCTTCCTGCCCTGGGGACCTCCTTGCTTCCCTCCCTCCATTTCTGTCTCTGTCTCTCTCTTTGGCCTTGGACACAGTGAATACTGAGTGAATACTCAATGAAATTTCTACCCACACTCCTCAACGTGAAGTGCTGGGGACACCAGCCTAATGCTCTATTAACACAGTCTCCATGGGTAACTTCCATAATAAGATTACGTTAGAGCCAACGAATCTCGTACACAGCCCTGGAAAACCTTTTCACGATATCACACAGTTTAGGTGCGAGTCCCAGATCTCTCTCTCTGAACTCAGAAAACATCTGGGTGTCAATGGCCTGGCCTAAATTTGAGCACTTAGATCTAAGCTCTGGTGTGGCGCAGAGGCTGATTCAAATTCATAAAAATGAGCCAGTGGGATCCTGCTGGATGGCCCCACCCGTCACCTGGTGATGGCAGGTGGGAGGTGAGAAGGAGAAAATGATACAGAAATACACGTTATCTTGAAAAACCTCAGGTATCAGGATGCCTATTTCATTTCTATTTCCTCTAAATAGACTCTCCCCAATAAAAACAGCCATTTGAAACCATTTTCATTAACTTTAAAGTAAATTAACAGTAAAATATATTAACGTCCGTGAGAACTTACTACATCCCATGCACAGTGCTAATAATAAAAATAGACATTATTGAGCCAACATCACTGAGCCCTTCTTGGATATGAAGCATTGCTCTAAGTACTTTTTACTTGGAATAGCTCAGTTAATCTTCCAACTACTTCCAAGTCCCTACTTTTTTAGATAAGGGAAAAAAGGCTTAGAGAAGCCGGTTGCTTCCACGAGATCACAAAGCCAAAAAGTAGCAGGGGCTGGATGTGAAAAGCAGACCTCTAAGCCTGAACTCTTAACCAAACTGTTCTCTACATAATTCTCACAGCACCTCTGGGAGACAGGTCCCTTCCTTCTGCCCATGTCTCAGCTGGGTACAACTGACTGACACGTCGGGACCTGCCAAGAACGGTCACATCCAAACTCAGACGAGGCCCCCCCACCAATCCCCATCTCTGAGTGGGGCACCGGGTCCCCAACCCCAAGCTACCCCTTCATCACTCCAGCACTGAGAATGTTCATCTCAATTACAAATCAGTTGTGTTTTGAAACAGCGGTGACAGGAACCAGGCGAGTACAAAGACAGGAGGGCACTTGCTGAGTGATTCCCAGGAGTGGGAAAGCCTGAACTCTGCCCCTCCTCTGCTTGTGCACACACATGTGCGCGCGCTCTCTCTCTCTCTCTCTCTCTCAAAATAAATAAGTAAACATGGAAAATTTTTAAAATAAAAAAATGCAAAAAGCCTAAAGAAGCAAAATTTCTGGACTTCACTTCTAATCAAAGAATTGAACAAAAAATTGAGATACACTTTTTTTTTTCTCCTATGAGTCGTTATAACAAAAAATGTTGATGCTCATTGTTGGCAAAGTTATAGTGAAATAAACACTCTCAATCAGTGTTAACAGGAGTGTGAATTGGGCCAGTCTTCCCCCATTCAGTGCTGAGTTCGGAATCCCCGAGAGCACTGAGAAAGCAAGAGGAAGCACACTCTCCTTTTCTACATTTTCCTTTTTGATTCCCTCTTTCAGGTGTTGATGAGAATCAGCTGGTTGAGCTTACAGATTAAACAGAAGCAATGCCCAAGGAGGTGGGTGCACCTGGCAGCACCCCCACTTATCAGCCTTTGGCAATACCCCTACTGGCCAGACGCCAATGGGAGGGGCTCCCGTGAGGTCCACAGCTCTGTCCCCAGGGTCTTACGGCTCAATTGTACACCACTGTGCTTCTCTACAGGCTGCTGGAACCACAGGGCTGGAGGAGACTAGCTCAGTGGGTTAATTAATAAAGGGATTAAAAGAGAAATGGAGAGAAGCTTCTTGGGCCGGAGAGCACCAGCCACGTAACGGCATCCCTTCCCCAAGTGTGACAGGGACACTCCAGAAGGGACCTGACTGGCCACAGTTTCTTTATTTGAGCCGCTGCTGCTAAGGGAGAAACAGCACTAGCGGTAAGAGAAACAACCTATGACTCTTAACGGGCTAAGTGCTTTATGTAGAACTATCTGTCTGTCCTCATCATCAAGCAAAAAGGGAAACTTAACCACATGTAAAGAGCCTTTCTTTTTTGTTTACCAGTATATCCCTGGTGCCTAGAAGAGTGCTTGACAAAAGTAAGCATTCACTAATTATTTGGTGAATAAAGGAATACATTGAAAGCATCCAAGTTTTTGGAAAGCTTGTGAGCCCCAGATCTCTCGATGTGGCTTCAGCAAAGTCTGAGTGCCAGTGGCCTGGCCTTTTCCAATTTTAACACTTAGATTTTTTTTTTTTTGAATGTTTTGTTTATTTTTGAGAGAGAGAGAGCAAGTGAGCAGGGGAGGGATAGAGAGAGGGAGTCACAGAATCTGAAGCAGTCTCCAGGCTCCGAGCTGTCAGCACAGAGCCCGATGCAGGGCTTGAACTCACGAAACATGAGATCATGACCTGAGATGAAGTTGGACACTTAACCAACTGAGCCACCCAGGCACCCCAAATTTTAACACTTAGAGCAAAGCTGCAATATAGTGCTCTGTGAATTCCCTCTGGAAATCCTACCATAAGGGCTACTGATCAAGGACCATCTTCTTGACAGGATTCCTTCCCTGTGCTCTCAGCATCCTGGTTTCCTCATTCACACTCCCTCAAACCCTGGCTGCTCCAAAAATTATGAACAATTAGAAAAAACACAGGGGCGCCTGGGTGGCTTAGTCAGTTGAGCATTCAACTCTTGATTTTGGTTCAGGTCATCATCTCACAACTCCTGAGATCGAGCCCTACATCAGACTCTGTGATGACAGCATAGACCCTGCTTGGGATTCTCGCTCTCCCTCACTCTGCCCCTCCTCTGCTTGTGCACACACATGTGCACTCTCTCTCTCTCAAAATAAATAAGTAAACATGGAAAAATTTTAAAATAAAAAAATGCAAAAAGCCTAAAGAAACAAAATTTCTGGACTTCATTTCTAATCAAAGAATTGAACAAAAAATTGAGATACACTTTTTTTTTCTCCTATGAGTCAAGTTATAACAAAAAATGTTGATACTCATTGTTGGCAAAGTTATAGTGAAATAAACACTCTCAATCAATGTTAACAGGAGTGTAAATTGGGGTATTTTGAAAAATAATGTGACAAGATGTATGGACAACCTGTAAGAATTCCATAAATTCTTTTCTAGCGATTTCCACCTCTAGAATAGATCTAAAGAAATAAAACTTGAGAAACGCTTATGCACAGATATGTCCACTGCAATATATGACCAAAAAAAACTGGAAACAACCTCCACAGCCAATAATGAAGAAAAGTTAATTAAATTTTATTACACGTAAAAGGATGACACAGCTTACAATCATTTAAAATGTCTTTAACAATACTTCATGACATGGGAAAACGCTCACCATGTAATATTAGATTTTAAAAAGAGACAGACAATTCCATATACTGTATGATGGCGATTTTATTAAATATGTATATATTCAATGAAAAAAGAATGGCAGAAAATTTATGTTATTCTCCGGGTCAGGATTCTAGATTATTTTTACTTTGATATTTGATCGACATATCTGTAATTGCAAATTCCCTCTAATGAGTTGGTTTTACATTTGTAATCAGAAAAGAAAATAAAGTTCATAAGAATTTCCTACTCTATTTCTATTGCTAATAACATAATGAGAACTTAGCTAGTGAAGCTCCCAGTGACAAATCTATATTGGTCTTCATGTATTTTTATCCCACATTCGGAAATAAAGAGAGGATGTCAACCCCATTCCATAACTAGGGGGAGGATGAGATCTTGGAGTGTAAGTAGCTTCAATCAAAGAGACAATATATATCTCAAAAAACATGAGGAAAACACAATTATCCTTCCCCGTACCTCAGCCCTTGGCAAAACAAATGCCACATGGAAGGTGTTCCTTTGTATGAATCAGTCAGATAAGGGCAGTGGACACTGAAATTCTCATACACACAAGACTCAACAATTTTTAAAAGGCACAGTAGTCAACTGGCAGGAACATTCTACTTTTATATACATCTTCATCAAATGGCCTTGGTGAAAAAGCCAATCAGCTTTCAAAGCCAGGAGACAGAGAGGGAGAGACAGGAGTGGGTAAGAGCAGGAGAAAGAAGAAGGAGAAGCAATGGGAATTCTAGAAGCTGGAAGAGAAGGGAAGGAGGAAATGGAGGTGGGAAGGAGAGCGAAAAGTGGGCATTTTCTGAGATGAACATTGTAATTTTTGTTTTCGTTGGTTTGAGATGAATGTGTTCAGGTGATGTTTCTCAGAGATAATACGGTGAAACGCTTGTAAATGGTGTAATTTCCCTCAACATTGCTGGAAAAAACAGAGTGAGCACTGTAAATGAAATCCAAGATAAGAGCCATGTATATATATATATAAACAATACATGTTTGTTTTTGTCAGGTCTGTTTTTTTAATAGTCAACTTTTTAAGAGTCGTATTTTAGTATTTCCACTTGTTTTTGGTATTATATCATAAAAGGAAGGAAAAGGTGTAGGAGAAGAGCCGGGGATTCCCAACCCAGAGGGCTACAATTATGCAGTGGCCTGGGGTATGTCATTTTCCTTTCCTGGATGTTGGTTTCATCTTCAGTAAATTACAAGAAAGAGACCAGAGAAGTCCCACATTCCTTGGCCCTCTCTGAAGTTATAAGACTACTTCACTGAATGGCTGTTTGGGGATTTTAAAATTAGATGGGGTCATGGTCACAAAGGAGAGGGGCACGCAGCTCCATTTTAAAAACACAGTGAACCTCACCAGAACTCAAATGTTTATTGCCTAAACCATTAATGACGATACTGCTGAGGTACGGCGAACAAGGGAAGAGAACTTAAATGTTATACTCTAAAAGCGGTAAGTACATTTCAATTTTTCTGGGTAAGCGGACGGAAACCCAACCAAAGCAAATTTTGGAGACGCAAATGCAAACAGAAGTCAATGGCTTGCTCTGGGGAAAGAGAAGGAGCAATTGTTTGGGATAATAAAACAAAGAGAGGATGAACAGCTGACCCTTCAAAGAACACAAAGTGCCCAGCTCACAGGCTAAAAATCAAGTTGGGAAAGTGGGAAAATACCAAGAAACAATTCAGATCAGAAGAAAAGATGCCTAGCAGCTTAAAGTCTAGAAATTGTGAAATCAAAATTAATGTAAATGGTACCACGATTTTCTAATCGTGGAAAATGCATACAGTCCACCCCAAGGGGTGATTATGTGTGCTTCAGATTAGTTTTAATTTATTCAAAAGTAGAGGGAGAAACTGGATGATAATCTAAAATCTCAACATCATTTATAAAACTAATTCAAGAGACTGAGCTAACTTGAGATGCTCAAAATAGACATCCTGGACATCATGACTAATTGGAAAAAATCGGAAGACCCACCATTGCAGGAATAGACAACCCAAAAACAGAAGTCACCAAAGAATCCTAAAAATAGTACTTAGATATAACATATAATAACTTGAAAAAAACTTGGAGATTGTAGGGTTAAAAACAGGAAAAGGAATAGTCCGTGCAGTATGACCACATATAAACAATCTACATACACAAAATACTGGCAGGATACTGACAAAATGGTGAACTGTTTTTGGTGAGGTCACCAGTAAAACTGTTCTTCTGACATTTTTTTCCTCTACTTTCATGCTTTTCTAATTTCTTTTAATGCCATCTTATAATGAAAAAAAAAAGTACATTTATTATCTTCCACAAATAGCTAACATTCTTACCTCACCCACAACTATTAGTACCTGAAGACAGACAAAGAATATTTTTAAAATTATTTTACCTATAATTTTCTAGATGCTTGATGATTTGGGACCAGCCTAGAAATTTCAAAAGTGTTAACTGTGTTTCAGATTTTTTGAATAAGCCAGAATCTTTGATGCTCTTAGTTAAGTTGAAAGGCAGATGACCCCTTCAAAGACTGTATCTTCAAAGACTACCATAAGGTAAAGGTCACAGACTGACATGTGGCTCAAGCACAAACTAGCACTCTACTAATCTAGAGACCATGTTAACCACACCAAGCTGCAGTGTACCTTTAGATGGTTAATACATCCCCCTTTCCCTCTGCCTTTTCTTTAAACGTAGTATCATCTCGACCATTGGAAAGAATAAATTGAAAGGGGCAAAATGTACAAATTCCTCGGTGTAGCAGTGAATTTTGCTCTGATCACTTTCCAAGGGCTGTACCGTGACTCGAACATCACGGAGTTAGGCCCCTGTCCGGGTGGGGCGGCGAGGGGTGGAGGTGCCGGATGACCTTAACAAGTAAGAGTGCTGAACAGGCACTATTCAGGGAAACTTCATTCAAAATGCCTACCATAAGCACACTGGTAGTTACACGAAGCCGGTATATGTTAGGGGAATGAGACTCAAAATATTTTTGACTGTGGTTAAGGTTATCGATGACTTCCATGTTGACAAACACAATGGCCAGTTCTTTCTCATCATCTCTTATTACATCTCAGCAACCTCTGAGGCAGCTGACAATGCTCTCCTCCTTTAAACAATGTCCTCCATAGGCTCCTGGCTCACCCAAATCCCCAAAATCTCCCGCCAGCTTTGACTCTTCCTTCTTTGTATCCTGTCATCAAGCTTCCTAATGGTGCTGGAGACAGAACCCTCATCTTGGAGCCCTACTCTCCTTTATTTGTACCACTGTTCCCTTGGTGAGCTCACCCAGGTTCATGCCTTTACATATTACTTACATGTTACAAATCCTCAGTTTATAGCCTCAGCTAGGACACTTCGAGACCCACATATACAAATGCCCACTTGACATCTCAATCTGAGTGAATAACAAACAGCTCAAACCTCACGCGTCTACAGATGTGCTCCCGGTTTCTCTCATCCACCCTTGACAAAGATTCTTGGCTTGACCAAACTTCCGTCAGGCTCCTGAATCCATGTGGGCACCTTCCTATAAAATCCAGTTTGAGCAAGAACCCTGCTAAGTGAATTGAACCACAACCCCCTCTACTACCATCTTCAGTATCTGATCACCGCTGACATATGACTGGATTCCTCATCTTCCATCATCTCCCAGGTAATGTCTGATCCCCCTGGGCTGTGAGATCTGTTTAGCTTAGACCCTCTGCTTACCCATGATGTTTACTCTTGGAAGTTTTCCATCCACTGACACCCACCCTGCTATAACTTCCTACTTGCCAGGGCTGTATTTAGAGTTGAGCCCAATCTCTCCCGTATAAAACCTCACCGGAATGTTCCCTATACCTAGTGTGATGGTCCTGAATAAAGCGTACCTTACCAGCTTTAACAAGGGAGATTAAATATTTCTTTTCCTTTATACCCTAAACCTGCTCCCCTACAGGGTTCCCTATTTCAGATCATGGCAGCCCCCTCCTTACAGAAATTGCTTGGGTCCCAAACCTCAATCTTCTGCTCTTTCCGTTCTACCCACAAGGAATCCATGACAGGATACTACCCCATCGTCCAGGACAAAGATCTTCGAGTCATCCTCGATGCAACGTGTTCAAATTCCACATCTATTCCACTAGGAAAGCCTTTGGCTCTACCTTCAAATAAAGCAAATTTAAGTACTTCTCACCACCTCTAGTGCAGTCCTCACCCTGGCCATCACCCTATCTCACTGGGATGATTACAATGGCCTCTTAACAAGTCCCCCTCCCTATCATCTATCATCTTGCCTACTCCACCCACAGGCGACTTTCAAAACAGCTTCCAGAGTGATCCACTTAAAGCATGAGTCAGATCTTAACCCACCTCAAAGCCCATCAATGGTTCCCTATTTTAGTAAAAGTATAAGAGTCCAATGAGTCTTCACGCCCTATTCAGCCTGGCCCTTTACTTCTTCTCCCCCCACCCTCCAAAGTTTGTGTATGTATGTATGTATGTATGTATGTATATATGGATGTATTTACTTATTTTTAGTGATCTCTACACCTAACATGGGGCTCAAACTCAGGACCCTGAGATCAAGAGCCACCTGCTCTTCCAACTGTGCCAGCCAGGCACCCCCTACCTTGTTACTACTTGACCTTGTGACCTTGTCTCCCCTCCCCCCCCCCCCCCCCATGACTTGACTTCAGCCACACTGGCCAACTTGCTCTCTTTAGAACAAGCTACATCTTCACTCAAAATGCCTGTGCTTCACAGAGACCCACCCTGGTTATTTACAGCTGGAACCCCTTGCTCTAGCAAGCCCATCTCCCTTATCCTCCTCTATTTTCTCCCCAGCACCTATCCCCGTGTATTATATTTAATAATTCCCCATCCACCTGAGCAAAGCTGACCATTAGAAATATAATGTCTGCCATTTATGTATCTGTGACTACACTGAAACAGATGAAATTAAGTTGAATAATTTATATTATTTGTCCTAACATAACCAAAATATGATCATTTCAATGTGTCATCAAAAAAGAGTAATTGTTCAAATATTTTTTTCCCTACAAAGTCTTTGAAGTACTTTGTCGAACTCACATTTACAGCCCATAGAAGTTTGGGCTAATTGTATTGCAAACATGTGGCTGGTGGCTTCCACACTGGACAGTGTAGGCTTACTCTATTTTATTCTACTCTACTGTATGCTTATTCCAGGTTTTAAAAATTCTTGGGCACAATCCACTAAACTGATTTCCTAACCCACAAATGGGTCCCAATGCTCACTCGACCAATCACTACTCTAAATAAACTTCAGAGTACGTAATCTGTAATGAAAGAATTTTAGGGCACATTCTCTGACCTCCAGGGTCTGCTCAGGACCCTCTGAAAGGGAAAAAGATTTCCAGAAAAAGAGGCCTGGAGGGATAGGGTGAGGAATTGAAGTACCATGCCAATCCACAGACTGAAATCATCACCGTCCATCCAATGACGCAAGACTGTTTTCTTAAAAGGTAATTTTAAATAACTCACTGCACTGTCAGCTAATTAACAAAATATCTAATGACTTATAATTATATAGTACATACACGCTAATATACAATATTCAAGGGGATATCTGCATGATTTTCACACTTCTCAAAGAGTATGTTTGAAAAGAACAGAAAGATTTCAAGTTTTCCATTTTCCCCCCTCCCCACCCCCCACGCAAAGGCTATGGAAATACAACGGTTCAGATCGAGGACAGAGAAGTCCAAGGTTAAACAACTGATCTTCATTTTTCAATTGTGAACTACCACTCCCGAGGAGTCTTTTAAAAATACACCATAAACTTCAAATCCGAACTCAGCCCTGGACAGAATTCCAACTTGCAAAATCGACTCAAACTAAGGATTCTACCATCAATAGAACATTTGCCCCTTTAAGGTTCTGGATATTACTACATACGAGGGGGTAGTACTAATACAGTCAAGGTTAACACAGATCTGCTCCCTTAAACAGGGTTTAGTTTTTGTACAGTTAAGCTTCAAATTTCTTCCTGAGGCTTTTGAATTACCAAAGAAAGGCAATATTCCCTCTATCTCTGTTAAGCTGTTAGGTTGTCACCTAAACTGAGAAACTAAGATGCTCAAGGTGAGCAGCTGCGATATTGGTGCCCTTGGCAGATGGAAGAACAAAAACATCATTTTAAAAAGATGAATAAGACCATTTGGTAGTTGGTTTTGTATTTTTGATTGTTCACAGTGCAAAAATATGGCTAGGTGATAAATGCTGCAAAGACTGTCTTTACTACTAAATACGCCTTGATGGACATTTCAACAAGTGACTCCCGCTTGAAAACGAACTCTATTGAGCATATTTCTCTGGAAATCAATATTTAAGAAAATTTTTTCTTTGAATCTAACATTCAAGAGAAACAGCTCTTGTTTACAGAGTAACTTAGTTTAGCATTATGGTTAACAATGTTTAAAAACAGCTAACTTAAAATGCAAACATTTAAATTTTGAAGTTTAACTGTTGGGAGGCCAAGTCAGTTCTATGAAAATATAAACAACATGAGAACAGTAGTTTTCCCCCCAATTCCATCCCCTGCGAGAGTATTTCAGGTCATCATTTTGTTGGGTTTAAGAGTCAGACCTCAAACAACTCTAAGGTTGTTAAGAGAGTTACAAATTTAAATGCTTGGGTTGAACTTTGAAAACACTATGCTAAGGGAACAAAGTCACTCCCAAAAGGCCACATATTGTATGATTCCATTTATGGGAAATGTCCCAAATAGGTCACCCTATACAGACAGAAAGTAGATTCGTTGTCAGGTGCTGAGCTGCGGGGAGTAACTGCTAATGTTACAGGGTCCCTTTCTGGGGTGCTGAAACTATTCTGAAACTAGATTGTGACGATGGTTGCAAACCCTGGGAATCAACTAAAAACCAATGAATGGTGTTCTTTAAATGGGACAAGTGTATTGCATATGAATTATAATTCAATAAAGCTATTAACAAAATTAACATGCCTGATAACGTTCATAACAACATTGGCGTGACAGATACAAGAAAACCAAGTTAACCTAACAAAGCTTCCATATAAGGCTAAAATACGTAAATCCCTGATACCTTGGTCTCCCACTTTAGAGACTGCTTTCTCACAGCAACCAATATTTGCCCTTCCTAACACTGCTCATCACCATCGTTCATAATAACTGTCTTCCCCTCTATAATATAAACAATGACAACAGAGACTATGTCTGTTTTTTTTATGTTTATTTATTTATTTTGAGAGGAAGAGAGAGAGAGAGTGCAAGCAGGGGAGGGGCAGAGAGAGGGGACAGAGAGAATCTCAAGTAGGCTCCATGCTGTCAGCACGGAGCCCCATGTGGAGCTTGATCCCACAAACCGTGAGATCACGACCTGAGCCGAAATCAAGAGCCAAACGTTTAACCAAGTCACCTGGCACCCATAAGACCATGTCCTTTTTATGTACTGCTATGATCTTAGCAATCATCAGTAAATATCTACCATCATCATAATCATCAGTAAATATCTACAGTAGGAATTTATGCGTGTATGCAGTATGTACTTTTGTATGAATGAATGAATGAATGGAAGAAAGAAAGAAATCATTGTACCGGGCCAATTCAATCGATCAAGTTGTTGTGTTCGAAATATCCCCTTAAATCTATTCTCCAATTCTCTCATGCTCTGGACACCTTGGTATAAATACTTCCCAGCAGCCAATGGAGCTTCTTATGACCATGTAACCATAATCTTACCAATTAAGGGTCAATAGATGTGATGTGTGCAATTTTTAACTCATTTGCATCAGAGACGATAGCTTGCCTTGGACTTCTCCACTATGCTTTACCCATGTGAATAATAACAAAATCCCAAGGTAGGAGAGCAAAAGAAAGAACCTGTCAGTCAAGCTAGACTGGCCAGAGTCTTACATGAGAAAAAAGTAAACCTCTATTTTATTTAAGCCACTGTATGTTGGGGTCTCCATGTTGTACCAGGCTAGTCTTTACCCTGTCACAACGCAAGCATGGATATGTGAAGAGAAGGGGGGAGCGGGAAGGACTTCAATGTTTAACTGAACAGAATAAACTAGTGATTCAGCTAGCGTGGTCATCTGGTGGCTCAATGAAGACACATCAAGTTGTTATGTCTTCATTAACAAGTTGATGAATTAATAATCACATAATTCAAATGCTGAATTCTATCAGGTGGTCTTTTTGAAAGTGATTTAACTTTGAATTTACTTCCACTAAATATTTACATCAAATAAATACACACTTTCAAAAGACCTAATGGATATATTTTAAGTAGCTGAATAGTCATTTTTACTTTTATTTGCAAACAAGATATAATTTACAATATGCAAGACACAATGTCTATAAGGATGCTTTATACTCCCTGAGCCAACAAAAAAGAGCTCAAACTGGGGGTAGAAATGATTATACTAGCTTTTAGAGGGTTTCTTTTTGACAAATAAGTTGGCTGTAAAAAAGAAATTAAAGGGGTACCTGTGTGGCTCAGTCAGTGAAACACCCAGCTCTTGACTTGGCTCAGGTCATGATCTGATGTGAATGAGTCCCACGTCAGGCTCTGCACTGACAGCAAAGAGCCTGTTTGGGATTCTCTCTCTCCCTCTCTCTCTGCCCCTTCTCCACTCTCTCTCTCTCAAAATAAATAAACTTAAAAAAAAAGAAATTTAAAAAAAGGTAACCAATACATAAATGTGAAGCTTGAAGATGTCTAAAATCCTTAAAAATAACCAGTTAATTGTAATCTTTATGGTCTTGATGATTATCATCCACTCCTAATGCCACTCAGAACTGCTACAAGAGATGAATTTTACAAACTGGATTTGAATTTTAAGCAAAAATGCATGTAGGTAAAATGCCAACATTGGGGGACAGCAGAGAGAAAATGACATATAAACCTTTATTAAGTCACCAAACTAAGGCCGCCATGATAAAATGACATCAATAGAATTGTGACCTGAGCAAGATGCCTCTTTAGGTCCAATCTTGACATTCTTTTAAAAAAAAATTTTTTTTAATGTTTATTTATTTTTGATAGAGAGACAGAGCACGAACAGGGGCGGGACCAAGAGAGAGGGAGACACAGAATCAGAAGCAGGCTCCAGACTCTGAGATGTCAGTGCAGAGCCCGACGTAGGGCTTGAACTCACGGACTGCGAACCCATGACCTGAGCCAAAGTCGGACTCTCCAAGGACGGAGCCACCCAGGCGCCCCTCCAGTCTTGAAAATCTACATGACCGTGGGTAACTTACTAATCATCTATGGAACCACCTTCCCAGTTTGTAAAGTGGGGATTATAATGATTGCCACCCACCTTTCAAGAATGCTGGCAACCAAACCCATTTCGTAAAGTGCTCAGATCCACTTGGAAGAAAACTCACATCGCTAGCAAGTAAGATAACTGTTACTTATGACTCGTCAGACCTTTGAATCTAAATTTGAAAAATGGCTTCATCTGTTTTTCTGAATATGCCTGGCCACTTTTATGCACATAACTAGTTTTTCCCATAGTGCCAATGTAGACATATTTATTTGCATCTATGCTGACTGTTAATGATTCCCAGATTTCAAATGCGGGCATGGCATTTACTGAGAAGCTCCTGGCATCTGAATCTACCTCTTCTTGATGATTTGGAGATGGTGCTGGTTTCTCGATCATCACTGGATAGCGTGATCTTCTCTGTTTAAGATTTATTCCCTGGGGAGAAACACTAGCCATTCCAACCATTTTACAGATCTTTTTTAGATTTTACAGTTTAACAAACTTTTTTTTCTTTATATATAAGAGATCAAAATATATAAGGATTCATTTTTTAAGGATCTTTGAGCTTGTTAAAAGGTAAAAAATACAGGTGATTTATTATTTAGGTCTATGCACCTTAACTGATGTCTAAAGGAAAATAAAATTTGAAATGAGGGTCAAATAAAAGAATTGATATTATAAAAGAAAAACAAATTAAATAACACAATGTTAACTAGGGGTAGGAGATACGAAGTTTATATAAAAAGATATCAATAAGAAAAATGTGGAATGTGAAAAAAAAAACTAGAGACATTGAGCAAAAACTCTTACTCTGAGCTTCCTAGCAGTCAAGTTTAAAAGTTTTATGAATTTGTTAATCTGCTTCCACTGTGTCATGACAAGAGCCATCAGAAGGACAAAATTTTTCACTGCTCCTGACATTTGACAATGCATTCCTTATTTGCAGTATATCACATGTCCTTGATATTATACAGAAACAATTTTTTTGTCCCCATGGACTACCTCCCATAGTCAACACTAATGAAAAATTCCTAGAAACTTTTTTTTCTCCCCAAACTTGCCCCTGACTCACGCTATTTTAAACTTTGAACAGTATCACAGAATTGGAAACAAATCGCAATGCACAAATTCAAACGTGCACATTTTCAAGTCATGGGTGTTAGCATAGGCCATCATAAAGACATCAAGTCACAGGGAAAATAATTCATGCTTACATGTGACTCCAGAGAAAACAATGAAAACCCACTTAGGATGCCCGTATTTGAGGCTGTGGGGTAACGCAATTCTCAAGGTGAATATTTCATCTCTTCGACCATATATTCAGCTTTGTTTAATCAGTTTTTAGCTTTGCCAGAAATCTTTGCTAAAGGCACGAGATGAGTTAAAACACCTGGCACAGCTCTGCATGAGGAACATCTTGGACTGAGATTCTGCAGGGCTCAGAGACACCGGGAGACAAACTTGCTGCCTAGCTGAGCAGCTGTGGCAGAGAAGAAATGGCCCAGGAACAGAAAATAATTCGTGGCAAGGAAGGAATGGCCCGCCAACAGAAAATAATGCGTATGGCCCTTGACAGGAAAAGTTTGCAGATCCCTGAAATTAACAAAGCCTTCATGTTTAATATTGGACCACTGAGCGTCAGCAAGGGGAAGAGCTTTGTCAAAAGTCCCGCCCTGACTTGATGAGCCCCAAAACTGCTTGGGATCAACCCTTTCCACACCGGAGCATATAAAAGGAGCTGTCCTCTGCAAAGGACAATCTGAGGCTTCTCACAAAGATTTAATTTAGACAACAAAGATGGTGAAATGGGGCAAGTTGGATTTCTGACCTCAGATCAAGTGTGCCAGAAGAACGCAACTAGAAAAATAAATCCATACCTGTAAAATACGTTCTAGAACCTCAAAATGCTCAGTAAGATGAAACACAAAAGTAATCTAAGAATCTTCACATTGTAAAGATTCAAAAAGAAGAAAAAAAAAACCCAAAACAGGTTCAACTGAAGAATAAGAAGTCTGTGTCTTACAAATTCATAAACTTAATTTAGTAATATCTGAGTGAAGGCTTTGTGCAACCAGGCCCTCAAGTAACCTGTTTTAAAACAGACACAAATCTACTAAATCGAATGGAGCTATCATTGGCCAAAATTCAAAAATAAAATGAAGATTCTACAAGAGAAATATCAACCATTAAAACGGCCTGCAAGATTAACTTGTGTGAGATGAGCACCAGAGAGAGACTTTGGGAATCGAGAAAATAATGTAGCATCCAGAACCATTTTGAACAGAGTGCTTTTTTGTTCCCCCTCCCAAAAGTGAGTTTGAGAAAATTAAATTTAGCTTTAATTCATCAAGCTACATTAGTCGCTCTGAAAACTTCTAATTTTAAAATCAAATACTCATTTGATTTTCAAGCAAGGTCAAGAGAACAAGGCAGCCTAGTACTGACATCACAGGGATGTGGCCCACGCCGCTCTGCAGTTCTATCAATGTGCCGTGTTGCTATGGTGCTATGACTATTAATTTCTGAAAGAAGGTGATTATAAAGCCGCCAGATGAACATCAATCGGATGACACCACTTCAGCACAGAACACGGACATGGGCTACTCTCGTTTGGAGCAAGCGAATTTTTATGAATCACTGCTTTTGTGATGTGAATATTCCTGTCAAAGTTTGGGTTCACCAAGTCAACAACAACAACAACAACAACAACAACAACAACAACAACAAAATCAGCTTCAACAAAGGGGCAGTTTGATCATATTTGGGAGAAAAATGTCACTCTGTGGACCATTTCTTCAGGGCAATCTTTTCTGTAAACATCTCCCAAATGATGCTATAACATAATACTTACATAAATAAATTCACAGACATTTGGTAACTACGTAGATTGGGAAAGAAGTGAGTTAAGATATACCTAGAGGTGGTAAACACAGCCCTAGATAGAATTCCACGAATCACATCGCGTTTACCTTTTTTGGCTTCCGGAAAGCAATCTTCAGGTATAGTCACCTCAAAAGGTCACTTCTTACCCTGAAAACAAAAGAGAACATCAAAACCTGAATGTCAAGAGAAAGGAGCAACCACCTATTTGCCAGGGACAGATGCAAAAGAACTCCGGCACATTTCATGGCAAGTGACTTTCAGAGTTAATCAAAACAAGTCCCAAGACCACTGATCCGGTGCACAGGCCGGTGAGCTCCTCAAGACAACAAAAATAACGTGGGTGGAAAAAGTCAAGGTGAAACATTGCGAATTTTGCATATGAACTTTTTCTCATCTTGTCCTCCATCAATTTATTTTCTTGTGCAATAATATGTGACTCATAGGCTTTTGTTTTTGGAAACCAGACTGCTCCTTGAACGTGTCTGTTTGGTTAGCATCCACGACATCTCTGATTTCATTAAAGCACAGGCTTGTGGGGTTTTTTCCCCCTTAGGAAGAGAATGAGTTCTGAGAGACAAGATGCCTTTATGCCAACCTGGACCTTTCAAAATGAACCAGGATCTGCAAGTTTGGGGGGGGGGTGGTTAATCGGTTGGCGAAAGCTGTTCACACAGTGTTTTCCACTTAGCCTATATCTACCAGATCTACCAAGTTAAATAAAAATGGTTTGTGTCAGATGAAATAAACAATTGAAATCAAGCTCCCTAAAACACAAAGAAAGCCTGGAACATGTTTTATCCTGCATCTGCATATACTCTCTTATGCAAAACAGTGTGTAATCCTTTAAGAAACATTACAAGCTGCCTCTTTCTGCCCATGTAACTGGGATCAACATATGGCACAAGTGAAAAGAAAAACATTTGTTTATTAATTTAGATCAAGTTACCGACAGGGTACAGGATTCATTCCCCATCAGCTGACCAAATGCTCATGTAATTTTTTTTTTTTAAGATGCTAAGACCAGATCACCATTTGCCTAAAATGTTAATATCCTTTTGCTCACTCTTCAGAACAATATGTAATGAAGTGGTTTTAATTTTATACAGAATATATCCCTGCTTATCCCTCTGCTGTCAGCCCTGAATGTGGAAAGGCAAACATTATTGAGAAGAGTTAAATCTTCTTTCACAAGGGCTAAAATATGACAGTGGCACTTTGGTGAGTACTATCTTTGAGGAATTGATCGGAGGCCAATTTATGACATTTCCACAAGCAAGTGTATGCAGATTCTTGCCATAAAGATTGGAAAAAAATGCAGGCTCTGAGTGAAATCATAATTTTCATGTTTACTGTAAGAGGAAATTGGAGGTTTTCACCATAAATGTTCACCATTTGGGTGGGGGAAAACCCTAGCCCTGGGACTTAAAATTACTATTTTGCAACCTGCCCCAAACCTTTTTGTTTTTACACAAAACAATTCAAATTGAAAATGAAAATTTTGAGACACACTGCTGATGTGTGACTCCAGGATTGGTTTCTCCACTGGTGAGAATTGTCACGAGGCATCTGGTGGTGAGAAAACAGGGAGCAATGATGTTGGGGTCCTCAAGGTAATGGGGAGGCTGGCAAAGCAGCCCCCGGCCTCCCAAGCGAAAAGAGCACATTAAATACAAGAAACAGCAGCAATCTTACACCCCAGAAATTTCCATCTCATCACTCAGGCAATCTTAAATGGAAAGTAAGCGAACTGGCAGGTTCTACTCAATTCAAGGCAAGAACAGCCCTTCTCCCTCCTTTTTCCTTGAGATGTTCTCCAAGGCGTGCTCTCTAAACTAATTTTCATGTTAATCTATTGAGTTGCATCTATTTTTGCATGTTTGGCAGTCAGATCTATACAGTATTAGGCTTTGCAATGCAGATGAGATTGCTATCATATAGGCCCGGCAAACAACTGGACCTTATTAAAATTTAATTTAAGAAAAAAAAAACACACTGCAAAAATGCCTACTTTGAATAAAGTTATCTTGAACCCTGTATTCAAACCTGTAGGAGGATTTCAGGTAAGAAATGGGCTATTTCTCCACGCACCTGTCTACACAGTACCGTGTGTCAGTGAACACAGAGCAAAATTATAAGCTGATTTACCGTTATAGATTTTACAAGTGTAATTTTCCCCTAGGGAAACAAAATTATACAAGTGACCCTCCAACTTACAATTACTAAAGCAATACAGAATTGGCTACTTTTAATTTTTACTCATGCAAAAAAAATTGGCAGTGGGATACAAATCATGGTTTCCTCCATTCTGGGGTTCCATAAATTTTAATGCATATCCACATTTGACCACTCATTTATTTATTTCTGTTGATTTTAGTTTTTAGGATACATTAGCCAAGTAATCGGAAAGGTACTTTTCTAGCATTGCAGAGAACAGATGAATAGTTCAACAGCTGTTTGCCATCATGCTAAATTAAATGAAATGTGTCAATATAACAGACAAGAAAATTAGGGATTAGTACTGGGGCCTGAGTCTGCATCACTACGAGCCTAGAAGGATCAGAAATCAACAACTAGGACAACAGTCTGCAGTTCATTTTTCTTCCAAAGTGTAAAACTTCCACTTCCAGAACTATTTTCTTTTTTTCTTTGTTAAACAATCACTTTTATTTATCAAATATATCAACTGTTTACCTGAATGCTTACTCACAGCACAAGCATCAAAACTAAAATTATGTAAAGCTGGTTTTTTTTTTAAGATAAAAGAAAAATATTCCCCTCCAGCCCACTTCGCTTCTTTTAAAACGCCATTACCATCTGAATTGCATTTTCTTTTTCCTCTCTTTCTGAAGTTTCCTATTGGTTTTAGGTTTTAAAAGTGAGCCAGGAATGCGGTAAATAGAAATGACTTATTTTCCTTTATGTCATTCTCTGTACAGTTAAGATCCTGTGAACAACTACAAGTGATCCTGGTGTGGCCTCCTCACTGCTGTTCACAAGGGTGTTGTTTATCTGAATCAATGTGCTGACCATAAAGACCGTGGGTAAGACACCAATCTTCAGCAGCAACCCATTCGTTAGAAAACTTAAGGTACTCTCCTCTTCCTCCACCTTCCCAACCCCCATCCCCCCACTCCTTAAGAATTTTATTCTGTAGACCTCTTAGGTTACCACAATGCTTCAATGTCATACTTTGTTTGGGTGTCTTTGGCCCCTAATTTAATCCATGTAATAAATAATACATAATGCCAACTGGCATGGCCCAGTTGGAACCAATTGCAGGTAAACATGGAGGTTTGACTTCGTTTCACAAGACTGAAAATGAACAATATATTCTCTACTTTTCCCACTATGAGTATTTCCCCACGTTCTTTCATGGCAGCTAAAGGGAATAATTTGCATCAGGACTTCTGTATTGTGTTTCATTTTATACAATTATACAAAGGGACCAAGAAGGATGACCAACGTTTTTCACCTTAACCTTCAGTCCCCCAAATGATGCCTTAAATCCACTGTCCATCAGTGTCATCGGGGATGTGAGGATGTCACGGCCAGCTCTTGGCCCACAATGAAGGTAGCAGATGCTTTCCTTAAAGTCCAGTAATCTGTCTCTGGCTAGAGAATGCTTTCTCTTAAAGTCCAGGAACACGGTTCAAACTTCCAACACCCCAAATACTCCAATCAAAGGACACAGACTTCCATCAAAGAAAACAGAAGGTCTATACGGGCCAATTTCCCAGAGACTGCTGTCTCGAACCAGTGACTCCTAACACATGGATTTTAATGTCTTTTCAAACATTTCTTAGAAAAACAGGAGCATATCAACACAAATTTGCCGAGCTGAAAAATGATAGTACAAGGGTCACTTCATTTTCTGCACTCGAGACAAGAAAATCCACTCCGAAATCAACCACAAAGATCCCCCCGCCCCTCACCCGGCACCCTGCTCTAATAACTTCAATATTGAGTCAGGCTTACAGGGGGAAAAAAAAAAAAAAAAAAAAAAAAAAAGCAAAGAGGGCAGGGAAGGAAGAGAAAAAAAGAAATAAGAAAAAGAAGAAAAAGGGAGAGACGTCAGGAGTGCCAAAGAGGTGGGGGAAAGAGAAACAAAAGAAGGAAACTGAAAAGGAAAGAAAGAAAAAGTTAGAGCTGTACAGTGCGGGCCTCTAGGACACCACCCAGGCCTGCTGGGTTTCAAGTGCTACATTTCTTGTACTTGGGTCTACCAAAGAAATCAACCACCATGCCCCAACGTCCCCTCCTATGGCTGCACGGAACACTTTGTTTCCTTTCTCCTTACCCTCTGTGACTCTCGCCAGATCATGGAACCTAACTTTGGGGTCCATTCTAGTAAGAAAAACCTAAAACAACTCGAAGGTTAAGCCACAGGATATAGGCAACCCCAGCCAAGGCGAACCGGCGAGATTAGTGGAGGCTGGCAGTCAGCCCAGCGACAGCTCCACATGGGTCCATCTCACTGGGAGAAACTACTCTCTCTTACCTTACAGAAAAGTAAAACCCTGGCCGTGGTCATGTGAAAATATTTTATAGGTATCCTTTAACAGCCTTTAAATGTTGAAACCTAAAAACAATATTTGCTGTTTTCTCTTTGAAGCTCTAACAAAGCCTTTGTTTTAGATTTACCTTTAGTGTGCAATAAGAGTTAATAATCAAATCCATCCCAACCCCCACAAATGTTAAACAAAAAGATAAAAGAAATGCAAATAGCTATTGTCATGGAAAGTTAAAGTACCTGTCTGTATTTTTAAGTGAAAACTATTATCTCTATCAATCAAAATTTAAGAATACAATAGCACTAATCACAGAAGGTGCTCTCACGGAGTTACTTTTCCTCATAAAAAAAAAGTATTTTTCCCCTTAAAAACCGAGTATAAAAGTCATATACTTACAATTAGATAGGGTATTTGTAATTTTATTATTAAAAACCTTCAGCAGCCTCACTGTTAATAAATGCTTCGAAGTCTCTAGACTGATTTGTACCCAAGAAGACCCAACTCCCTACATATTTTAATAAGGTTGATGAAATTTTATTTAAATTCTCACAGTTTCCAACCTGCGGGAGAACAGCACACTCTTCTGTTGAAAAGAGTTACTCAAGCAGAGGCAACAGTTAACTGGTAATGAAAACTCCTTTTAGACCCTGGACACAATTCCTGGTCCCTGAAATATCTTTACATAGGACATCTCTTCCTTGGATGGTGCATCCTTCTTAGTTGTGGCAAGTCATTTTTGAAATTATAACACTCTAAAAGAAAGCAGAGTCCTACCATCATAGCCCAGAATGATCTAAGTGCACAGTACATCAATTTCTCTGAGTCTTTTATTTTTTAATCCACTTTTTTAAAAGATTGGATTAGACCCTGAATATGGTGCTTTCTAAAGACAGCACAGGAACAAAAAATAGCAAGACCCCAGATAGTAAAACAAACAGCTCAAGATTAAAATTCCTAGAGCAAATAGTTAAGCCAGGATGCCATTATGCAGGCTGAGCCTGGATGGATGTCTCCTCTACGGTGGGGCCAAGAGGCTGTCATCCCCCCCACACACACACCCCCAGCAAGATCAGATTTCCTTCCCTCCCGACCGCCTCTCTGAGCATCATGGCCAACCTCTCTAGTGTGCTATTAATATCAATGAAGAGACGATTCGATTTCCACTGAAGAAAACCCTTCCTATTCCGGCACAGAGCTTCGGGGAGGACCCTGGCCCGGGTATAGACAATACAGCAGCAGAGTTTCACTGCTTTCTTACAGTTCGGTCTTCCACACTGTTTGAAGGCTTTTAGCAAACAATGGCAGCATTATCTCCAGGACAGTTACAAAACAGGATTTGTTAGGACAAAGAATAATAAAGCTGTTCCTCTCTCTCTCTTTCTCTCCCCCCCCCCCCTTCCCCCCCTCCCCCCGCCCCGGTTCCAAAGAGGCTCTCTCGGCCAGTCCAAAATCCAGCCACGGTTCCTAAGAGGCACCTGCACTTGTCTATATCAATGCAGCCAGCAACTGACAACGGCCCAGGAACCAGGACCCAGGTCGCTGGCAGGAGGCGCCCAGAAGAGCAGGAAAGTAGCCTCTCAACATTTGTAAAATGAAACAAAGTATCAGCCTTGGCTTTCGCACACACTTACCCGTTCATGCTGAGGAAGGAAAGCTTTGGGGCCGGAGAGGCAATTTTCACACAACGGAAGAAAGTTGAGAGTTTGTAAGGGAGAAACTACAGGCGCTTGGAAGCCTGCGGGCTCTCAGGGATCCCAAGCTGGCGGCAGTGTGAGGAAGGACTGAAGGTATGTGGGCTCAACACAACAAAAGCCACTGCCTTACTCTAGATTAAATATGCAGGAAGAGGCCCCTTTGCATAAACACAAACACTCAGCAAATGAATAACTGGCTCAATCAGACGCCTGCTGTGCCTTCTACCTGTCCTCTCTCTGACAGGAGACACCGCCTGTTCCAGGGCACAAGGACTGAACAGGAGATACTTAAATGTTATGTTGCTATAATAACAATTAAAATGAATTGCATTCATTAGTAATTAAGAACTCACTCCTGGAGTTGGGGGGGGGGGAGTAAGGGGGTAGAAAATATAGTGCTATTGTTTTATCTCCAGCTACTTCAAAAAGAAGTTGGGATAAGACACATCACTGGAGTTTTACTATAGCTTCTATTTAAATTTCTAACATTCCATGGAAGTGATCAACAATCACATTTCTCAGTCACAATATAAGGTCAGACATATACCTGATATATTCTGGATCTCTTTGTGTGTGTTTTTTTGCACTATGAACTGATGCTTATGAAAGGTCTCTTTTACATATGCATAAAATTTTACATATATAAATTACACACACCTACATGTGTATGTACATGAATATACACAGTTACACAGATAATAGGGGCACATATTTAATGTGAGCAGATAAACAAAAACTATGCCACTTTACACTCGTTAGTTCACTAATGATTTAAGGAACATAATTTGTGTCTTCCAAAATCACACCCCAAATGCCTGCCTTTCAAATGTCATCAATCCATGACCACTCATTTAAAAACATTATCCATATATTAGCACGGATGCTTTTAACTGAGTGGCCTCAACCACTTATAATTTCAATTAAATAACATAATTACAGTCAACAATTTTCTCCATTTCGGCAGAAAAT
Organism: Panthera uncia; assembly: GCF_023721935.1. NCBI lineage: Eukaryota > Metazoa > Chordata > Mammalia > Carnivora > Felidae > Panthera > Panthera uncia. The sequence goes on from NC_064816.1 coordinate 37,043,444, forward strand.
ATGCCATACCTCAACATAATTTGTCCTGAGAACCGAGGAATTGAAGCCAAAGGAAAAACACGCAGGCATTGGGACTTCACAAGGGCCTTTCCTCTTTCCTCCGCCTAGGGACTCAGCTCACTCCCCTCTAACCTCTCTCATATGTTCCAGCCACATGTTGGCCTTATTAACTTAATTATTTTTTGCTAACTTTTGTAGCATTAAATGACTTCGATTGAAACATAAATAAGATTACGTTCACCTACTTCCTTCTAACGCCACATAGTCAAGTTGGGGGCAAATCCAGCAATGCTATAGGATGTGCATTACATTACTACTTGGACCAGAAAGGGTAGGTCACACATCCTTCACAGCCTCAGAGAACGTACAGCAATTACGCTAGCCAAGGGAAATAAGGCAGCTTTCTATTTCGAAACCAGGTTCTGTTTTATTAACACGACACTGCTTTCTGACTGCATCATTCTACTGCAAAAGCAAATGAATACTACTGAAAAGTTGGGGGAAAAATTACAAACAGGCAGAGAAACCCATCTCAAACATACATTATGGCATAACTTGGAGAAAAGAGAAAAAAAATGTTTTAAAGATTCCCAACCCCCCTCCACCACCAAAGAATAAAACACAGGTTCCTAAGAAGGGTTCCCAAAGAAACTAAAGACGCCTATTCTATTCACTATTTTGTCTCGAAATGACCTTCCAAATAAGGTGTTAGATAACCCACTTCCCCAGACGATAGTCATCTAACCTTGATGCAAATAAACCATAGAACAAAATTTAATCAGTATATCACTGTGAAAAAGCCTTTGTCCATCCCAATGGAGCTTCTAATGACTGTTTTGGCAGTTCTGGCGGGTAGTTATGCTTCCCAGCTCATCTATATCTCATACTGGTTGAGCAAGCTAATGGAAGTGCTGTTAGTGGAATCCAATATTAATGCTCTGTATCGTGCAAACCTGGATGCAACTGAATATATTATACAATTATAGGTAGTATCTAATTCCATAGGTATTAGATACCGCACCCGAAATTAATATTTTAATGAGAACAGTGAAATAAAGCAGACAGTCCAGGTAAGGGATCCATGCATGAGTGCTGGATACTGGAGCCAACGGCTCAGACACAGGGATTGTGACAAAAATCCGTATGCAAGCTTTAGATGCTGAGTGACACATACTGATGCACAGAGTCAAAGATGTCATCCTCACACGAGCGCCACTGGCTGTAAGCTTGAGCGAGAATGAAGGAAGAAAAAATGGGGGCGGGGGAGTCGCAGGGAGGCCTCCAGAAAATAAACAGGGTGTACAGTTTCAAAGGCTGCAGACACAGACATTTCATTGTTCAAGCCAATTATCAGTGGAAAATAATAACAACAGATGGATTCAGAGTCACTGACTTTTCATATGCACTTCATCTCAGCGGAACAGATGATGAAACGCGAGAGCTATCTCAAAAAGGCAAAACATCTTTCAGTAAAAGAACTCTACAGTCCAGATGGGGACCTTCTAAGGCTGCTGATTATCTTCTTATAATGTTGTAAGATAGACTTACTAAAACATTTCAAGAACGGATCAGATAGGATGCGCACAATGGCTTCATTATTGGAAGGAGTCGCCTCAGACTTGTGACTTAAAGAGGCAGAGATTTCAATAAGGTGAGGACTGTAAGTTTCCTGTCTTCTCATCAGGGACGGCAGGTTCCAACTCAGGCTGGAAATCTGTGCACGACAGAGAATAAACCGGTGCCCAAGGATCCTGAGCGTGTGCTCTTCTCTCATTTGAGCAAAGAAAAACGAGATACACTGGGATTGTGGAAAGGACATTAAATTATTCTGAACCATTCTATCACAACGGGGGGAAAAAAAAAGCTACAAAGCAATTCCTTATTAAAAGCATTCAGTGATAAAATATCATCTCTTATACGCAGTTAGGACATCTTAACTATCCCTTGCCACTGGTGATGGCAAAACATAATTTGCTTTCAGTAGGAAATAAATATAAATTTCAATGGTGGGGTGATCCACAGTTGTAAGGAAAGCCAGCCAAACACCCAGGCTAAAGGAAAGAAAGCCACCAACCTATCCCCAAGCGTTCTCACTTAACTTAAATCCCACCAACTCAGGCTTGCTGATAAAACACAATAGGTAAACCACAACCTGAGAAGTGGCTGTAAGTAATAGAAAAAGTTAAAATTTCTAATCAAATGAGCCTCATTACTACTGGAAAAACAACCTATCTATTCTGCCTCTCTCCCTCCATCCATCCCTCTGTCGTCAACTCTACATTTATAATTTTGCAAAAATCTTTCTCTGAATTGACATAATGTGGCTGAAATCAGTGTGCTAATAAGCAAGAAGAAAAGCAGCTCCTCCCACTATTTACTAACGTACTTAACATTTTTAAAAAAATGTGTTTATAAATACACTGTTGACTTCACAAGTTTATAACGTAAATAAAAAAAAAACACTTTTTTTTCCTTTTCTTTTTTTTTTTTTAGAGCAAGGCTTTTCTTCAAAGTACTCTGACAAGAAAGTAAATTCAGAGCAGAACATACAAGCATGAAGAAAATACCGCCAAGGGCAAAATTCTGCAACTGCTTTAAGAAGCAAACAAGAACACAAAAGATGTGTAATACAACCATCTGGCTCTCCCCATACTGTATCAATGCCTCAACTTTATCCCCCCCCACCCCCTTAGCCAGCCCACACCAATGCCACAAAACCAAATGGCTTCACTTATGTTTCCTGCACGGCAAATTTACACAATGCACTAAGAATGCAAAAGTGGATTTTTACACATAAACTGGTATCTTAAAAATTTTCCCCACCTCAAGTATTTTGTTGAACCTCACTGTGATAAAGACATCCCCACACGTGCAGAAATACTTAGGCTCAAGAGAAGCCCCCTTCAAAACTTGAATCTCTACCCTCTCGTGCTTTCGGCTATAATCAGACACTAGAAGCAGGCATCTGAAAGGCAAATTCTGAAATTATTCCCATTAGACCTTCACTTTTTTTTTTTTTTTTTGTCTTTTTGCTCTACATTGTGGGTTATTTCCCCCTACTTACTACTTGAAAGAACTTCACTCATGTTGGATCACCATCCTTGAAAGTCTCCATGCTGACTGGAAATTTTCCTCATTTGGTTCGTTCTACAAACATTTCGTGAGCCAGTGCTGTGGGGTCTGGGGCTTGCTGGACAATGGGTGACCAAAAGCATCATTTTCCCAGAGAAGGACAGAACCCGCCTAGTACATTAAACCAGAAGGTTTACAATTTAATTTAAAAAAAAAAAAAAACAAAAACAAAAAACAAAAACTCTTCTATACACAGGTTGCCTGAAGCATTTAATTTATTTACGTACTTATTCGGGAAGGCAGATATAACAGATATCTGAAAAGTTATTGCACATCTGTAGGTATCCCAATGCTTTCAAAGGTGGGAATTAAGACTTTTAATGCAGATCTCTGGGCAAAATCAACACGGGTCATCATAAATGGGTCTCACAGAGGGGCAACAATGAAAAAGAATAATAACTGGGAGAAAGCTACTCTTATAGGCCAACTCTCTGCTTTTTCTGCAGGGCCACACTGGAGGCAGGCAGTACCTACCAGGAAAGCGCTCTTGGCTGAAATCAAAACTTGCATGCGGGAGGCCATGTCTGGTTTACTTCCGTTTTCTTGCTGACCATGATTTTCTACCTTCCCCGCATCTCTCTCCGTGTTCCGGGATAAGAAAGCCATGCCTAGTGTCTCGACACGCTGATTCTCGATTCCCTTCCGGGTGTTTCTGCCCAAGACCATAGAGGCTCCTGGTCTGGACAGCAGTGGTAATCTTAGGACACACACAGTGGATCCAGCCACCGAGCAAGGGATTCCGCTAATTGTTGAAGCCCGCACTAGTGTCCTAGTGTCTGGCCACCGGTTGGCAGACACGGATCACGGCTGCCCAGCAGACCTAGGTTAACACAGCTGGAGCCAGATGACAAGCTCTCCAAGACGTTCTTCCCATGGCCACATCTGGCCCCTGGTGGCTCCAATCTGCCGCGAAACTGATTTTGTTTGGTTTTGCTGGGAAAGGTTAGGACACAGATAAAGCCAGTCGTGTTAATCTTGACTGTGAGCACTTCAGTTTTAGGACAAATTATCAGACTGTAAACTCCACGAAGGCAAGGACTTTATCTGTCCTGCGTGCCGTATTGCATGCCAGTACGCAGCAGAAGCTACATACGGCAGTTGTTCAGTCCATACGTATGAAATGAGCGACACTAACCAGCACGTTCGTGGAATAAAAACATTCCTGGGTGTCATTGTGGTTCCTCTATTCCCACTATTATATGCACCATAGATTACACCTGGGTGCATACAGAGGAGACCCCGAGCAGCTCCATGGTTCAATTTTACTGTCAGCGAGACAGTGGGTTCGAGAATGAACCCACTCCTGTAGTCACTCAGGCGGGAAGACCTCCCAGAAGTCCTTCCCTGAAAATAACAGCCTCCCGGTATTACCCAGTGACCACCTTAGTGGTCCTTAAACTGCAAAACTTGGCAGCTACGTGCCTACAGGGTTTGCAAATGACTTAAAAGTAGAAACTTACCTTTTGGCCAACAGAAAAATGCCAAATGATGAGGCAACTTTTCCTGGCACCTTTTCATCCCACTTCCTTTCCCATGCCTCTCTTCCTGAATTCTCGGACACTGGCAGACCCCAGTTCCCTTTTCCACTCAACTTTGACCTCTCTCTAGGCTTTTCCACACCTCACCACCTCTCCAGATCCCACTAGAAACACACCCACAAACGCCAGTGTAACTTAGAACCAGGTGGGACTCGCCCTCCTGGCTCCTTAGGTAGGAAGGGTTCTGATATTTACAGGATGCTACACTGAGAATACTGATGCTAGGGGGTCTTTAATCCTCATGACAATAAAACGCCGCTAAATACCCCCGGAACTTGATAGAGGACCAGGGACATTTGGTAGAAGCCTGGCATGGCTGTTCACATATGATGCTGCTTCCCCAATACAGCAAGTTAACGTTCCTAAAACAAGAATGGCTGAAACGGGCAGATGACTTTGACAAGCTCAGCATATGGTCTTCAACGAAGCAAAGCTACTCAGAAGTGCAATAGATGAAGCTGTTGCCTGAACTCGCTCCCGTTTCTGTCACGTAAGGCAGCGGGGGTAGGGTGGGGGTGATTCTTTTCAACTGATGATTTCAGTTTCTGAGGTGCACTGTGTCCACTAGGGAGATCTGGGGCTACCACGTCCCCTTGGAAGGAACCGCGTGCCTCAGAAGGGGTGGGCCAGGAAGACCCACCCCCAAAATTGCCTCTCCTTTGTTCCTATTTTCTGGAATTACTTTAAAACTGGGAGAATGGCTTTCCAGAATTCCACAATCACAATGAAAATGTAAGATAATCAAAGGAGAAGCAGGACAACAGGATGCAAACACTGGATTCCCAGTCCTTTCGCTGGGAACAGGCCAGAATGTAAAAACCACCGAAAGAAAACAGAAAAAAAATTTTTTTAATTAGGGAAAAATGTCAGCGGATGGGGGGAGGACGCCAAGGCTGACCATATACAGAGTGAATATCTTTTTTTTTTTAACGTTTATTTACTTTTGAGGGGGCGGGGGAGGCAGAGAGATAGGGCAACAGAGGATCCAAAGCAGGCTCCACACTGATAGGAGAGAGCCCGACGTGGGGCTCGAACTCACAAACCCTACAATCATCACCCAATCCGAAGTCCGACGCTTAAGAGACTTAACAGGCACCCCGCATCTCTTTATTTCTTAATGCTTCCTTGGTTGCCTCAATTAAAACTAAATACTATATAATATCGTACTGCACAGTCTAGTTTAATCTAGGACAGTTCGGTCGTTATGAGCATGGACTCAAGTGCCAGAGTTCAAAACTCAGCTCTGCTGCTTACTGGCCTTGTGATCTCAGGCAAATTACTCAAATTCTCTGTCCCTCGGTGTCCTCTTCTGTAAAACAGGCTTAATTATAGTACATAATGTGCTTCTGAGGAATAAACGCGTTAATGGAGAAAAGTGCTTGCACACGTGACTGGCACCTAGTGAGTGCTGAAGTCACTGTTATCATGCACGGAGATAATACAACTTAAGTAAATCTAAAACTTCCTACACCTCATTTCTGCCATCTCTACAGGCTGTTAATACTATCTGGTGATCTGCCACACTGAAAGGTAGAAAAAAGGAGGGAATGTATATCAGATTTTAAACTTCTTAAGAACACGGTGCTAAAACAAAAGCAAAGTTCATATTTTCCCCCCTCGCTACTGGGTGGAGAATAGACTAGAGTTTCTAGCAGACTAGAGTTTCACCTACCTCAGTAGAGGCTAAGTCATTAGCTATTCAAGAGTGACAAATCCAAGCTCAGTGTCCACAGTTTATCCCACCAGTGACCAATAAGGATTTGAGGGACGTGTTCAAAGGACGGCAGGAGGGGAATCTGGCCTGGAAGCGAAAGGTATTGAAACACATTTTCTTGTACTTTTCAAGTCTGTGCATATAGATTCTGTTACTGATTTAGGATCTTAAACAGTTTGTTTATTTTTTAAATGCCTTTCAGCTCACCTTTAATAACATGTTTCTTTGACTTGGCTGAACTATGCCTCAGAAGAATTACAAGCGGGAATACGGCTGGGTGAAAGGTTCAGTGAACTAATCCACACCTGGTCCATGTAAAAAAAAAAAAAAAAAAGGCTCATATTTTCCATATAGAAACAGGCCTCTTTATATGAACCAGGCTTTTATTTAATTGGTAAGGCACTTTCCACACCATACAATCTTTCATGAGCTTCTTCAGTGGGGTGGGGAAAAGGCCACAGAAACACCACCCAGTCATACTATGGAGATTCGTCAGTGACGACGACGACGACGATGACGATGATGATTGGGAGGAGGAGGACGACGAGGACAAGGACGAGGAGATGGTGGAGGACAGAAAAGCACAAATTCCAATCAGAATAGGAAGTAGGTTTATGTTACCAGGAATTCTTTCACCAAGTTTTACTAGTAACAAAGGACAAGAGTGACCCCCCCCCCCCGAAATGGACATTCAGTGAGAGGTCTTCAGGTCTTCATGACAAAAACTCCGTTTTTTCCTGCACCAATTGTGTGACCCAGACTTTTAAGTGGAAAGAATAAGGCTTAGATGGGGAAAATCTCAGGTTCGAGAGAAAGAATGCACATGTTTCAGAGCTGAAAGGCACCTATGAGAGAGTCTAGTCAAGCTCCATCCTCCTGGGGAGCAGACTCAGCATGTGCCTGAGGCCACACCAGTGGTGTGAATGAAGGAGGAACGAGAGCCTCTGACTCCCCACAAATGTGGAACAACAGTGGCTAGAGGATGTGACCACTGGAAGGGGTGGATGAAACATCCATCATGTCAAATGGAGACTTTGGAGCAGGGTCCTGTGGCCAGCAAAGAGACATGGAAGACAGAGGAAGGAGTCACAAATGTCCCATAAATTGTGCCAGCCCCTTGGTTCAGAAGCTAAAATCTAATTAAGCTAGCTTTCTTCTATGAAGTCCTTCACTGCAGGGCTCCAACATCTTGGTTTGCTCCTCTGTTTTATCCCTAAGAAAATCTCTTTTTGATCAACTCTGGTTTGAAAGCAGTGAAAAAGAAGGTATTTCTACATCCCAGGTAAGAGGGAGCAAAGTGAAGTACAAAGGACACTTCACTGGATCCACCAGCAACTCACCAAGAACGTGGAGAGCTCCTTGGCTTCTCCAGACCTCGGTCTCCATGCTGGGAAAGGAGCGGTAGGTACTCGGGGATCGCGTTCAACCGCTCCACAGTGGTCACCTCAACGAGTTGTGAAAATACTGAAACATCCACGTACTGGCTGCAAAACAGCCTTTGCCCCCAAGCTGTCGGAGTACACCCTTGGCCATGACTATGAACCTCCTAGGATCTTCAAGGCACAGTGGGACTCCATAGTGCCCAACTGCAATGTTCCACCTGCCACCCATCTCAGAAGGCCAATACGTCTGCTGCATCTAACGCCTACTTTGACCACCAACCTAGACGTTCTGAGACCTTTTTCAAGGCTATGAGGGGAGGACCACCAGGGCCAGCCTATGCCTGGAGGAAGCCACTACCTGGGGTCCAGCATGAGATGGGAAGGCTGGGTCAAGCATAACAGTGGGCTCATGAGAGACCCACCTTTCCTCAAGTTACTTCCCTGACTTGGAGCACCTGGATGTGGGCCTGGAGTCATGAGGCAAATCAGTGGAATCTTAGGGCAAATTCTTAGGGCTAAATTTGTTTTCAAAAGCTGGAAAGAAATATATCACTTTGAAACAACACTCCAAGTGAAATCCTGAGCTCTGGGGGAAATTACCAACATATGTAATCAAATTATATTTACCATGGAAATTTCTAATAGCTCATACTTTCTACTCTGCTTTTACAACTCTTTAGGAAAAGGAATATTTCTCTCTCCAACGTTCCAAATTTCCACAGCAGAGCTGAGGCATTATGCATGCTGAAATATATGGGAAAGGAAAAAAATTTCCCATTATTGTTGTTTCCTTCAACCCTCTGTACCTTCTATGCCACCATTACTCAAAAGTCACTCAAATATTTTGCTGGCTGACATGACGCCATGCAGTCACTTGATCAGGTGTGGGGTACCACATGGTATGAATAAATACTTATCCACAACCGCATATTAAATGGGAATTCGCAAAGGCGAGCTCTGGAAACAAAGACGTTTCTATATAGAAATATTAACTAAGAATTTAAGTAAATGGCCCCACTGGAAAAAAAAAAGTTCTGAAGTAGCAATATAAACTATATTTAATAGCAACAAAAAATATTTTCCTTTTGGGAAAGCAATTTGGGCTTCTAAAAGTTACTGCCTTTCACGTGACTTAGTACAGTATGGCTGAATTCTTTCATTTCCTAAAACACAGATGCTAGGCCCCAGAGTTCTACTTTGTGAGAGTTAATTTTTTTAATTCATCTTCTCCCAAATACAATACCCAAATAAGAAACTATTTTCGGTACCTTTCCCCCCACCCCAACAATTGTTATTTTCTTAAGCGCATGAGTATCGCACGTCCCAAAGAACATATGTTCCCATGGAAGGGGAAAAAAAAAACAGGCTCTAGAACTAATACACAATGAAAAATAAATTTAAAGCAGCCTTCTGGTCTGACATAAGAATATAAAAATGATATGAGCAAGAACAGCTTAGTTTACATACTTTTCAGTCACAGCTGCTGCTTTGAAACCACAATACCTTTAAAATGACATTTTAAGGAAACAGATACGGCAGGGCTTTAGCCATAGCTAGATGTAGCTAACGTTGAATTAAAGGGGCTTCTCTTTTTATGCACATACCTTATGTAACCCCATGCCAGTGGCACACTTAGGAAGAAAAGAATGATTCATTTTTAAGTAATATAGTGATAAACACACTGAGTCGCAAATAATTCTTCCCAGCAACAGTGTTCCCCCCTTTTTCCTTTAAAATCACCGGACTCAGACATCAAAACAGAGTTTTGAGGAGAGAAAGAACAAATCCCCTCTTCTTGGTTAATATGTAATTGGGTGCTAAAGATCTCTTGGTGAGACCTGGGCACCTCCAGTGACAGGCATACAAGAGGCTCCTCCTATCTGTGCAAGAGATGCAGTCACTTTCCTGAATAAACGAAAATAACATACAATTAAATCAGGCTATTCAATTAATAAATTACTTCAGCAGACCTCGCAGGCCAAGTCCTATTTAATTACATAATTTAAAAAATATTTGCACGTTGCAATCACTGAAATTGGCTTTGAGGTTTCATAATACACACTTAACACATGAGTTAGAGAACAAATTTATTTAATAAATGCAGGCCTAAGTGCTAGAAGGCCATACCACTCAAACTGCAAAATCACTTAGCACATCCTCAGAAAAGGCAAATAAACTTTTCCACTATTTAGACGAACGCTGCTGTTGGATGTCAGGAGAGGCTGGCTGGGTTTTTGCATTTTCCCCGTCATGTGTTGCCTGTAAATCTGACCGTTTCGAGAGGTAATTAGAATAGAGCTAAAGGACAAAATGGTTTCAGTTAAAGATAAATTAAAGATAAACTAAGGTGGAAGATGTCAAGAACCCAGTAGTAAAAACCTCTTTAGAGCAAAACAAAGAGAAGTCGTATTACCTCCCCCTTTTTTCACTTCTTAGAATTCCAAAATACACCATAAATTAACATGGTTACTGAGTGTAGAAATGTGTTCCATTAGGAAAGCACACACAAATTTAGGGGTGAGGAGGACATTCATAAAAAGGATAGAATTACACGGTATCCACACAAAGGGCAGAAACCTTTCAAAGCGACTGTACTTCTTATGGTTGTATCGGGGGCCATGATATTGCCATTAAGTGAACTTTCTAGAAAACCATTTGACCGCTTTGGCACCACAACTTGTTTTGCCTTCGCATTTTGATAGAAACCTTTGTCAAACACATACACTTCCAATAATCACTGCATGCTTGATATCCGCAAAAGCCTGAGAGCTTTCCCCACCACACGGGGCTAACTCCGGACACCCAAGGTCTCCCAAGCACCATGACAAGGTTGTTAGTTTTGTTTACAGGTCTTTCTGTCACACACTATCCAGACTGCTCTGCTTACCTCCAAAAAGCCTCTAACTTGCGGCTAACTAAGCACCAGTGAGAAAGGGATTTCAAGTTCTCCAATTTAAAAGTTTTGAGTAAGGTTTAAACCAAAGATTCTGGTGAGGACTTGAAATCTCTGTTAGGAAACAATAAGCAACTTCTGCTCTTAGTTCCAGGTCTCCTCCTTTCTCCTTCTTTCCACAACTTCTGGAAAGAGCCATCTCCACTCTTGGTGTCCATTTATTCACCTCCCACATCTCCTCTGTCCTTACCGAGGCCCTGAAACCTGTTGCCGACGTGAGCAAGGTCATTCAGTGTTTCATCTTTTCTGATTTGGTCTGGTGGCTCCATTTGGCAGCCGCTGTCCATTATCCAACAACTTCTCCGCCATCCTCCGTTCTCCCAACTACTTCTCCTGCCACGGTCCTTCCCTCAGTGAATGTCGCTACCACCCACCTGGCAGATGAGGCCGAAGATGCTGGAGGCAGCTTTGCTGCCTCTGCCACCACATCTAACAGCCACACCTGTCCCATTGTCTCTTCTTCTTCCCAGGCAAGACTCACAAGCCCACACAAGAGAGTCTCGCGGGGGCTCTTGCAATTGCCGTCTCAAAGCTCCCTCTTGCCTTTGAACGTGCTGTCCTCAAACCTACCCATAGGGAAGACTAAGTCATCTTGAAAAATGCAAGTGGTGAAGTTTTTTCAATTCCCAGATTCAATTCTCACCACATCTTAGTATTTTTGATAGGGGGACGCCTCTCCAAATGGATGTGGTGCTTCATGTCCCACGCTCCCCGGATTGCATGGTCCCACCCTTGCTCAAAAAGTTCTTAGCCCGCTACGGTCCAGAAAGTCAAGGTGAAACGCCCGGAGGTACTCAGAGGGTCGTTCTTGATGGAGGCTGCTCTCTGGACTTCTGGTACCACCTCTTGCTGCCCCTCAACTTCCATCCAACCGCCAATGGATGCCACTGCGTGCCCTGTCCTCTCTCATCGCCAAGCCTACCATTTTACTCTGCCTCTTCTCTCTTCAACAGTCCTCACCTGGCCCATAAATGCCACTTCCTCCAAGAAGAAACGAATCGCTCTTCAGATCTATGCCCTTGTTATTTGTTCCATGTGCATATGGCACTTGCCGTGATGCAGCAATGATTCCCTTTTATTACACTGCTCTGTCGACCCAGTATTTTCCCCTGGTAACCTGCATGCCCATTCCATTAAAGACATTTAATACATCTCTTTTCTTCATCCCTCCTTCTTCATTTCTATTTTTTGGATGAGATGGAAGAGACATACAACATATTAGCTTCACACATACAGCTAAGAGATCTTCCTGAATGAATAAAGTTAATGAATTCTAGTCAACAAAATTCAGGGCAACAGTTCTCTGGTTCCTTCATAAAATTAACTCCTCCCAGCGTTAGTTCCTCCCCACAGTAAAATCATTCGGCAAGGTGAGGTCAAGCAGATTGCATATGCACAGTATTTGTTCACAGCGCTGAAGACATAAGGTTATCATGGCTGATATTTATGTGAATGGGTGGTATACAGTTTGCACAAAAAAAATTTTACGTTCCCGTGAAGTAAAATCACCTTATTGTTGATAACACAGTGAAAAGGAAATAGAATGAGCAAGGAAGCTATAAGGATTTAATCAAATAGACTTCTTCTAAGTAAGAATGGAGATTCACTACCCACCAAAAATGCAATTACCCTCCCCCCCACTAACAGCGCTTTCATTTAGACTCCACACAAAAAAAGCTTTCAGGTTATAAGACAATTTTACATTAAGGTCTTAGATGAACCTTAATGCCATTCCCTCTCCTGGACTTGTGGTCTGCTAAACTTCAGCTTTAATAATCTGAACATGCATCCCATCTCCAGAAACTCAAACTTTGCAGTCCATCTTCAAAACCGCACAGAAGAAAGAATGGTCTTCTGGCAAACTCGTGACCTCCAGTCGTTGGCAGATTTGGTAACGGTACTAAATCAAGAAACCTGGTACCAGCCAACAAAAGCCCCAGACCCGAGAAATGACAACATGTACGTGGCCAAAGGATAAAAGCCAACCTCTAGGAATGTGAAAAGACCAGAATGGGCTATAAACAACAAATAAGGCCACAGAACATTCTCTCTGGGGTTCATATTTTCAGAGACCCAGATCTAAAAATACCCGAAGAAATGTGTTTATAATGCAATTAAAAGCAACTGGAAGACATTCAGATTTATTTTTCATCATTTTGACTAGGCAGAGTCATTTCACTACTCTGATCCTCAGTTTCCTCATCTGCAAAATAGTGTAACGAGATCTGCATGGACAGTCGAACCTGAGTTTGTATGTTACGCTCACTGGCAGGACTTTTGTCCACGGCGCGTGTCACGGCGTGTGAATCAGAGAAGATAGTGATTTTTGATATGACTCCTATCTCATTCATTTGGTCATGTGGCGAATGTCAGTGAATATATACCACGCTGCAGCACAGGGACTGAAACAAGAGCAAGACTTGGCCTCTGCCCTCAAGGAGCTCATAGTCAAAATCTGTGCTGTCCAAAACGGTACTCATGAATCCCACATGGATATTCTAACCAAAATTAAACACAAACTAAAGACGCAGTTCCTCAGTTCCTCATACTTCCCCTGCTCAAGAGCCACATGTGGCTACTGGCTGCATTTGGGCCACCACATTGGAAAAGCATAGAGTGTTTTCATCATTGTACAAAGTTTTATTGAACAGCTCTCGTCTAGAGGTGCAAGACAGTCAAGTATGCAGGTACATCTCAACATACTATGACAAGTAATCATTTGGGAGAAGGAAACATCTTATAATGGAGCTGATCTTTGTGAACAACACGGGGTTTGGTTTTCCTAGAGCAGAGAGGGAGAGCTCGATGGAGCGAACGATATGTGCCAGGCCACAGAATCATCAGGAAACTTTCTGAGGTCCAGGAGCAGATGTAAGCTCTTCTTGGTGCCCGGCATATGAAGGTATGGGGAAGAGGTGGCCAGAGGAGAGGCTGGAGGAACAGTCAGGATCCAACTGTGAAGGCCTCCCGAGCCAAAGTAGGAGTCGGGGCTCAATTCACAAAACAGAGACACTGAAGCAGGGGAGTGACCCATGGGATACGTTTTATAGAAAACCAACCATGCGGTTCTTGTCAGCTCTGGAGATGCACAGGAGAACTACTCTGGAAAGCTTTTGAAAATGCTGACGCCAGTGCCCTCCCGCTAACTGAATTATATCCATTTCTTGGCACCAGGCCCAGACCTAAGTCTTAAAATCCCAAAAGGACTCAAGTACAGCCAAGTTGAAAACCAATGGAGATGACAAAGAACTGGAAGCGTGATTAAGCTAGAATGAAGAAGTACAACTAAGAGTCTACTGCAACAGTCCTAACAAAAGGTGATGGTTCACCTAACACAGGAACAGGGAAGATGAGAAGAAAATGATTTTGGCAGAAATTTCTGGCCAATATTTCTAAGACACAGTATGACCTGGAAACCAAGAACATGAGCAATCAGAGAAGAAAAGAGAGAACACAACATGACAACTTTCATCATATGCCAATAATGACCAAGATCAAGCACTTAGAAAACTGAGCAGGTTAGGGAGGGGAAGAGCGACCACTAGCTCAGTTTTATAAGCAGTGCCTGCTCAATTCCTTAGAGCATCTGGTAGAAAGGTCCACGGGGCCAGAGGAAATATTTGCCTGGATTCTGCTAGAGCAGTAGGTCAGAGACTGGGGCACAGAGGATTTGCGAAGAGTGGTCGCAGAATCTGTACACAGTAAAATACTTTCCTTTGAACTTCCACCTATGACAACATTAGAAAAGACACACACACACACACACACACGTTCAAAGTTCTGCTCTGTCTCCATCTACTCCACAGCATATGCCAATGCCCACACCTGCCTGGCATCACCAACAGGCCACAGGCATCCTGGCCCAACGTTACCACTTATTAACCGTATGGCCTTGGACAAATCACTGGACTGTCTGGGTCTGGCCTTCAGTTTCCGACCAAAGGAGTGTGCTGAACTAGAACTAGGTGCTACCAACAGGTCCCTCCAGTCTGGAGTGTCTATGACAAATCACATTCTGAAGAGCAGAAATTATAACATACAATTTATAGTAATTTCTTTCATTTATGTATGCAGTCATTAGCATAAAATTCTATTTGCCCACATTCCAGAAATATTATACATTCCTGAGATTATGCACACACACTTCATAAATCATGGTTTCCAAAAATTTACACACACATCCATAGTTCTCTTTTGTCTTAAAGGTAGGCACCAAAAGACACACTCGGCATATTGTTTAATCCTGAAGCATCCTGTTTACTCCTGAATACCAACTTTGTTTTGTTTGTTCCTCTGTAATGCTCAAGTAAGAGGTGGCAAACTTCAGTGCCCATAGGCTGACAGGGATGCAGGGTCACATTAATGAATAAAGCAGGCCAGAGGAAATCCCCCCACACCTGTCCCTCCACCCCCGCCCCAGCTAAGGCAAGCAGCCACCATCTGGCTCTGGGCTGCAGGTGCCATTTGAGAACGTGGACCCAGGGTTGTTGCACTTTTTCACAACACCCAGAAATGCCAGGTTGTTCTAGGTGCGATCCCTTGATACTCGAATGCCAGCAAACAACACATGTGAGTTTAAGATGTGCAGATCAAACACAACTGGCCTGAAGCCACCAGACTGTGCCCTGCCCCAAAGTATGCCACACTTCTGTGGCTTTTAAACCTAAAAAAAAAAACGTAAAACATGCATAAAACCAGAAGCTAGCTTCTGTTCCTGGGACGGTCCTGACAGTTGTTTTACCCTAAGCAAGCTGACCATCAATGCCAGTATGGACCTGAATGAAGCTATCTTCACATGGAGTGCCTATTAAAAAAAAAAAAAAAAAAAAAAAAAAAAAACAACCTCCTCCAAAATGCACTATTTTTTATAAAACATCTGTGTAGCATTTGATAAATGAGTTCTTTGTGTACTAAATATCAAGTGGACTTTGACACTTAGAGATAAAAATGTGATGATTTATATTCTACTGATAGCAGCCATACATGCCTCGGTGTATTGCGAACAGAAAAATACTTTATTTAGCACCAATATTGCTCTATTTCTTGTGTTCAAACGGGGGGGGGGGAACCCCTTCTCTTATCATGATACCTTTCTGGCGCACATTAGCAGGAAGAGGCCAACCGTGCAAGGAATATGCCATTACTCTCTTCTCCAAAGCATAATGAAATGTGATCTTCTGCTACTCGATCACCTTAAAACCAGTGCCCTGGTACACATAAGAGGCAGTGATAATAAAAGGGGTTTGTGCTCAGGTCTACTGTTCTGTACGTACCCAATGGATTCAACGGGTGGGAAATCCACGGGAGAAGCATTACAAGAAGCAAAGATGAAAAACAACAACCCGATAATAATTATAATAAAGCTCCAATGACGATAAAAAAAAAAAACAAAAACAAACAAACAAACAAAAAACCTGGCAGCAACCTGGGTTTCAAGTTCCTTCTGTGACGACTGTGATAGCAGAGCTGATGGTGTTCTGGCTCCCAACGCAAAACCTGTAACAGCGCTTCAAGAGGGAAGAATGTGTTTTTAAACCAAGTAAAATTCAACGAAAGCATCCTCATTAACCTACCTGCCTTGAAAAAAGCCTTCTTGTCCTGCTCATACCACATACTCACTGTAGGTCTCAGGTGGGTAAATACTGGGATAAACTTTAAGCGAATCCCTCACTGGGAGGAAGGAAGAAAACAAAGGATGTAAGGGTTGGGGAAGATGGGGTGTGCGAGAGTCTGTTGGCTGAAGGAGGGTCTGGGTGAACTCCAAGTCTGGAAGGACCAACAGGACAGGGTAGAAAGAGATGGTAAACCAACTGGGAACAGCAGCAGTAGGAAGAGAAGCAGTCATGAGAAAACAACACTTAATGGTACCCGGCACAGCACTACACTGTTCTCGCTCCCATTTAACAGGTGAGCAAACTAAGGCCCAAGCTATAGAGCTAACAAACGGCACAGCATAGATTTGAATCCTAACGTCTGTTGCAGAATCTGACGTCACAACCACCGTGCTACGCCACGTCCCCACATTGGAGACCACAGGGCAATATGGAACCAAAGCAGGTAAAGACCAGACGAGAAGTGAGACAGAAAGGATGCCTTCAGAAACGCTAGTGAAAGGCTGACTCTGATGGATCAACGGGGAGCAAGAGTTGAAAATGAGGAAGGGACCGCCTTGCTATCACTCCAAAGACAGAAGTGAGGCCGACTCACTGGGCTGAGAAAGGCTTCCCAGCGGCAACATAAAGGTCACTCGCTTTCTTCTCAGCTGGCCAGATGCAACAGAAGTGAACTGTAATTAAATATATACTCACAAGCCATGAAATCTGACCAACAATTTCTAGATAAAGTTATAAACACAGTAAACAGGCTGACGTAAAGCGTAGTTCAAATCTCTAAGTACATACACATGCATGTGTGTGTTCACTGATCATAAATTCTGTATGAATCTTAAAGTTCCTCTCTCTAATCTAACTGCTACTCTTTTGCTAATTAGCTCCTTCAAAATCAGTGGCACATGTATGTTTGTTTTAATGAGAGGCAGACATATCTTTTCTGAATCAGAAATGCCCCACCCCAGGGCATCCAGTCAACCTTCCACACATGAGAAAAGGCCACAGAAGTACCTCGAACATGGTTATCTGAAACTACACCAGTAAGTCTGTTCACTAACATTAGACACATATGAAGTTATTTTCCACTGGTGAAATAGTTGTGTTCAAGATGCAGGATTGGCTGAAAAGATCAGGAGTGGCAACACCTAGGAGCCTCATACGGCACCCAGCTGCACCCAAGGTCTAGCTCTTGTTTGCGACAAGAAAACTCTGTTTGCTTTCAGTTAGAAACATGACCAATTCTGGGACGCCTGGGTGGCTCAGCCGGTTGAGCGTCCGACTTCGGCTCAGGTCATGATCTTGTGGTCCATGAGTTTGAGCCCTATGTTGGGCTCTGTGCTGGCGGCTCAGAGGCTGGAGCCTGCTTCGGATTCTGTGTCTCCCTCTCCCTCTGCCCCTCCCTAATTCGTTCTCTCTCTCACTCCCTCTCTCCCTCTCTCAAGAATGAATAAACAGTAAAAAAAAAAATTTAAGAAAGATGACCAATTCTGTCATCAAAATATTGCTTGCTCTTATAGTATACCTTTTACATGATGCCTCCTGGAGTGTGCGAGGGCAGCAAAGAGGGACTTCAAGCTTCCAAGGAACAAGTTGTATGACTTTTCTGGGCTTACTTCCTAATACATCTCTGCCAATTTGGCAGAATTCTGAGACTTGCCTTCAATGCAACTCGCCAAAGGGCAGTGAGGTTCTGATAGGAGGAAATACATAACCCTGTCTACTCCTAATTACGGCATATACCATATTGACCAAAAGACTAACAATTTGGAATCGTTACACTGGTCAGTTCAGAGCTCATGACGACAGTCCACCCGGGGCTGATTGGGTTTCCTGGACCTAAGCACCAGCCTTGGGCTGTCTGGTAAGCTCTAATATGAACTCACCAAACTACTTGGCTGCAATGGTTGAGACAGTTGGTGGATGATCTAGCTAAACACCAAGATCTCCACTCACAAAGTCTAGACCTATTAAATGTCAAAGCCCAGGGCTGCCCCAGAGGATTAGAGATTAGGAACTACAAAAACAGCCAGGATGGGATGCCTGGGTGGCTCAGTCAGTTAGGTGTCTGACTCTTTTGGCTCAGGTCATGATGTCAATGTCATGAGATCGGGCTCCGTGTCAGGCTATATGCTGGGTGTGGACCTGCTTAAGACTCTTTCTCTCTGTGCCTCTCTCTCTCTCTCTCTCTCTCCCTCCTCTGCTTGCTCTTTCTAAAAAAACAAAAAAAATCCAGAAGACAATTAACAAAATGGTTATCAACACACACCTAGCAACAACAGGAAATTAAACAACATGCTACTAAACAACCAAATGGGTCAGAGAAGTGAAAAGAAAAATTTAAAAACGCCTTGAGACAAATGAGAATGAAAATGTAACACACCAAAATTTATGGGATGCAACAAAAGCCATTCTAAGAGGAACGTTCATAGCAATAAATGGGGATCTCAAGAAAAAAAAAAATTCTCTGACAGGCTAACTCTACACCTCAAGGAACTACAGAAGAAACAACTGTCCAAAGTTAGTAGAAGCAAGTAGATAACAAAGATTAAAGCAGAAATAAACAGAGATTTAAAAACAATAGAAAAAAATCAACAAAACTGAGAGCTGATTCTTTGAAAAGAAAAACAATTTGACAAACCCCTAGCTAGATAAAAAGACAATTCAAAATCAGAAATGAAAGAGATGTTACAAGTGATAACACAGGAACACAAAAGCTCCCAAAAGACTGAACAAGTATATGCCAACAAATAGGACAACCTACAAGAAATGGATGAATTCCCAGAAAGCTACAATCTACCTAGACTGAATCATGACGAAATGGAAAATCTGAACAGAGTGATCATTAGTAAGAAGATTTAATCAATGGTCAAAATACCTCCCAACAAACAAAAGTCTAGGACCAAGCACGTTCACTGGTAAATTCTACCAAACATCCAAAGAATTAATACCAATCCTTCTAAAACTCTTTCAAACAATGTAAGAGAGGGGAACACTTCCAACTTGTATATGTACACATACAAACACTTGTGTGTGTATTTTGATAACCAAAAACAGATACGGATGCCACAAGAAAATAAGATTATAGGCCAAAATCCCTCATGAACACAGATGTAAAAGTCTTTAACAAAATATGAGCAAGCCACATTCAACAATTCATTCAAAGAATCATACAACATGATCCAATGGGATTTATTGCAGGAAGCAAGGATGGTCTCAACGTCTACAAATCAACCAATGTGATACGCCGCATTAACAAAATGAAGGATAAAACAAAACATGATCATCTCAATAGAGGCAGAGAAAGCATTTGAAAAAATTCAACACCTATTTATGATAAAAATTCTCAATAAAGCAGGAAAGAGGGAATAGACCCTACATAATAAAAGCCATATATGACAAGCCCACAGCTAACGTCATAGTCAGTGGTAAAAAGCTGAATGCTTCTCTTCTACAATCAGAAACAAGACGAGAATGCTCACTCTAGCCACACTTATTCAACACAGCACTGCAAGTCCTAACCAGGGCAATTAAGCAAGAGAAAGAAATAAAGTGTATCTAAATAAGAAAGGAAGAAGTTAAATTGTCACTATTTGCATATGACATGATATTACATATAAAAAATGCTGAAGACTCCACCAAAAACCTGCTCGAACTAAGAAACAAATTAAGTAAAGCTGCAGAGTCCAAAATCAATACACAAAAATATGTTGTGTTTCTATACACTAAAAATGAACTACCAGAAAGAGAAATTAAGATAATAATCCCATTTATACTTGTATCAAATGAATAAAATATTTGGGAATGCATTTATCCAAGAAAGTGAAAGACTCTTATACTGAAAACCACAAGACATTAATGAAAGAAATGGAAGAAGACAAAAATAATTGGAAAAATACTCCATGCTCAAGGACAGGAAGAATTAATATTGCTAAAATGCCCATACTACCCAAAGCAATATACAGATTCATTGCAATCTCTATCAAGATTCCAAGGGCATTTTTCACAGGAATAGAACAAACAATCCTAAAATTTGTATGGAACCACAGAAGAGCCTGAATGGTGGAAGTGATCTTGAACAAGGAGAACAAAGCTGGAGGCAAAATGCTCCCTGATTTCAAACTATATTGCGAAGTTACAGTAATTAGAACAGCATGGTATTGAAACAAATAAACAAACTACAAATAACTAAATACAGAGAACAAACTGATGGTACCCAAAGAGAAGAAGTGGGAAAATGGGCAAAATGGGTGAAGGGAAGGGAGAAACTCCAGTTATGGGACGAGTGAGATACAGGGATAAAAGGTACAGCACAGGGGAGAGAGGCAACAGTTTTGTAATAGTGTTGTATGGAACAGAAGATAACTGCACTTGTGGTGAGCAGAGCACAAAAGGAAGTTTTGTCAAATCACTACGTTCAACACCTGAAACCAACATATCATGGTGTGCCAAGACAGTTCAATGAAAATAAATGAACACACAGGGCACCTGGGTGGCTCGGGTGGTTCAGTGTGCAACTCATGATTTCAGCTCAGGTCATGATCTCACAGTTCACGAGCTCAAGCCCTGCAGTGGGCTCCCTGCCCCTCTCCAGTTCATGCGCACTCACTCTCTCTCTCAAAATAAATGAGTAAACATTAAAAACAAGAAAATTATCCTTTAAAAAGCTGCCAAAATTATAATAAGATATTTTCATTAAAAATAATAATTAAAAAAATAAAACAGTATACTATCGGCATAAAAACAAATACAAAGACCACAGGAACAGAAGAAACCCCAGAATAAACCCACACATATATGGTCAATTAACTTATCACACAATTGCCAAGAATATACAATAAGGAAAGGACGGTCTCTTCAATAAATGGTGTTGGGAAAACTGGACAGCCACATGCAAAAGAATAAAACTGGACCACTACCTTATAAAAATATTAACTCAAATGGATTAACAACTTGCATGTAATACCTGAAAGCAGAGAACTATCAGGAGTAAGCAGAGACACTAAGCAACCTGACATAGGTCTTGATAATAATTTGTCTTTTTAATCTGACAGCAAAAGCAGAACTAACAAAACCAAAAATTAACTAAGCGGGACTACATCAAACTAAAGAGCCTCTGCTCAGCAAAGGAAACCATCAACAAATGAACAAGCTGGAAGAAAATATTTGAAAATCATGTACCTGATAGGAGCTAATATCCAAAAATATGGGAAGAACTCAAAACTCAACAGCAAAAAACAAGTCATACCAATTAAAAAATGGGCATAACGTCTGAATAGACATTTTTCCAAAGACATACAGATGGCCAACAGGTCCATAAGAATATGCTCTATTATCACTAATCATGAAGGAAATGCAAATCAAACCACAATGAGATATTACCTCCACCTGTTACAATGACTACTATCAAAAAGACAAAAATTAACAAGTGTTGTTAAGGATGTAGACAAAAAGGAACTCTTATGAACTGTTAATGGGAACGTAAATGGGCACAGCTCCTATGAAAAGCAGTAGGGAGGTTCCTCAGTAAATTAAAAAGAGACCGACCCCATCATCCAGTAATTCCACTTCTGGCTATTTATCTGAAAAAACTGAAAACACAAATTTGAAAAGACATATGCACCCCATGTTCACTGCAGCATTATTTACAACAGGCAAGATATGGAAACAACCCAAGGGTCCGTTGATGGTTAAATGGATAAAGAAATCATGGTACATATACTCAGTGGAATATTATTCAGCCATAACAAGGAATGAATTCTTATCATTTGTGACAACATGGATGGACCTTGAGGGTATTATACTAAGTGAAGTCAGATAAAGACAAATATCATATGATTTTTCTTACATGTGGAACCTAAAAATAAATTTCTTAGTTGACCCTTGAACAATATCAGCATTGGGGATGCTAATGCCTCACAACCTTGAAAATACACATATTGCTTTTGACGTCCCCAAGCCCTAACTACTAATGGCCTACTGTTGACTTAAAGTACTACCAATAATGAAAACTGTTGATGACATGCATTTTGTATAGGTATTGTCTACTGTATTTCTACATAAAGGTAGAGAAAAGAAAACGTTATTAAGAAAATTGTAATAAAAAGAAAATACATTTATAGTACCAAAAAAAATTGCATATAAGTGAGCCCACACATTTCAAATCCATATTGCTCAAGGGTCCGATGTGTGTGAGAGAGACAGAGAGAGGGTATACGCTAAGCTAATAGGTACAAAGAACAGACTATTGGTTGCCAGAGGTGGAGGGGGTGCGAGAAATGGGTGAACTGGTTTTTGTTTTTCAGTTTAAATAAACTGATTGCAATTTTTGAAAATTAGAGGGAGAGGTAAAAGCCTGGTTTTTTAATCTTCCCAATTTCCCACATAAAAACACAACAATCTGAGAGCAAAATCAAAAATCCACGCACAAATTTACAACAAAATGAGGGGACTAGGTATTGCCTCAAAGTTCCAATTATAAACAGTTGTGGAAAAGGCAACACTAACCACAAGTCGTTCAGATCAGCAACATGTGTGTGGAAAGAAGTAGAGGAAAACAACAGGGCAATTGAAGGACTTGAGAATGAGAGCCCTCGAAATTGCAATAAAGTACTATATGGAAAGTGTGATGAGCCCACTGAAAACAGCAGCTGAACCTGGGAGAAATTTCTCCTGAACTAATACAGGAGTCAAGGCACAGGGTTCACAGGAACAAACTGTGAATAGTCTGGAGTAGTCTAGTGCATATAACCTCTCAAAATGGAGCTGCTGGGACTCCACAGAAGGACTGGGCCTCACACCAGAAAAAAACTGCTGGAAAAAGAATCAAAATTGGAAAAGACATAGAAAATCAAGAGGAAAGAAAGACAAGGTCCAAAAGATGTGGGCAAAAAGAACAGAATCATGATATTTTAGAGAGCAGGCCAGTAACCCAGTAGTAGAAACTAGACCAGAAGAGGGAGCTCTATGAAGTTAGAAGAGCTGTCTACATCACGCCTCCCTAGTACAAGTTTAGAAAACTTACTTGCACATAGAAATGAGCAATAAAAAATTTTGAGATCAAATCCTACATGAAGTTATAAGGAAGAAAAAGGAGAAGAATAAAAATGAAAGCACACGCCAGAAAGACATGGCCTAGAGCAGATCAAACCTGTTACCTATTATTTTAAAATGAGCAAAAAGAGCGGTATTTGATTAAAAAGGCATGAAAAAATAACATAATTCAAAATTAGAAAAACTGAGAAATGAGGGAAGAAAGAATGAATCCGAAAAAATTATTTTAAAGACGAAGCATACACTAGGACACAAAAATGAAGAAATACAGTAAATAATGGTCTAAGAGTAAGAGAAGAACAGGAGGAAATTTTTAAAAATCAAAAAGAAATGAAGACAAAAGGATTTAAGGACAGTGTTAAATACTGAAGACAGGTAAAGAAGATCCAACATACAGAAAATAGGAGAATCCCTAAAAAGGAAATCAAAGGAAGTGTTCTGTCCAAATACTTAAAACTGATATACAAAGAAACATTCTTGACCCCCACCAAAAAAAAAAAAAATTTCTGAGACTGTATGTCAAAAGAACACACTAGGTACTACAGCATTTTTGACCCAAAATAATCAACACCAAGACATGCTGTAGTAAAATTGCTGTACTTAAGACTTAAGCCAGAAGAAAATGGAGTAAAACAGCTAAGATACTTACAGAAAAAATGTGAACCAACAATTTTACACCCAGCAAAAACTGCCTTTTAAGTATAAAGGGCACAGTAAACTGTTGTCAACTTTCAAAAATTCAGAAAATACAGTTTCTATGAGCCCTTCCTAAGGAATCTAATAGAAAATGAGCTTTAGACAAAATGACAGCGACCTCAACATAATGACTAGTGTTGAGCCATGAATATACGTCCCTACAGAACTTTTAACAGGGTTAAAAGGAGAAAGTATAGTATAAATAGCTGTAAGCTCTGAAAAGACATAGTACACCATTAAAAAAAAAATCACAGAAATTTGGAAAAGTATTATGTAAGATGTTTAAGTGTTTTAGATAATTATAATCGGAGGCTGTAGTATTAGTATTGTTATTCTGAGACTGATATGTGTAAGGTAGATAAATAAGCAAATTCATAATTATGGGATATTCTAATTCTACCATCCCCTGTATTCTTTTTTTAAATTGAACTATAATAGACACACAATGTTATATGACTTTAAGTTGTACAACATATTGATTAAACAATTCTACGTATTACTCAATGCTTACCACCCCATATTCCTAAAAACCAGGACTCTCGGCACAGAAGAAAGGATATAAAGCCCCTCTAGGGGTGCCTGGGTGGCTCAGCTGGTTGAACTACCAACTCTTGATTTCGGCTCAGGTCATGATCCCAGGGTTGTAGAATCAAGCCCACATTGAACTCCATGCTGAACATGGAGCCTGCTTATCAATCTCGTTCTCTCTCTCTCCTTCCCTCTGCCCCTCTCCCTCACTTGTGTCTCTTTCTCTAAAATAAAAATTTTTTTAAAAGTCCTGCAATCCAGAATATCAAACGGACATATCAATGTGCATTCATGAGACCTAGACATAAATGACTATTTCAGCAACAATGAGCATCGTTAGCACTAAGAAAACCATCTTGAAACACAAATTTCCACTAAAGAAACTAAGTTTTCTAACACAAATGGCCTATTTTTAGTTCTCAGGCAAGAAATTTACAAAGTGAATCTGAAACATCATGTCATAGCACTCAGCAAAGAAGCTATCAAACACTAGTAGGATCATCTCAGGAGACAGAGGACCCAATGTAAAGAAGTTCCATGATCAAAGGTTGACATTCTTTCATAAAAAAATAAAAAATGTAATGTACTGAAACCAACGTTTAAATTCATGGTTCAGAAATATATTAAAGTTTACTGGTAGCTTTCAGAGAATGACATAGAATCAATTCATTATTTTGAAAACTGGCAAACAGAAGAAAGAACCCGGCATTTATCCTTCATTCCCTATATGAACAGTTCCACTGGCTACCCAAAGAGTAGGTAAGAGTAAAATTACAAAAGTATTCCAGCTAATAAACAGAATTCAAATATCACCATTTTACAACTCCCAGTGAATTAATGGATCTGAGCAGTGAGCACTAATGGCTGTTAACATCACAAAAAGAAAGACAATAAGATATTATGTCCCTTCTGAATAAAAGAACATAATACCACTCAGAATCTTGCCAAAGGGATCAAACATAAGCCTCTGGATCCAGCTGCCAATTTGTAGGAAATACAGAGGGCAGAGGAACACATGGACTGAGGATGCAATCAGCAAAATCAGACTCTTAGAAATTCTATAGCTCAAATGACCAGGTTCTTCAAAAGGTAAAGCGCAAAGAAAAGAATAGGGGGAGAAACTTGTGAGTGAAGAAACTTAAAAAAAGTATCAACTTTAAAAAATGGGCAATATGAAACTACAGTGTCTAAGGATGCACACGTAGGTAACAAAATAATAAAGAAACAAAGGGAAGTGATTACTAAAAGTACAAGTTACCACGGCATCTGGCTGGTTCAGTCAGTAGAGAATGCAACTCTTGATCTCAAGATAGTTAGTTCAAGCCCCGTGGTGGGCATGAAGCCTACTTAAAAATAAATAAATAAAAGTATCGATTACTTGTGGAAGGGGTTTTAAGTGGGATAAGACACATGAGGTGGCTGGGTGGCTGGCAAAGTTCGACATCTTGACTTGAACAAATGTTACAAAGATATCCACCTTAAAACAAGTGACAAATATATACGTATAAATGAACGTTGTTGAGTACAAGGACCACTAGTTTCTTGTGCCTATTACAGTGTAAATTAATTAGAACTAAATAAAATTTGGTTTCTCAGTCATCCTAGTCAAATTTCAAGTGCTCAGTAGACAGTGACTACCTTTTAGGCTATGCAGAAATAGAACCCATTGTATAGAACCGTGTACGCGTGTGTGTGTGTGTGTGTGTGTGTGTGTGCGCGCGCACACACGAGTTTGTGTGTTTTCTCTAACTGTATTTTCTTTATAATAAAAATTTTAAAGCGTGTGCCCCCAAAATATATTACACAATTGCACTTATTTGAATTTATCTCAAATACATGAATATTGGGACTCATCTCTGAAGCAAAGGCAAAGGGCATACACCTTCTAGAAAAGAGATAAATAACATGAAATCAATTTTTGGCGCTATGTAGCAAGGACCTGACAAGTCCAATGGATCTAATTTGAAGTTACTGGAACGTGATACAAGAAACTTTCATCTCAAGGACAAGGTACTCGTGTCTAGAAAAGGTTAATAAGCTCCTCCTCACTATGCATTGATAACTGATCATTTCAATTATCATTAAACATTTATTAGACACTGGGAGCAGACAAGGCTGTGGCAAAAGAGGGCAGCAGAGGCCCTGCCAAATGGACACTCCAAACAAGTCACTTAAGATATGTAACCCAATTACACAAAAGGAGGATGAGGAAGCGCTCCTTCCCCCGAGCTGGAGATCCTTAGGTCGGACACATCATACCTCAGTACTATTGCCGAGC
This sequence comes from Panthera uncia, assembly GCF_023721935.1. Taxonomy (NCBI): domain Eukaryota; kingdom Metazoa; phylum Chordata; class Mammalia; order Carnivora; family Felidae; genus Panthera; species Panthera uncia. Next base: position 37,070,324 of record NC_064816.1, read on the forward strand.
TCACAGGGAGGATGAAGGAGGAAGTTCCTTTGAAGAGATTCTAAGGAGGGATATGAAAGCGAAAAATAAAAGCGTGGCCAATGGAGTCGCAAAATGTTTTCAAGCGGACCAAATGACTTAAGAGAAATGGAAGGGCTAGACGTGCGCACAGATCAAAGTGAGATCTACAGAGTATGTTACATAATAGAGCGAGGGCCTAAAAAGAAATAATTTAGAGGTCAAAACACAGAATTGCAGAGAACCAGTGTATAATAAAGGCAGGGTGTCCACTAATCCTCTCCAGTTGTTAGCAGGTCAAGGGTCAGTGCTATGGAAGAGGATAATTATAAAGGAGGCATTCTGAATAAACGAGAGAAAAAGGAGGAAAGAAACATCGTAACGACAAAATACCCTTCCAACGGAGTCTTCTTTCATTATTCAGGGACAATACCGCTATTTTCGTTAACATCATGTCATGGATGCTAAAACATAGGAAGGAAAAATATAAGACCAAGGAACCTGAGATCCAGGGCAATGAAAAAGGCACAGAGGTGCATTAACAGTTACAAGGTGTGGAAAATCAGCAACTTCAAGTTTCACTTTGGTTGTCCTGCAAGGTACCACAAGCCAAAAAGCAGGCTAGCTTGGAGTCAAGCTAAAAGACGCCTATCTAGAAAGTGAGACCAGAATGAGTTACGGGCCGATTATAAGAAAGAGAAGAAAACCAAAAATCCACAGGACCCAACCTTCCCCTCGTATTCCAACCTGAGACTTTCAATCTCAGGAAAGTCCATCCTATGTTCGCTCGCATCTGGATAGGATCCAAAGAGTCTGTACAAGCTCTCTCTTACATTTTATTCTATCAAGAAAGATTTGGCAACTGAAATCTATTATGATGTCAAAAGGTAGCTGACAACATAAAATGTATCCCGCTGAGCTGATGCCGCACACAGCTAAATTTACAACAACAGGAGTATCATAAAAATTATAAGAACTGCAAATTAACCACTGATTTCGAGTTCCCGGACATAAATAATGGTAAGGACCTGGACAACTTCCAAACATCTTTACCGCTGTTTAATTTGTCAAAATCTATCAAGAGCATTTCAACCACAGACCTGCCCTCCAAGGTACATTATCATTCCCAGGCTTAGATTAGCCTCGGTGGCAGCTGAAGTAAGAATGCATAATTACGAAGACTCCATCAGGATCCTTCTCTGGCTTTTGTAACTCCTCAATGTGTCAGTAACTCACTCTTTTTTTTAAGTACCATTCTTACTCTCAATTAGTTATTTAAGATCATTTAAAAATTTGGTTCTAATTTTGTGAGCTACGTCTGTGCGTTCAAAATTAGTCCCTCATTACAGCGTTACGGTTCCTACTGGGCTCAAATTAGCAAGATTTTCTGTTTACTTCCTATTTGTGAACCAGGAACACGAGTAGCAGTATGGGGCTCGAGGAGTTAGCTGACAGCTGTTGGGAAACCCAGCAGGTAGGGAGGGCACACTTTGGGGGGAAAAAATGACAATGACAATAATTCCTTTCTCTGAGAAAGTTAAGATGCAGGACTGCACGGCTTCCTCCACCAGTCATCAACTCTACAGACTATTTGGAGAGATGACAAGAGGAGAAAATGCCTTTAACATATATGTAAAATCACTTCTACAACACTGTATTTCATTTATAGTGAATTCAAAAGCAGGGCTTAATTATTTCATCACTCAATGATAAAAACCAAAACATGGTTAAGGATAATAAAATGGTGAAAGGAATAGAGAAATCAAAGACAAATGCCTTTTTAAAATGTATTCAGGGAGGAATGATCTTTTATGTGTAAGTACATAAGCCTGGGGGTGGAGGGGTGTCTGTGCTGTGTGTCTATTACCCCACCCCCTGCTTTCCAACTGACATATGTCTAGAACAAATTTACAATGCCGCTGAAAAGAGAAAAATTAGATGTTTGGCCATAACATCGTTAGCAAAAACAATCAGTGAGCAGGATCACGGCCAAGGTAGAAGCTATATATACATTTGTGCAGAAACTAGGCAGTTCTAACTCTCTGATTACAGCCCTAATACAATGAGTGTAGGGAGATGTTCGATAGATACTAAGTAAATCTAGCATACACTACTTGAGCCCAAATTGGTTTATTTCACATTTCTGTATTTGGGGGGAAAAGCAATTTCTGCATGACAGATGCACCTGGAGTTTGCCACGCGGCCTACACACAGAAAGGGCGGTAGAGTCGGAGATGTAGAAACAACGAGAAAATTGCATTTTATTCTTATTTGCTAAAAAAGAAAATAAAAATAAAATGCCTATTTTCCCCACGGAAGGTGTCTGTAATCAGTCAGTCCATGTCTACGCAGGGTAAGTGAAGGGCAGAGATGAAACAATGAATTATATCTGTGTCAGGCAAAGCCCCCAGTCACCAGATACTGAAGACAGTGTTGGTTTGGCCTCAACAGGACACCACTGGTCACTTACAATGACAAAATACATGAGATAAATAAGCCATCAATCCTTCATTTCCCTTTATGTGTGTAAAGGTGACCTAAATGCCCCCATCAATGTCAGAGAGCTGCTCTTATTATAAAGCTAAGCTTTTTCATCCGTGTGGTATACTCTTTTAAACTCTAAAACTCAACGAAGTCCTGAAAGTAGGTAAGATAACAAGAGTACTCCTTTTTGGTCTCAAGAAAGTCTTTACCTAAAAACAGAGCCCCAAAATACATGAGGCAGAAACCAACAGGAAGGGAGGAATGGACAATTCAATGCAGTGGCTGGAAAATTCAATATCCCACTAACAATAATGTATAGAACTAGACAGAAGAACAATTAGGAAACAGAAGGCACGAATGATATGAAGAACCTAATAAACCTAGCAGACATCTGTAGAAAATCCCACCCAGCACCAGAATATACACTCTTCCCAAGTGCACATGGGACATTCTCCAGGAGAGAGAGACCAGAAGCTAAACTGTAAAACAGACCCCAATACATTTAAAAGATGGAAATAACACAAAGTACCTTTTCCAATTACAAAGAAATGGAATTAGGAATCAGTATCAGAAAGAAGTTCGGAACATTCACAGATAGGTGGAAATCAAATACACTCCTAAATAACCAGCGGGTCTAAAAGAAATTAGGAAATACTTCCAGACGAATGAAAATAATGATAAAATTTGTCAAAACTTACGAGACACAGGTAAAGCATCGTTCGGAGGGAAATGTTTAACCGTAAACAATCATGTAAGAAAAGAAAAAAGGAGTTCAAATAAACAAAGTCTTAGTTTGAGTTCATCAACCAGTTAACAAATCCATGAAGAGATCCTAGAGCTTCATGATACCGAGCAACTTCTACAACCATCATTTTTACTCAGTAAAGACAGAAGGTTGAAGTTGTGTTATAGAGAATTTCACGTTACTGATCCACGGGAGCTTTAGGGAGCTTCTCTTAACACTTTCCTAAATGCGGGGCACCTTGGTCAGTTAAAGGTCCAACTCTTGATTTTAGCTCAGGTCATGATCTTGCAGTTAGTGAGACTGAACCCTGCATCAGACTCACCACTGACGGTGCGGAACCCACTTGGGATTCTCACTCTTCATCTCCCTCTGTCGTCTCTTGCTCTCTCTCAAAATAAATGAACTTAAAAAAGAAACTAAAAAAAAAATTTCCTAAATGAGGAAACTGAGATAACAATCTAGCGGAAGACACACTTTAAAATTGAGGTTGCTGAGTCTGAATCTGGTAGTTTTTCTGATACACAAATAACTCGCTTGGTACATGTAAACTTTTCATGGCTTATCATATTTACATGGTGCAAACCAGTAAATGTTTGGCTCACTGTTAATGATTTTCCTTAATACATGTATCCATGTACATATCAGGAATTACAAAACTCCATCGTGAAACTGCTCAAAACCATCAGACCACAGTCATTCAAGATAAATGATCACCAATCTCTCTACCAAGAACTGAACAGGCGATGGATGGGGAGAGGGAAGGACAGTGTGCAGGAGCACAATAAGGAAAACAAGAGAAGCAAGGATGAATTTCGGTTCCTAAAACTACATCAAGTTATGGCAGGCCACATGTTACCAGGGGCGTGAACTGAAACTAACCCTAGAAAGATAATGGAGCAGAGTTCATCTTCTTGGTGGTCAAGTGACCTAAAAAAGCAAAGCAGTACATGATATGGATTTCAAAGGCAACAGACCTTGACTCAAGGGTAAAATCTGCCATTTTCAAATTTAATTTTGAGGGGGACCTGGGTGGCTCAGTTGGTTAAGCGTCTGACTCTTGATCTTGGCTCAGGTCATGATCCCATAGTTCATGAGATCCGAGTCCCAAGTGGGGCTCTGTGCTGAGTGTGGAGCCTGCTTGGGATTCTCTCTCTCCCTCTCTGCCCCTCCCTGCCCATGCTCTTTCTCAAAATAAATAAATAAACTTCAAAACTGAAATTTAAATTTGAAAGAACTGTATAAACTTACAGAAACTTGCAAAAATAGGACAGAACCAAGAAACTGGCCTGGGTACATTACCGTGGCCTACAGACCTTCCTTAGTTTTGTTTACTTTTTCTGTAACCCCAGGCAATTGAACATAGCTAACCTCTTTGGTCCTCAGTTCACTCATCTGAAACATCGTGGTAAGAGCACCTACATTTCAAAGTATTTATAAGGATTCCATAAAACAGTGCTAGCATACTGCTTACAATAGTAGCTGTTACGCAGGAAGAACATGATAAATGGTCACATTATAACTATCGAACGAGGCTTTTGGAATTTGTAGGTCTACTTTTCCACTTTCCTTGGGGCCTTTCCTACTACCCACTAATACTGAGATGGCATCTGCCCATTTTATAGTCCGAGTGACCTCAAAGGACAAAAACACGAAAAAAAAAAAAATCAGAATGTGTCCTACAGTAAGGATTCAAAGAATATCCAACTCAAAATTCTATTTGTGTGTGGACATACCCAGGTTTTTTTCTTTTTACTTCATTTATCTAACAGCAAAATGACTCAGTTACTACTGACAATGACAATACCTTTTGACGTCTTTGGAGGAAAGAGGAGTGCACTAAAATAACCGAACCTTAAACCAACATCCAAGAAAAATCTGATACTTGAAATGGCTTTGCTTCTTCTCTTCTTTGGAGGGGTGGGGTAGGCTTTTAAATATATATATACACACACACACAGATATGTATACATATAATATATAGGTTTTTAAAAAATATATATGTAATAAGTCTTTTATCTAATATAAGTTTTCAATAATACTTAGATTATTTTTAATCACACAGATTGAACACAAGCCTGGATCTACCCCTGCTATCCTTTCCAAACCTACTTATATCATCACTCAAGGGCAGCAGTGCTCTTTAAGAGGCATGCTCTGTAACAGGTCTTAACCAACCAGACCTATGTTCAGATGTGCCTTTTGTGCAGCCGAGAAAGAAGTGCACATACAAATAGTCAGTTCCAGGCACAATCAAGGCTCTCCAATTTGGGGGCTATCCCATACTCCCATCAACCACCAATGTGAGCCCATCCAAGACGCCTCTGGCTTTGGCACTGCAGACATATGCCAGTACCCAGAATGCTCTAGGCCCTAACTCCTTCACAACTACGTTTTAAGGACACAAGTGTTCAATTTATAATAGGGAAATTAGAACTTCGCTGAATTTTCCCCCAACATTGCCATTTCTAAACCTTGAGAATAGATGAATCAGAAACGTCAAAGATTTTTTTTGTTCTTTTTCTTTCTTTTTTCTATTCGCTTTTCTTTTTTAGCAAATTAGCTGCATTTTCAAAATGTGCCACCCACAAACTGTGTGAAACATTGAAGTGTCTTCTCTGTTTCTATCAACAGTTAATTATTTGGAATCCATTAAAAGGACAAATAATATGTCCACTAATCAACCAAACGGCTACAGTAGACGTCTTTGGTCCATTTTACTTTATTCTTATTCTTTTGGTTCATTTAACTCTGTAAACCTCTCTTCTATTCTCCTAAAGTCAGACCAAATGAGAATCACATTTTGATAGTTTCATCTCTGATTTCAGATTACGGCAGGCATCTCAAACCAAGTCATCTCCAAGGAAATCACTTAGTGTTAACTAAGATCATGGGAAAATAATTTAACACAGAACTGGATCTATTCCAACTACCACATGTATCAATTAACCAACCTATCAAACTTGGTTCCCACTCCCAAGATTTATTTTGAATGGAACCAAACACTTGGGGACACGGGGAAGCAGCTTATTTTTTATTTTTTGTTAGATACACCCAAAAGATCAAAACCTGCCTTCTCACCTGAATTAAAAAGATGTCTTTAACTTTGTGGGTCACTGTCCCCTGTCCAGTTCTAGCTCCCTCTTTTTCAGTATGAACATATGTTTTCCTTAAAATTACTTCTTTTTTCCTACCCCGGTGTTATGCAAGATCCCTGCTTATTTTGGCAATAGAAACAAAATAAGAAGAGCCACCCAGAGTTCTCCATTCCAAAGGGAGGAACTTCCCAAGAAAAGCAAGGTTTTGCTGTTGTATTTCCTTTCAGCACTGCTGAAGAGCAGGCTGCATTCTCCAGCATGGAAATTCAGTACAGAGAGGGGAGCTGCTCTTGAAATACCTATGAGAACCATGAATTTCAAATGTAGGCAGGGACTACTGGAATGTTCATGATCAATGAGTGTTTGTAAAAAACAGGAATATACATATATATATATGTACATATATATACACACATACACATATATGTATATATGTGTGTATATATATATATACATATATATATAACACATGCGTGCACAAACACACACACACACACACACACACACACACACACAGATACAGAGAGTGAGGCACTTAAGTAGGCCTAATAGGCAATAAGAAAAGGCGCTTTTCAAACACAAAATATAAGGAAAGGAGATGCCTCTTCTTTCAGAGATAACCCAGAAAAAACCTAACTCTCCTATCAAGAAGTGAACCTTGACTTCATTTCCAAGAGCAAAATCCTCACTAAAATGGCCAGTGAGCCAAGGGGAAAGCTTTTAAAATGAAGGGGCTGACGGGCTTCTACAAGAAAAACAAAGAGGGGCTTGCATATAGAATACACGTTTCGATGAGGAGGGGTGAACGCCAAAAACAGTATAAGAATTAAGCGCTCACATAATAGATCACTGTGAGCAGAGCTCTCCCGCAGATGTCGGAGTGAGTGAGCTAAGCCTCACACTTGGAACGGTTGTATGACTGGAGCCATGATATATAAAGTAAGACCCAAGCGCCAAAGGTTTGATTTAGCCAAGCAAACGTGGCTGTTTTTCTTGGGTGGAAGAGGCATTTTTTTCACCGAGCAAAGAATTACGGTAAACATCTGCTAACCATGACCACAGAAGGGGTGGTTGTTTTCATCCAAGGTCATTTTAAAGGAATAAATGTAATTAATAAAACCACACAGTAATAGTACCCAACCGTCCAATAAGTCTGCTCGCTTCTACTCATGGGCCTATTTATTAAAGAAGCCATCAACAAAGTTTCACGATGTTGCCATATATACTTCTTGGGAACCACTGGTGTGGCATAAGCAATCTACCTCAACGGATGCTTGAAAATACAAGCGTGTGCCACTTCTTAACTCATCCCTTAGGCAGATGTCTCGCTGTGGGTTCTCTTGCTCTACTGGCAAGACTTTATTATAGTACACATACCGTTTAGGTAACTAAAATTCCATTAAAAAATACAAATTAAGGTTCTAATGGCTTTACTTCACACATAAAAGTACAAGAGTGCATCTCTCTGTCAAGTTCTCTCTCTTGAAAATGAGTATAAGAATTCATATAATCCAAAATGGTTTCAGTTTTGAAAAATTCCTTATTTGGTTCGTTCTTGTGGAAGGAATGGGGAGGTAGGGAAACTCGTGGAAAACTGAATTATTCAGGCTGACTGTCGCTCAAATCTGTCAAATTAGAGCTCAAAACATCACTTTACCTTTGAACAACCAGCCAGAAGCCCCTCTGCAAAAGAGTCATCTATGATTATTATTAAATGTTCCCAATTAGGAGAGTATCATCAAATTCATAAAACACCAACTTCCATTCTGAGGTAAGTGAACTTCTCTACCTACAACACCAGCAAGGTCTTCTCGATTTAGAAAAGGCAGTTTTGCCCAAACCACTACCACTGAGAGAATACAGCTCAAGAACTAATAAGGTTTCCTGTTTCTAACCCTCTGCTGAGATTGATATGATCGATCGACAAAATACTAAGTTCAATGAACTTCAAAAATATTTTCTCTCTTTGGTTTCCCTATGTCCCCTGGAACTAGATGCAGAAATTCCTAAAGGTCAGACTCCACAATCTTATGGAAAAAATAAATATTAAATTTATCAGGTCCATGTCTTCCAATGATCACAATAGACCACGGGGTCCGGGCTATTAGACCAGTTCTAAGAGCTTCCGAGCCCCGGGGGTGGGAGGCTGTCAGCTTTTCCAACCACCAATCTTCAACATAACTATTAAACACCTCCTAGGTGCCAGTTACTAAGTGGTGTGTGTGTACACGTGTGTGTGTGTGTGTACACGTGTGTGTGTGTGTGTGTGTGTGTGTGTGCGCACATGCATACACAGGGATATGTGTGCAGAGCAGGGAGGGGGTGAAGGGTGAGTTGCTATCTACCGAATGCTACTACTGGTATCTGATAGAATCTTGAAGGGTAATAATGAACATACATTTCAGAGTCTGTTGAACTTGGAAAATTATTGTGTTCATCTTCTCATTTGCCATGTGTTTCTCATATGCTAAGGAAGGAATCAAGAGCGAAAGAGATGGAGAAAGCGAGTGAGATTTTGACACCTCAATGGGTCTCAGTGACGATGAATCCTAAGACAGGTAGGAAAGGGACTACAAAGACCCAATCCTATTCAGTAAGTGTCAATGGCTTCAGCTGTGAAAGAGAGCAAGCCTCATTGTAACCCCCAACTCCCCTCAATACAGTTAAGATTCATTTCTACAATTAAGTCCAGCATCAGAGGCCACTGTGGTCAGAATTGGAATGTAACCATGTGCCACTACACTAACCTATGCATAAGTGAAAATGCAGGGCATCCATCATATTCTTATAACAGGGGGATTAAATAAGCAGTAATTCTTAAGCTTTAAAAGAAAATTCCAAGCTTTTAAGTATATCCCTGGTGCAAGGGAATATGACAAATGCCATAATAAAAAAATAACTTCGTGGAAGGAAATAATTCTTTACCCCTTTTACATTTTCCCTGTGAAATGCACCATTTTAACCGAATGCATTACAACATACTTATCCATAAATGTAAATTTGTTTTGATAAAATGACGAGCCTTTTAATCCAAATTGCACAGTGATGCTTCTACAACTGATCTGTTATAACTTAGTAATCAGAGTTAACAGACTGCCTAATTAACCAAGTCATCATTTGCCAAGATCCAAATATGGGATGAATTGTGGGCCAAGGAGAAAATATGATGGACATGAAAATTATTAATTCAGGGAAGCATTCAAAGCATGTGGAGTTAAAGTTCTTTGCTAAATCTCACCATCTTTAATATCCTTAATTTTTATAACATAAGTTACATGTGCAAATAAAAAATATATTACAAGGTATACAGGAGAACATTTTTAAATCAACTGGTTATTAGTTAGTGGTATAATTACCTTTTAAAGCCTCTGACAACCCAGGAGGTAAAAATCATAGAGGTTTTCTGATAATAACAAATAACATACACTGAGTACTTACAACGTGCCAACATCCTATTCAGTGTATTATAGGGACCAAGATGTTTATTCTCTACATGAACCCTCATCCTTTGGAAGGTACTATTTTCGTCTTTAGATACCAGATGTGAAAATTGAGGTTCCAAAGTTTTTTTTGCTCAGCAGAATGTATGAATAAACAAACAGTACCCACTCCTGTCAAGAGTCTTAGGGAAGTGCTATTAAGAATTCTACAGTTTTACTGACCAAAACTTTACCCATGGAAGTTTATCCATTCATTTATTACACACTTAGGAGGAGAAAGGAGATCGGGGGTAACTTAAGAGGCCAAGTGGGTGACCTGTACAGAAATACTGCACATCATCAGTTTTCTGTCCCTATTGCTAACATATTAATATGTCCTAAAAGACGTATAGTTTAACGGGGCTTCGATATTGTGTAAGCCAAATTACCTAGAAAATTCAAATCTAAGTACACATATAAGGTTTAATCCTAAAAGGGATGGGAAATCCACCAGTCTGACCATTTTTTCCTTAGCCACTTGAAAACTCCTACTCATTTTTGAGGACCCAGCCAGGTCTCACTGTTTCTGGGAGGACTTCCAATTTCCCTCCCCCCGCCCTCCTCCTCAACCACATGCACAAAATCCAGAAGTATTCTTGCAGCCCCTGTATCACTGTATTATAATTGACCTTTCTGTCTGCTTTTCAGATAGAAGTATACTGAAATCAAGGATCTGGCGTTAGGACGTAGAAGAGTGAAAGATGGCACACGGATGGCTGACCACAGGGACAGACAGGAGGAACACAGCAATGAATGAACTCCAGGCTCCCTGGAGGATAGATGCATGGTAGTATTTCTGAGGCAATGCCTACCAGCAAGGTAGCGAATCCCATTGGAGACGGCCAGATATTGGGCAGATAACTTTATGGGGAAATTTTCCTGTGATATTCAATCATGCATCACTGGGTTAGGTGATACTTAAAGTTCCTTCCAACCCAATAATCCTATGTATTCACTATGCCTCGAGCGCAGTGCCTTACAAGACACATATGCACAATCTATCTTCCCAGAATTCTAACCCCTTGTTCTGAAACCAGTACCCCTTCACCCGCTTTCCACTGCTTGTGTAAGACGAACGCCATCCATGACTCCTGAGAAAAGCATGTGACCCACTCAAGGCCAAGTATACCTTCACACTACCCCCCCCCCCCCATCTCTGCTTCAGTCCCGGACACTGCTGCAGTGATAGGCATATGGCACACACTGAACCAGAGAACCAGGGAGATCCAAATTCTATGACAGCTACTACAACTCATACGAAAAGATTCCCTTCTGCTGGAGTTGCTATGAAAACAGATTCATGAATGGTTATCATGTATACCACACTTTGGTAAACACCTACAGGAATGAATCCAACCAGAGCGGAGCATAGCCAAGAGACTGAGACAAGACTTAACAGCAAGATCTGAACTCCTTGGTCCAGATGTCCAGAAGCTATTTCCACCATCTGACTTTTCAGCATCATGAGCCAATTAATTCCCCTTCATACCTAACGCTACTCAACAACTAACCACAGAGACCCAACAAATGGTGGGTTCGGTATTGTAAGGCACAGACACATTACAAATGATGGGCTGTTTATGTTAACAAGGAGACATTGATCCTTCCAACTCCGTTAGTAAAACTGTCTTATTTGTGTCACTTGCAACAGGATTTTACATTTTTTCAAGCCTAGTATTTTACTATATGTTTGAAAAACCCTAATATTTTTATTTTTATTTTTTAATTTTTTTTTTTTTAGTGTTTATTTATTTTTTTTTTGAGACAGAGAGAGACAAAGCATGAATGGGGGAGGGTCAGAGAGAGGGAGACACAGAATCTGAAACAGGCTCCAGGCTCTGAGCTGTTAGCACAGAGCCCGACATGGGGCTCGAACTCACGGACTAGGAGATCATGACCTGGGCCGAAGTCGGCCGCTTAACCAACTGAGCCACCCAGGCGCCCCCCTAATATTTTTATTTTTGAAGGCCTAAGTCCTTGGCATACATCCTATAAATCTGTAATTCTACCAATCAAGTAACCAAAGACCTTCTAACTTTGTTAGCCAGTGTTAACCTCTAAGTAGCCCAGAGCTTCACCCTGGTAAATAAAAAGCCATCCGTGAATGTATCCCAAGAAGAAAAGGGACGTTCTGAACCGCTTGCTGGGAGAACACCCCAGGTACAGGACTGCTACTCTGGGAAGGAGACCTTCTTGCTTGCCACACTTTTTCACACAGGTGATTGAGCGGAACAAATCAATTGTTGGGTGGTCAGGAGGCTAATAAGAAATAAAACGAGGGCTACGAAGATGAGGTTAATTAGAATAATGTACCAGAGAAAAAGGACTCAAAGATCTAGAGAAAATGTCTTAACAGGCACATCCAACTGGAGATAGAAGAATGCCAATTAAGTGGCTGTCCTTGTTCTGAATCGCATTGGGACATACTTTTATTTCCCACAGCTCTTGTACCGGCAAAAAGACTTAAAGCATGTGAAAAAATTTAGTAACATCAAACAGGGCCTGTTAGATGGCACTGAAGTCTAGAGGCTCAACAAACCGTGTACGAACAGTCCCAGAATGGAAAATACGTGCTAAAATAACCAGTGCCCGCAAACCTACACAGAAGGCGAATGTCTACACGATAAGACCACAGACCAGGGCAGTTAGGAGCCAAGGCACCAGAGGCACGGTGCCGGGGTTCAAATCCCAGCTCTCCTGATAAGCGAAGAAGTCTGCGTGAGTCATTTGACCTCACCGTGCCTCCGTTTTCTCTGGAAGACAGCGTTTTAGAATCATACCTCTCTCACAGAGTTTTTGTGAGTTAATACATATGTGCTCAGAATCACGTGGGGCACACAGTAAATCCTCAGTAAAAGTAGTATTAGAGAATAGACTTTCTACCAACTGGAGTTATTCTAACAACCGCCGTTTACTAGAATTCCTCAACGTTAGGTTTTTCTCAAGTTCGGAAAATGCTCCTTTTACCTCCTGTTCCTTTTCAAGGGAGAAAGAGGAAACCATGCAAAGCAGGGATAGGTGATAACGTGAACTCCAAGTTCTTCCAGGCAGATAAACCTATATAAAGCCAAGAAGTCCTAAGCACGGTGTATTCTAGGAGTAGAATTTCAGCAAACTGCCACGTTTAGGAAATGGGCCAGGACTGGAAGAACGGATCTGTGTCGCCGTTGATGAACGATCTGGGATAGATATGGACAGAGGCGAGGCACGGCCTCTGCTGATGAGAACGTCTATGTTTACTGACGGTCTGAAGAGTTAGCAGCAAGAAATTCCACCCTGGATGCATCCTCGGCAGCCTCCCCTAACGTGGCATTGAGAGGCCGCCACACCAGACCGCACCCAGACATGCAGTGACGTCTCATTAGAGCAAAAGCCCTTAGAAAGCTCCTAATCTCACCCACTGATACTCAGGCACCCAGGTATTAAAACCCAAGCAGAACAAGAGCTGATCCCCGCGGCCAAGCCTCTTGTGCCAATGGCACGAATCAAGTCTCACCTTACGCTGATCAGCTTCCCCCTTTGTGATTCGTGTTTTCGTTCCTGACATGGTATTGGGAGACAGGGGTGTGCCGTTGGTTTTCAAGACGTAAGAAAGCTGGGTCTCCCCCCTCCGTCATGAGCCTGATAGAAGTTTTTCCTGAACCATCTTCCTGGGCTCAAACTGAACATTAGCGTTTTCTTTGCTAAAAAGGATACGAGGAACCCAACTGGATGCCTTCGACTGTATTTTAATCGTGTTCTTTTCTTGTCAGAAGTCGGAAGGGTATAAGTTACAAGTGAAAATAACCCTAACCATTCCATAAATCACGTAAGTAAGAGTATGGAATGGCATATATTTTACCTTTTACCTTTTACCACCAGAAAAGGTGATGGGATACAGAGAGAGACCTGCTTCAGCTTTCCTACAGCAGATGCACAGAGCAACAGGGCAATGACTGGCCACCTTCCTTAGTGGCAGAAGAAATCAGAGCGAACAACGGAAAATACGCATATCCAGTTCCTTCCAATTGATACAGACCGGAGTTTTCCTTCAAAAAAGCAGCACGCGAATTTTCAGGGCAGATGCATCAAGTGTGTAACTTGTTAAAAGTTAGTGTCTACAGGATATTTGAGATGTAATCTATCATGAGACAGGAGATCAAACCAGCCCTGATTAATTTAAGGACAAAACATATATATCCCCAACCCACAGTCTTTAGCACCGTGAACTCCAAACTTATCTTTTTCTTTTTCTTTTTTTAATGTTTATTTACTCTTGAGAGAAAGAGACAGAGAGACAGAGGCGTGAGAGGGGGAGGGGCGGGGAGAGGGAGACACAGAATCTCAAGCAGGCTCCAGGCTCTGAGCTGCCAGCCCAGAGCCCGACGCGGGGCCCAAACTCACAGACCAGGAGATCACGACCTGAGCTGAAGTCACACGCCAACTGACTGAGCCACCCAGGCGCCCCTTTAATTTCTTTTTCTTTTTTAACTAGGCTCCACGCCCACTGTGGGACTTGAATTCACGACCCCGAGATCTGGAGTTGCATGCCCCACTGACTGAGCCAGGCAGGTGCCCCATGACTCCAAATTTCTAAGGTTTTGTGGATGTAGGTCAGGCTCCAAACCTGATCCTTCTCAGCATTTGAGGTTTATAACTTGAATTACCTGAAACTTGCCACAACCATCCGAAAGTCAACATGTCAACAGCCTATATAAAACAGATCATCCCTCTTAAGCTCATTTTGTCCTTTGGGTTTTAAAGTCAATTCAGTGCATAGAACATGAGCAAATTAATAGGGAATCAAGGCTCTTCACCAACTTTACCAATTTTTTTTAGTACTGCAAGAAAGTGCAATCTGAGTTGGTCACTGTACCTCCCAAAACCCTTTGCTGTTCTTTCTACACCAACAGCATCATTACTGTTCCAGACTCTGTGCAAAGCACTGTACAGGTATCATCTCATTTAATCCTTGCAATAATACTAGGAAGTAGGTAATGCTATTACCCCGGGTCAGATAAGTGAGAGGCCAGAAAGAGGAAGAGAAAGTAATTTGTTCAAGGGCAAAGAGCCAGTGAACCAGGGTGCTGGGATTTGATCTTGGAATCCAATGTCCTTAATTAACCTGTACCACCCACAATACGCTTTAGGCCCAAATGGCAAATGATTCTGTCTTCACAGGGAAGATGATGTATAACCCTTTCTGCATGGGACACACGGAGGATCACTGACTTGTTTCGTAGAGAGTGGAAACCTTCCAGAGAAAACCCAAGGGCAGTATTCTTTTCCTACAATAAAGGTGATGTGTGTGGTTTTATTTCTTCTCTTCCTCTCTCACCCAGATGCGGTCCTCTTAGGTATCATGAAAATACAGAAATTCACAGGGAAATCCCCAAATGGGCTCTATTTCAACAACTGCTAACTGTGAGCATGTCTACCATACGCTGGATACTGTCAGCAGCCAAAGAGACTTGCTGAATCGGGCAGACCTGCCCTGAGCACATCACCTGGCAAACAGGTAGATGCAGAAAACACAAGAGGCTTGGAGCGAGGACAGTAAGAAGGGGGAGGAGGGAAATCTTTAATGTGAGTGTTCCGGGCAGACCTCTCCAAGAAGTTGACGTGTGAACTGGGCAATAAGGAATGAGAGAGTGAGCGTGTGAAACACAGGGAGTGTTCCAGGTAGAGAATACCACAGCACAGAGGCAATGGAGATTTGAGGGCATCTGAGCACGGCAATGGTGCCTAAATGAAATATTTGAGACCATATAGCAAAAGCTCAAGGGTGTCAAGAGTCTCTTGAACAGGGAACATCTTCGAGCCACTATTTCCAGAACATCAAGTGCTGCTCAACAAACAGCCGTCACTGAGACACCGGGGTGGCTCAGTCGGTTAAGCGTCCGACTTCAGCTCGGGTCATGATCTCATAGTTCACGGGTTCGAACCCCATGTCGGGCTCTGTGCTGACAGCTCAGAGCCTGGAGCCTGTTTCGGATTCTGTGTGTCTCTCTCTCTCTCTGCCTCTCCCCCACTCACACACGGTCTCTCTCTCTCTCAAATATATATAAGACATTAAAGAAAAAAAAAAAAAACAGCCACCATCAACTAGGTACCACCAATTCTCAATCTCTGGGACACACTGCCAGTGGGGCCATCCATGGACACGGCTGCAATCCGTGACGCAGTCATGCAGCAGCTTTGATAAGGAGCTGACACTGTTCTTTGAGGGCTGTTCCCAAGAAGATCTGTGGGGGACCAGGGCCTGCCCTGCAGACTCAGCATGGACGCAGGGCCCGGGATGAAACAGGGCAAGATCGGCATCGTGTAGGATCAGCCTGCATGAGTGAAACCCTACAGAGTTTCAGATTATCATCAGCAATACCAACTTGAAAGCAGTTAGCGAATTCTGCTTGCTAGGCAGGCCCACTGTCTGAGTAAGTAAAAAACGGAATAGAAAAAGAATTGCACGCCTCTCAGGGGAAATCGTCAAAAAGGGACCCAGAGATCTAAGTTCTGTTAGCAGGCCGGTCCAACAGCATGCATGGCTGCAGGGCCCTTGAAGACAGGCATCAAAGCCACCTCCCAAGGCTCGACTTAAACTTGTAAGAGAAAACTGGGTTAGAAGCAATGGATTGTGAAACACATACTGTCCACAAGTAAGACGATGACCAATGAACCAGGCACACGACAGTAAAAACTGTTCAAAGATCGGGATTTCTACCACATCACCTGGGCTGTGTAGCACAATGCTGGCATTTATGACCCATCAGGATCTGTGCTAAGCTCTGTAGAAGCATCACCTCACTAGATTTTCACAGGAAGCCCGTTCCCGGTTTTATCCCCAACTCCCAGATGAGGAGGCAGGGGCACAGAGATGTTAAGTAACTCGCTCAACATCATTCAGTCACTCAGTAAACGCAAAAGGTAACATTCGGTTCTAGGCTGATCTAAACTTCAAAGCAGACCACCACACTGCTCTCCTATGCCCATAAACGGCATTCAATAATGTTTGTGAATGCATCAACCACCATGATTCAGGAGAATCTGTCACAGGCTGGTCCAGGCAGAGACTACAGAATGAAGTATGAGAAAGTCTCATTCTATTTATTCTATGAGATACAACTTTTCTAAAATTTTTTGAAATCTTTATTTATTTTTGAGAGAGAAACAGAGTGTGAGCAGGGGAGGAGCAGAGAGAGAGGGAGACACAGAATCCGAAGTAGGCTCCAGGCTCTGAGCTGTCAGCAGAGAGCCCGACGCGGGGCTAGAACTCAGGAACCGTGAGATCATAACCTGAGCCGAAGTCGGATGCTGAACCGACTGAGCCACCCAGGTGCCCCAGAGATACAACTTTTCATATGAATAACATACAGGCCAATCTGAATTAGAAAAATTGGACAGGGGTGACTTACTTGTCTTCCCCATTATCCTAGGTAAGTATTCAGTAGAGATGGGGGGGCCAGCAAATCACAGAGATACAGAGTGGACAGCTCTGTCCCTTCTTTGAGGGACAGTGCAGCCATCAGCAACATCCCCTGCAGACAATGGCATGACGAGAACTGGAATGTAAGCTTCTATGTCACTAGCACCTCAGGCTTGTACTCAAGCTTTGACAGAAGCTTATATCCAAAGGACACAAAATTCATTACAAAATTCTTGAGTTTAAATTTTGGTTGATAGCTCTCTTGGGAAAGAAATCCATTTCTCAGATTTGCCACGGCACTTTCAGTAAGAATATTATGGTCCTAAAATATTTACTGGGGTATGTATCTCCAGTGAGAATCAAATAAGCTTAAATTCAAACATGGAAAATTCAAATTAGAGATTATACACACAAGTCAATTGATGACAGAAGACATTCACCAAAAAGAAACAAAAATTAAACCTGTAAGAAAAATTCACACTGGGGTTTTGTAGAAGTAATTACAATTGTGGTTCAGTAAGCAATGACCTTTTTCTTCCTTACTAGGAGAACAGGGAATTTATCTGGACATCAAATTTCTCAAGTCTAAGGATACACTTCCCTTATGTCCTTAATGTTAGGGGTTGTTAAAAGGCTTAAGTGGAAGTCATTAAGACTTCATGGAAAATTGTGTAAAGAGGCCTGCTTCAGCTGAAAGGCTAATTTTTTCATTCCTTGCATTTCTGCTTCTCTTCAGGATGTAGAGGCAATGGCTGGAAAGCCAGCAGCCATCATGTGAGCTTGAAAACAAAACAACCCTTGAACAGGCAGGCGGAGCAGAAAGACAGACAGCACTAACTGCTCTCCTCCAGATACCTTTTATCAGACAGAATATGCAATAACGTTTTTAAACTTAGATGCATCTCTGCTACTAGAAAACAATTCTTAAATGATATGATGATATGAAAACATGTCTGAAGACGATCCCGTTTTTCCTCTCAGGAAAAAAATGAGAAAATTCATGAATTGGAATTGTGATTCACCAAGCTGTTTAAGTATGACTTTCCCTCTTAATTACAACTACGAGTCCAGGAAGCATATTTGCCGAACCAGTCTCTATGTTGTGACATGCAACACTTGTGAAATTCAAACATAGCTGGAGACATCCAAAGCATTATTGTTTATTAAGGACCTTATTAAAGGTGGAAGATCTTAAACCACTTGCAGAATCTGATGATTAAAAGAAATTTAATCGTTGTTCATTGGCATTTGATCTTTAGCCTGCCATAATCTACCCATAGATCCCTTCATCCATATTTGATACTCAAGAGACATTTCAACAGCTTGTCCATCAACTGCAGAGGGGAAGGAACGTACAGAAAAACCACATTACTTAGAAAATAAAAGAGCTTTCCCCCACACTCATTTAGCTCATGAAAGCCCAATATGATTAAAAGGGTGAAGAAGGCAGACTCCACTACGTGAACCAGAATGACTGTAGAGAGCCATCTATTATACTTGTAAGGAGTTTCGAAATTTTCAAAGTGCTTTCATATACATTATATCTTGTTTCATCCTTAAAACTACACCCTGTGTGGTAGGAAGGGCAGGTATTTTTTTTATTATTATTATTCTCGTTTCTTCTTGATAAATGGTTTGCTCGAGATCAGAGGAACCGCTACCCAGGGAGGTATCCTCTTTACCTTTTTGATGCTTAGGTGAGGGGTCAGCAAACTACGGCCTTTGGGCCAAATATGGCCCAGTGGCTGTTTCTGGAAACAGTTTCACTGAACCAGTCAAACCCATCTGTTTACATATTGTGCATGGATGATTGTGATGGCACATCGGGAGAGTTGACCACAAAGTTGCAACAGTGACTGTATGGCCCACGAGGCTGCCAATGCTTATCATCTGGCTGTTTTAGAGACAAAATCTGCACTCTCTGTATCAGATCACCTTTCCACGAATATGATCCAGGTTACAGATCCTACTCTTGCAAGCCAGAAAGCTAGCCTGGAGGACAACAAACTTATTATTGCTGGCTGTAGAATTCTGGCTTAATAATGACTCATCCCATTACCTTCTGAGGAATTACCACATGTTCTACGGGGCCGCCCGCAAAGATGGACCCCAATTCTTAAGCGGGATGCAATAGTAGTAATGTTTGCCACTTACCCTGAGCTTTTAACGAGTCTCACAGCCATAAAAAGCTGGGGGGGGTCACTGGTTGGAGGCAGGCATAATGCCACAGGACTGCAACACACGGAGGGACACTGAAAGCAGAGAGAATAGGAGAGGTTTAACTGAAGAGTCCCAATTTTTTTTTAATGTGTATTTATTTTGAGAGAGGGAGGGAGAGACAAAGCATGAGCGGGGGAGGGGCACAGAGAGAGGGAGACACAGAATCCGAAGCAGGCTCCATGCTCCGAGCTGTCAGCACAGAGACCTACGCGGGGCTTGAACTCACGAACAGTGAGGTCATGACCTGAGCTGAAATCTGACGCCGAACCTACTGAGCCACCCAGGTGCCCCGAAGAGTCCCGATTGTGATGCTTCAAAAGCCAGGCATTCACAGGAGCCTCGGGTATTCCTTGCGGACACGCAACTTTAACATCCAATATGCGATCACGTATCTAAGCGTCTATTTTACCTTTCCCCTTACAGCATCGGCGTTTCATTTGCTCATACGCTGAATTCAGTATCAGAGAACACAGGAGAAGGAAGCAAAATGGTATGCAGCTGGGGAAACTGTCACCTGTGAAGGCACTGACATTTACTTACAAGGAAGAGTTCCTTTAACGCCCGTCCTCTTTCATTGTTTAGGATAAATTCTCATAATGAGCGCGTTAAGCTATCCTGAGAAATAAGGGCCAGGTGGATCCCTGAGTCCAAATGTGGATTCTGCCTTGGGTTTGAGTCTTTCAGTCTCTACCAATGCATCTAAGCAGAAACGACAAGTGGAAATAAATATATGTGGGCACACATGCACACAAGCACCAAGCACCCTGTTTAGGAAAAAAAAAAAAAAAAGGACAAGCTATCTCGCCTGGCAGCCAAACACCAAACCTTACTTGCCGCAGCTCATGGCTCTTTTTCCAGCTGCATTTCAAATGCACAACAGGGAGGCCGTGACACGGCCTCCTCATGGCAACAGCCAGCCTGTGTATGCGCACACGGGTGGAGGCTGTGAGCTTTCACGGCTTGGTGAGGTTATGAGTAGAACATTGACCGAGTCCAATTCCAAGTAAGCTGAAATTGCTGACAGATAAGTCAACTCATCCTCAAGCAGTTTCAGAGAGATTTTATGAATAGCAGCCGGTAGCAAGGTTTTGCACGCCAGGCCTTTTCTGCATAGATCCTGGGGACGATAATGCCACCTATGCAGCCCTCAAGGTGACAGGAGCCACCGTAACACGGGGAACCGGAACTCCAGAATGAGTAGAAAGCCTGAGATCCGCCGCGTGCACGTGTGCCGTTCTCTCCCAACAGCCAACTCAGACAAAAATCCACGAGCGACACGTCTTCTAAGTCTCATCAGAGAAGTTGAAACTGAAAAGGAGGTGTATGAAGTTCTCGTGATTTGAATAGTCACGTCGTAGCTCCGGAAACTATGTGGGCTGTCTGTCTACCAGAGCTCGGAAGAGGGTTAAGGGCTGGTGTTCTCAGTGAGCGCCTCTTCTTGGTAAGAGATGAACTCAGGCCAGGTGGGTCCACGTGACGTGTCCTAGGTATGCACTGCCTATGTGAGTGTAAACCGTTTGCCAAATGTATCACGGCTTAAGCATCTTCCTTCTTCGATGAATTGAACGTGCTGCGTTAGCAGCCTCGCTCTTCAACGAGGCAGCTTAAGTGCAGGGTAAGAACGCATCAAAAATATTTTTAAAGATGATTTCAGTTGGCAAAGGCTGTAATCGTTCAAACTTAATTGGTGAACTCATTAATGAGCAACTGCCACCACAAGAAAGAGGGCCATTGTCATCGACTTATCAGAGCAATGAGATAACGAAGTTAATTATATTGTTTTCAGGGGGTTTACACTTGCTTCCTTTTAAAGTCTACATTTCCCAAACATTTGTTCTGACACTCCATGTGTTTGCTCCCCTTTTTAAAAAACCTATCAGCCGTGGGCTCCTCAAGGAAAAGTCGGCAGATCACAGCCCTAACATCAGGGCAAAGCAACTGGAAAACTTTTCTACCCTTTATTATCTACTTATAAAATGTTATAAGCCTGTAAACTAGTTAATTTATGAGCCGTGTTAATAATTTGCTCACACTCGATCGCAGGTTTCGCAAACACCGTTTCCAGGGATGGAGGCGGATAATTTGTGGGTCCGGCTTCTCTCCTAAGGGGACACTAATTTGACACAGTAACATGACATAGATGGTGGGGCACACTAATGACCACACTCCAAGACGTGGCTGTCAGCCTGTCGCTCCAGTGAGAAGCAGCTCGCCTTCGCTGCTGCTCAGTACACGATGCTCAACTAATTATTCAGACAGGGACATTAATGAGAACCCTCCTGTTTATTTTCAACATACTAACCAGCGCTTAGCTTCCATTTGTCTGATATGGTCACTGATAAAATGGGTTTCATGAATAGTAAATGTGAACTCCAATACAACAAAGAAGCACTGGAGAAAAAGGAATAGCTGACTGGAAAACTATCCTTGTCGACTCGAGTTGTTTTCTGCCTCAAATGTCGCCAACGACAAAGTGACAGGTACTAGGAAAGGCCAGGAGTACCAGGGAAGCTAACAGGAGTATTTTTAACCACATACGTCCAGGTACAATCTTGACTTTTGACCGAAGCCACTGGATTGCAATATGGTCAAGAGCAACTTCGATCTGAAATAAATTTTACTAAATTTATGACACTGAATACATTTTTTTGGAAGTTGTTTTTCCATGGAATGACCAAAAAGTTTATTAGCTTATATGTGCTTTTTCAACATTAGAAAAGTTTGATCTTTGGTGAAACTACCTCAAATGTGATTTTACAAACATCACTAAATGCAACCCTCGTTTTTTGTTTGTTTGTTTTAAATGTATTGGGAAACCGTACCTACTGAGGGTTTTTTCAGAAGTGTTCTTCAACATCCTCTTATACATCCTATTTCTAGGCTACTAAACCTTGCAATCAAGTTCTTTCTACTTTACATTAAATTTCTATTTGGGTATGATAAAGTTTGTCCTTCATTTTATGGTTAGTATATTCCTAAAATTTTCATACAATCATAATTTAAAATGAGTAACTTTAAAAAAAGGTATGCTTATATCTACTAGAGGTATTGAAAAACTGAAAACACTCCTGATGTGGTTCATTGGAAAACGTACACTTTGAATTAAGTAACAGTGGTAGTATTTCAACAAATGTTCTCTCTGGCATCTTGATAAGGAATTCTACTCAATACTGTGTATGACTTCTGATTTTATAGAACAGCAAAATAAGTAGGGGTCCACATAGATCTCTTTGGGAATGAAAATGTCATTGAGTGTAAAATTTGAAGAAGTACGTATTTCTAAACTTACAATAGATCTGTGATTTTAAAAAGTCAAAATACATAAATCGCACCTAACATGTGAGAAGCAGATTCAGATTCCAGACTAAGTTTTAAACATGTTTTTAAACCAGTATACAGATTCACTCTCTCATGGGCACTACTGTCTCCAAATGATGCTATTTCCAGGGGTACCTGACCTGTTAACAGATTCTCAGATTATTGGTATCTGTGCAGTTTAAATATGGTAAGTATTCATCCTCCATAATAACCTAAAAAGGTACGGCCAGTGTGTGGCACAGACCAGCTAGATGCCAATCAATTCATTTCTTCTTCCTGGATGCAGAGGAGGGATGTATTTCCCAGCTTCCTTTGCTGTTAGGTGGGGCCTTGTGACTAAGTTCTGGTGAAATAGATCAAAGTGGGTATGTTACTTTCATTCTGACCCTGAAGTTTCCTGAACATCACTAATGTCCTCCCTCCTCCCTTAACTGTGCACCCAGTGCTCCAGTGGAGAACTCCCAGTTCCTGCAGATGGTGGAGTCAGTGGATGGAATTTGCCAAGGGCCCAGAAACACAATCGAGGGCCACCACCCCTGTCCCTCACCAGCCAGCACCAGCCTGAGCTGCTTAAGAAATAAAACTGCACCAAGTTAAGGCTCTGAGATTCAGGAATGTTTGTTATAACTACCGGCATCTCTTACCTGAATAAATAGAGCTTTCTAATTTCTCCCTGGCTCCCAAGTCATACCTGAATCTCCAGGCCACTAAACCTAAACAGAAGCATGGTAAATCTGGAAAAATTCCAAACTTTTGCTGTGATTATTTGCTCCTCTAATTAAGCTGTGAATAGAAACTGCATCAGGTGTATGCAGCTTTCCTTCTTAATCTCACAGCCCTGTCAGGAGATCTGATCCCATTTTATAGATGCGAATACCAAGCCTCTAAGAAGTGAAATACAAGCAAACAATGCAAATGTATATCCAGTTGACATTTTCCTAATTGAATGCCTCTTGCCTTTTAATATCTAAATTTTATAGAAAATACTTATTTCTAAAGCAAACATTTTTAGCTCTTGCTTATAAAAGAAAAAGTTCTATGACATTCTCCAAAATTAAATAGAACATTTTTAATGAAATGTGTGAGGGGAAGTGTCAAGTTACAATATAATTGGTATTATGTCAGAAACTTCTGTAGAGGTTTTGAAAAGGGAGCAACAAAGGGGATGCGTCTCAGATGTTCTTGGTGAAAAGAAAAAGCCATATTTAAAACATATGTACATATTGTTATGCTGAGATCACACTGGTAATCAATGTTTTACATATTTTTATATTTTAATGTGATAGTAGAGATAGATAGATAGATAGATAGATAGATAGATAGATATGGCATTTGCTATGCTTTCATCATATTTTAGAATAAGGATTGACAAACTTTTTCTGTGAAGGGCCAGAGCGTGAATACTTCAGACTAAGTTGCTAGAAGTTCTCTATCGCAACTACTCAACAAAGTCCTTGTAATAAGAAAGTAACCACAGTAAGTAACACAAATAGGTATTGTGTTCTGATAAAACCTTATTTGCAAAAACAGGTACTGGTCCCGAGAGCTGTATTCTGCCATCTCCTGTTTTAGAAAATTGATTGGTGGGGGAGGGAGTTTGCATACCGACACATAACATTATGATTTCTCCTACATAAAATAATGGGAAATAGTCTTTGGTTCGCATTTTCACCCACGGCATCTGATCGCCTTCCTTTGCCCAAGTTTCAAGGGATAGGTGGATGGCCGTGCTCAGTCTCCATGTGAGTTCTAACCCTGCGGTTCATTCTTCCCTCTAAGTCGTACACCTGTCAAAGGGCTCACTGCCCGTACAAGGCTCTTACAGGTATCCCATGCCTTTTAAACAAAATCCAAGTACTTCTGTGACAAGAAGAAAAAGCTGACGGTTCTGCCCAACTGGCTCAGTCAAGTCTGTGCATTAAGGTAATGCAGACAACAGCCACCTTGGAGTGACCTTATATTAAGGACTTCTTAACAATAAAAGAAAGCAAAATAAATAACATGTAGACTGAAAAGGTCACTAGGGGAATGAGTGCTAGGAGCAAGAAATGACACCTCTAAAGTTTCCAATTTAGTCACGAAGTCTTCCCAAATTAGAATCAAACACTTTTCCTGGTTTTACAGGATGTACCTTGTTAACCAGTTTCAGAATAGGAGCTACGTGTCCAATGATTAAAACAAACAAACAAACAAACAAACACAAAACAGAGATAATGTATCAAATGTATTGCCTTATTATTCTCTTAAGAATGTAATGTTGTAACAAGGTTTTAGTTCAGCCTTTGTTTTGGTTTTTGTTTTTTTGTTTTTTGTTTTTTGGGGTTTTATTGGATGACAGAGTTCAGAGACATGCTTTTTTAAAAAATCTCGGTTCCCCATTAATGTTTTATTGTAAGACTGAAGTGCGCAAGGTGGCTTTAGACATAAATGGACAAATTTTATGAATCTGTTTTACCTAAAATGTCAGTAACAATAGAACAAAAGCCAGTAAATGATAGACCAGTCTGACAAAGGAACATTTTAGAGTCATTAAAAATGATAGTGGAAACAGGGAAATGTGTGCAAACGCTTGCTGTAATGTGATATGAAACAAGCAAGATAGAAAAACTGTACCAACTATATAAAAGTAGGTGTCAATAACGAAACAAGAAAAAACAGTAAAACTAACAGTTGTGCCCTGGAGGAAATGGGACTAGGTGAGATTTTTTCTTCAGAATTTTTGTATGTTTGGTATTCAAAAACAAGCAATATCGAAAATATCGGTTATAGAATCTGAAAAAGTTCTCTGAACTTCAAAAAGAAACATCTGTTTTACATTTATACTCATTTATCAGTGGCTTCTGATTGGCTTTTTTTCAGACCAGAAGTATCTTGAGAGCAGAGATTTGTGTTATCTCTCATGTCCCAAACATAGGGTTTATAGCCCCTTACGCACTCAATTCAGATTCCTTGAATCAACTGAATGGTCTTACTTAAGTCCTTCCGGTGGGATTACACGAGTAAATTAAATTTTTATACTTGAGCCCTTAAAAATATGTAAATAATTTTGTTTAAAGAAGTTGACTGCTTGTGGATCACAGCTGTCAGTAAACTGCCTGCTACATAATGACACTTTCTCCCCTCTCCTTTTGCCATGATGACACACGACAACTTGTCTTTTAATAACTTAAAACAATTCCGAGTCATTTGCTCATTAAATGCAAAATACATCTTGATCACCAAGCCTGGCATTTCATAAATATTTACCCCAAATGCACTGCCTGCTTTGAAGCTGGGACGGTAGGCTCCTGATTGACAAGTAACTTCTGGGCAGAAAACGGGAGACCTCTCCCTCACGTCAGCGGGGAGAAGGGCACCGTGCTGTGTTCACACTCACTCTCCTGTGGAGGCTCTTCTCCCAACAGCCAAAAAACACACAGCAAGTGGGATCATCCTTTACTGTTTTCTCTCTCTCCATCCATCTATCTCTCAGACAGGAAGATACACACACGCACACACACACACACACACATGCATATCCACCCTGCACAAACTCCCTGCTTGCATACTTTCACTGTCTCCCCAGTACTCTGAGAGTAAAGATCAAAACCCTTCCCTTGACCTTTACAATGCCCTCATAATCTGGCTGTTGAAGACCTCTCCACTGGCCCGGCCAAGCTTCTCCCTGAGTTGGAAGGAGAGCAAGAAGGGAGACAGATGACTATAAAGATTTCAGCTTCTTTCCTGAGAACCACCATGATCAGCAAGACAATACGAGAAGAAATATATCTTTACTTAAAAAAAATAGGGCATCACAAAGTAAATACTTAAGTACATATTTTCATCACTTAATGTATCATGAAAAATTTCCCCTATCACCTTCTGGGAAAAAATAAACTGAGATCAGTACACACACACAAAATCAAAGTCTTCAAAAGCAACTTTAGTTTTCTCCTTAAAACCTAACTCTCGGTGCCTAGGTGCTCTGCCAGCCAATACCAATGGCAAGTGGGGAGGGCTCAGGTGGTCCTCACCACGGGTGAACTCTTTTCTCCAAACCTGTCACCTCCAGCAGGAGAACAGAAAAAGCCACTTGCAGAGCATAAACAGGGCCTGTTATTCAAAAGCCAATCTGTGTATCGTCAGACTGATTTACCACTTGGGATAGAATATTTCATTGGATGGCGCAGGGAAAGCATGCTACGGCCTTGGCTCATCAACAAATCTCCCTGCCCAATCCCAGAGGAAGACGGGCTCTTGGTTGGGATTTAAATGAAAGATATTCTCCTCGTGACATGCCTCTGAGGGCTATCACTCTTCCTGATCTCTGGGAGAACAAGGGTATTTATTGATGAGCAGGCTACAAAAACAGAAGGTGCTATGCTTCTTTTTGATCAAAGCCCAGTGGCTAAAACCAAAGTAACATGTTGTTTGGGACTATCACATGATAACTAATTCCATTTCATTTTCTTCTTCCTGGGGACACAGGCGGATTACATTGCCCAATTTCCCTGGCATTTAGGCTGAGGCCACATGACTGATTGCTGGTCACTCAGATGGGAGTAGAAACAAGGCCAATCACTTACGAGCATGACAAATACAGTTCCTGTCCCCCCAAAACTACGGGGACCCCACATTCCTTGCAGCAAGTGCAGAATGGGGGAGGTTGAGCAGACACACACTGATGTGAAAAGAGCCCCACGTATACCTTTATCATGTTAAGCTTCCAAAATGTGTGCGCTGTTAGTCACAGAAGCTACAGGCACCCCCACATCCTGCCTAGTACAGTTTACACCTTGTAGCAGCTTTCATTAGGATTTACCTTAAATAAGCACTTCGTTTGGGCTTTGTCTCCACTCCCCCCATCTGGATCCGTGGTACCATGCCTTATTATTCTGTGTATCCTTCTTTTAGAAAAGACTCACCACTACGTCTTCCAAAACTCTGTTGCTGATAAATGGAGTCACAGATCAGTATCAACGAAGACAGAAAGCATTCACTTGAGATCTAGGTTTCCAGAACCCAACCGTGGGCCAAACCCTGAGTCTGTAGCTGACATAGGTTGGAAGTGACACCACGAACATCTCTGCTTTCATGAGGCCCACAGTCTACTGGGAAACCAACACAAATGCATGGGAATAACCTAAGAAAAAATGGGCCCTATGCCCAAGAGGTCAGAAAAGGCTTCAGAGCATAAATTATCTATAAGCTGAAGATACTGAAGGGGAGGAGGACTGAGCCACGTAGACGAGGCTGGGTGGAGGATGAGGAGAATCTTCCATCGGAGAATCGAATGGAACTCTTGGTCAAAGTAGATGTGAGCAAGCACAAACACTGGGCCCCAGAATAATCTTCTGTTTCTACAATGATTTTAAAAACATAACCTGGGAGAAAGAGGACTTCCAAAACAAAAACAAGGCCAAATATATTATTGAGTAATTCAGAAATAAAAAGAATATTATTACCCTTTGCTAGGTGTCTCAACGGTGTAACTTAATACAAAACACTTGTTTTTCTACCACTGACAGGGAGAAAGGAGAGGGGTTATCCACACTGAAATTGCTTTTCTAAATGATCTGAGAAAATTGGAACAAGAGAAACGAGGCAACTCAGTTCACAGACCACAGCAGTACCTCTTAAAAATCCAACCACCTCCTCCTTTATAAATGCCATAGTTAGCCCTCAGAAAAACAAAGTGGGTTTTATTGATTATTTAGCTCCAGAAACCGACTAGGACAGAGCACTAGAATACGGTCAAAGGGGACGTGTTTTTCTTAGCACTGGGTGACCACTTGGCTGTACCTCTTTACTGGGTCCTGTCTTCCGGAGAAAGTCAACAGTGAGTATGGAGAAGTGGAGAGTCCTTTATGGCACTAATACCCTTACCAAGGGGCTCCCCAACCCCTGATGAAGGCTCGAGTCATCATCAGAATCACCCGAAGGCTTGTTAAAACAGGACTGCTGGACTCTAGCCCCAGAGTTCCTAATTCACTAAAGGCCAGGACCAGTGGAGTGGAGTCTGTCTCCAGTGTGGCCTTTTCCAGGGCTCCTTGACCAACCTCAGGGGACGAGGACTTTATCCTCTCTCCCAGGGAAGTCTATTCTCCAGGAAATACTTGAAGCTCTGCAATCTGTTCTCCAGCGGGCACCCATGTGGCTCATTCTGACATCTGACTCAGAAACAGTGAACTTTCAGGGCTTTGCATCAGTCTAAGAAGACGACTCAGCCCTTAGGCATGCTCCCCAGGACCCTGATTACATCTCCGGCCTCTCCTGCTCTCTACCCACCCCCGCCCAGCTCCATCCTCACCAGCCCCTGGCTACCCACGCTGGTCGTCCTCTCCTATACCATGCTCTCATTCCCAACCCTGGGGCTTGGTTCCATCATTCCTCATAAGTGGACAGTTCTTCCTCCAACTCTTCATATACAGAGATCATTCTCAACCCTTACGTCTTATGTCTGATGCTTTTCCTGACTGAATGAAACAAACAGCCTTCCCCCAAGGTATGAGCTGTATAAAATTTCCTTTGTGTATTTTCATTATGGGGAAATATACGGCTCCCTCCTTTCACGATTTGCCTCCCCTGCCTCCCTCTACTTGAAGGGAAACTCCATGAAAGCAGGGGTCTGTCCCTTCTCACTAGGTACCCATATCCCTCACCAATGACTGTCACACAGTAGGCACTCAAGGGAGGTCTGCCGGATGCCTGAATAACTAAATCAAATTAGCCTAAACTATCCTTCATTCAAAAAGAAAAAAAAAAAAAAACTAAGGAGAAAGTAAAACCCAGTAACTCTCAGCTATGATATAATGAGCTGCAGAGCCCAAAGGGATTCGAAATGCACAAGACAGACTGAAGTTACAGGAATAAAAGCCTCTTGGCCGGCATTTCAGGCCTCAGGAAATGAGGTGGAGGCAGGGTATAGGAGATCCTCGTACAGCTCAAACCACCTCAAGACGCCCACCGTCTCCTACCAGCCATTTCACAGAATTTCTGCAAGTTGTATCCCTAACCCTCGACGTCTTGAACTTCTCTTTAAAGTCACCTCACTCCTGCTGCAGGTGCAAGGGCAGCAGAGTAGTAAACTTTTTTTTGCAAGCTGAGCTCCTCCACCCTGGATGACTCTGAAAAACCACTTGTAAGTAGTATATGTTAACCACAGTTCGTAATTTTGTCACAGGTGTTTGACTAAAAAGGGGACAAAGCCTTTTAAGTGAGCCCGCCTCTATTATGTCATTGTGTATATTCCACGCCACACCTAAAAGCTAACAAAATCCTTTCTTTCTACGCCATGGCAACCAGAAGAGGGAACGCTGCATAATTTTGCTAGGGGCATCCTATATGCTCAAAAACGTTCACGCCTTTACAAAAAAAAAAAAAAAACACACAAAACAACATGTTAAAGTAGAATTTTAACACAACTTGTCATAAAAGCTGATACGAGTATACTAGAGAGGAAATCGAATGACAGGAGATGTACCTGGCAGTTCAACAGAACACAGGATAAATACTCTTCCTGACGCAGCCAAAGCATTGGTTAGAAGTTCAAACAAGGGAGATACAGTGAATGAATATTCAAAGTGTACCATACCGAATGATTTTTCTAGAATTATTTTTAAAAAATCATTAAAATGCGCTAAACTTTGTAGCAGCCTGGTGGGGTGAAATCGGTGCCAATTCTGGTTCTGACACTAATTCAATTATTGTGTGGTCTTAGAAAAGTCACTCCCTCTCTCTGAAACCCATAAGGAGAAGTCTGATGCATTCAATTATTCCAAAGGCTCCTTCCAGTCCACACGCGCTTGGAGTCCATGAATGTTTCTGGGCTTGCCTCTTGCATGGACAAAGAAAAGGGGAGCTCACCTCCACCTGGCTCATTATGAAACAAACACGTGGGAACAGCCATCCTTTGAGGGAAGCTAAGGAGCAGGGTGGCTCTACCCTGGTTTATTGTATCTGTTCAAATAAAGTTATGTTTCCATGTACTGCAGGAGGGTGAGTTGATGTAGTAATTACCTGTTACTCTTGACAAGTAAGGTAATTAATGTAGCAAAATACCACTGCAATGTGTGTAAATTTAGACCACCATAATTAAAGCACCCGTCTGTTCAACAAACTGTTCAATTAAGAAAAAATATTGATGGTGTACATTTTTTGAAATTAGAAAACGTATGGAATGAATGAATCTCCCTTGGTTGACATCCATTTCCAGAATGCTTTCTCAGCAGAGAGCATCCATAAAGGGTTATAACGGAGTAACTTCCACTAAAACACAGAAGTATTTTTGTACCTACGCTATTAAGATAAGACTCTTTTTGAAAGTATTGATTTAGCGTTCTCGTTCCGTAAAACCTGTCAGAAAATGAGTTCAAGGACTATCTGAACCCTAAAACTACAGCCAAGGAGAAAAAGAGCTGCAACGTTATGACTGCACAATCAAGTGATGGGGCTGTTCTCCATTACCACAACTTGAAAGTACCATCATCTCCTTGCCAAGGGCAAATAAAATTAATGTAACTTCTCTGGTACTCCTTGATCAGACAGAGAGTGGTATCAAAGTTGGCTTCGTATGCTTTTATTCTGGTTTTTGCCCATGCCTACCAGTCATCTTCAGACCAAAGGCTAACAGGTTGAATAAGAAGGCTACTTGGTCCTTCACTTGAAGCAGGATTTCCCTCCTTGCTAATCTGCTTTCGAAAAATTCTAGCCACATTGAGTGGCTAAACCAGACCTGCCATAAGAGAGAAAAAGAATCCATCAGTGACCAGATCAGAGGAAAAGCAGTTCCCTCTGAATATAGTCACGGCGCGGCGGAGGTTGGGGGAGAGAAGGCACAAAGCTCACAGATATCTACGTAGGGTAGGGTAGCAAAAGTGGGGAACCGGTCAGGGGTGCGCCCAGTTTGCTCCAAGGAGGAGATCCCAAGGGTTGTTGTGTTTTTTTCCCTCTTAATTCCTCTACTCAGATAAATTTGGAGGAAGACACAACAAGGTGGCCTGAGTAAAGAAACAGCTGGAATGCAGACAGACTAAACAGTGTGATATGGGCAAAAAATGGTATATGATCTCAGTGTCATTTAGTGACATATACACTTGTTTTGGGATTTGCTTTCACATTTTTGTATAGCCTATCTGAACTTGGGAGACATAAAAATCTAGAAAGAAGTGCTAAAAAGACATCTTCCAGTAAATTCTCAGCTTATCATAGTAAACTTAGGTCCTAATATCTGAGAACTTGGATGTATCCCCAAGTAAAGAATAAAAAGTACAAGGAGACATTCTAGACTGAAACGTGGTGAGGAAATGAAATCATTTCTCCAAGTAAAACACTCTGATTTCACACGTGGAAATAATATTGTCATTAGAAAGACCAGGACGAAGAAATCACTTGTACTAGCTATTGATAAAAACAAGGCTAGAAGGTCCTAACAGGAAAGAGGATTTTGTAAAAGCTGCCAGAGAACTCATAGTACACGGTCATATTAAAGTAATAACTCTTAAAAATGAGCCCTTTTTTTCTTGTTTTATTCTCCTAGTTTGAAAGGATGCTAAATCTGATGATGGTAGGGATGGGGGAAAGGGAGGGGCATGAACTGGGGACAGTGAACATGCCAGATTCACTGAGTACACACTAAAATTTCCAATTCTCAAATGCTGCGTGAACCATCCAGAGAATAAAAGAAAAGTCCACAGTGTTCTTACTCACCGGGTGAACTGACGGAAGATGAAGCACTTATTTCAAAGATGACATCAGATAACATCTGACGGGCTGTGTAATATTACAAAACGTTACAAAACTATTTCACATGGAGTCTACCACGGGATCCTCACAGAGATTACGAGTAAACTAAGGCCAGGAGCAGCTAACTAATGTGGCTGCATCCCCAAAAGCCAGGGACTATACTAACAAGTGGTTCTCCTTAGAACTGGATAAATGTGGCTCTTGGTCCCACTATGTCAATACATGGAGAATATTTGAACATTTGAGTATTTCTGCCTTAGAAGTTAACAGTTGTGACTTGTGTCTTAAAATTTGTGCCTTAAAATGACCAGGCACACTGGTTAACTATGTTCCAAAACAATGGTAGTTCAAGTTGGTAAGTAATCACCCAAGCTGGGGAAAAGCAAACCTGGTTCCAAATTCTGGTTTAGCCATTTGGTAAAAATACCAACCTAGAAATTGTGAACCTATGAACACACTGAGCTTACATACTCAATTACGCTCAAAATTTGTTCTCCCCTAAAAGGAGGCCCAAGAAAAACAGTACCACCATTTTCAACACTCAACTTCATATAAACGAGTTCTCGGTTTAACTTTCTTTTAACCTTTTCCACTTGACCCTTCGATAGCATTGCACTGTGGCCCTCCCTCATCTCCTAGAACCAATCCAAGAACCATGTGGCTGGAGGATAACTTCTACAGGTCACACACATTCTCCAGATGTAGCAGCTAATGCAAGGAATAGAAAAAAAGTGACTGGTAGAGAAAGAAGGAAAGATAAGGATAAGTGTCCTATTTATTCATCTGTTATCGATAGAAACTTACAAGTAAATGATGTGCAAATTAGATTCTTTTTTATTCTTAAAATTAATAAAAAACTGCAGAATAAAAACAAAATGGCAAACGGGTAAGCAGGTGCAACTGAATTGATGTTAAAGTGTTAAAACGTGTGAGTCAATGTTTCCTGGGTTTAAGCAACTTTAAGACATGCACTGATGCAAAGCCCCCCAAATTCTGATCTTATATGAACACCACGCATCCTTTCTTTCTAGAGAAGAGAAAATTATTTTAAACCAAGACATCTAAAATGCAGAAAGGTGACAAGGTGATATACCACTGTTGCCTCCCAGAGTTAAATGTCCCCTTCTATTTAACTCTGTCTTGGGCATCCAGCAAAACGACAGTAATTTGAAATATTTTGTTTAATTAGGTAAATAAATTCCACATAAAGGGAACATTACTTTTTATATGCCATGCACTGTGCTCAGAACTATTTTTGCAAAATCCCATTTAACCCCAAAGCATCTGATAAACTAGGATACTACGGGGAGGTAGGTGGTTATTTATTTATTTTTTTTACTTCCATCTTCAAATGTGAAAACTAAGGCTTACAAAGATTAAGTAACTTTCCCAAGGTCACAAAGTTACTAAGTAGCTTTGCCAGAATTTGAAGCCAGATCCCTCTCCCCAACTTGGGTAATTACTTAACAACTATACTACCACACTTTAGAACATATCAGCTAATACTCCTGGTATAAGATTTCTTGGTTCATGTTGATACTGGAAAGTAAAGCAACCTGGAAAAACAACTTTGTTTTAAGAAACTTGTTTTGAATTAAAAGTCATTTTTTTGCGCTGGTAACATGAAGACTGATTACTTTTTAGGTTATAGTAATAATTGTTACCTTATGAATGCTCCATAGAAACGCTTCCTCAGAACCAAATATTGTTAACACTGAAATTCTTGCATCCTGCAGATCTCTATTTCAAGTTAGAAGATGAAGCCACACTGGTCCTGGTTTTCTGATAAAGCATTTTGTCAAGAAATAACTCAAGAATTCCTATCCAAATTGTACATAAAATGTAATCAAGAACCCCCCACCTACACACACACCCCCAAAAAAGCCTGTATTGGAGGTTGAACACTGAATGAATCACCACAAAAAGATGGAAAGTGGTTGGATAAAGAGACACTATCCTGGGCCACTAACTTCCCTTGTTCTTGCCAGCGGAGAAGGAATACTAACGTTAGAAACTTCCAGAAGAGAATGATATGACACAAATACCAAAGAAGCCTGCACAGGGTAAGGGATGGAAAATACACAGTATCACACTCTGTGACACTACAGAAAAAATGAGAGATGGTAATGGCCTGACTGGCCAAATATTCCAATTTCTGTCAACTTCTGGTCTCAGGAGATTTTTCAGTTTTTGCTCCTTTATCAATAACGGCCATTTTTTCACCCCTTCCTCTCCCATCACTGATCTTGGCTATTTCAAGGTGTTATGTTGAAAACTTTCCCCTTCTCCACCTTTCCATTCGTGTGCTCTTTGTATTTCTACCTTCATATCATCTGTGTGAGGATTAGAAGAAGTGGGTAGACGGGCACCTGGGTGCCTTAGTCGGTTAGACATCTGACTTCAGGTCACAATCTCGTGGTTCATAGGTTCAAGCCCCGCGTCAGGCTCTGGGCTGACAGCTCAGAGCCTGTAGCCTGCTTTGGATTCTGTGTTCCCCCCCTTGCCTCTCTCTCTCTCAAAAAAAAACATTTAAAAAATTATAAAAAAAAAAAAAAAAGAAGTGGGTAAAACAAATCAACAAAGGCAAAGGTTCTCAAAGTTCTAGACTTAAACCACTCCAATGATTTTACGTACTATGGACATGGTAACAAATCACACCAAACTGCATACTTGGAAGTTCTCTTTCCAATTTCCTTTGACCCCTTCTCATGATGTCAAGGACAAAGTGACACCTTATACACACTAACGTACATTTTTAACAAACAAAGAACCTCTCTGGCCCAGTACCTTAGGCAGAAGTAGGCAAGAGAACACAAGAGTAGTTTGTATCAGGGGTCAGCAAATTATGGTCGAGAGACAAACCTGGCCTGCTCCTGATTTTTATGAAGCCCATGAGATAAGGACGTATTTTATATTTTTAAATGATTCAGAGAAAACAGCAAAGAGTAGTATTTCACATGAAAAAATTACACGAACATCCACAGTTTTACTGGGACACAGCCACGCCCATTTATTTACGTCTTGTTTCTTGCTGATTTGGAATTACAATGCAGGAGGTGAGGTGTACCAGAAACCATATGATGTGTGGACCCAGATACATATACTAACTGGCCCTTTGGAGAAACATTTTGCCAACTCTTGGGTACACCATCATTCTGGCTTTCGTAGTATTTATTTTAGGTTACCATCAGGCTCTGGTAACTGATACTATTTTTTTTTTCTTTTAAGGGATAATGTAAAATTTCCTTTTTAAATAGGCATTCTCACAAGCAAGGGGACTTCAAGGGAAATAAAAGCGAATAAAGGATAGGGATACGTGGAATGTAGATCAAAAGCAGGGAAACGTGAGGAATACCCAAGAATGGCAAAGTTTGAAAAATATTCAACCAAGGAGATGGGGGCAGGCAGGGGAGGCTGGGATATAAAACTAAAGGCTACGTAAATAAGGTATCCAGATACAACAATCTGTCTTCTAAGGTCACAGAGGAGCCTGAAGGGTGGACCCCTAGTGGACAGAAGGTCAGGCAGGCTACCCAAGAACATCAGGTTGGCCAGCCTCATCACGGGGAACAGCGGGTTATTATTTTACGTCCACAAGACCCTTATCCACTGGCCAAGATTTCCTAGCTTGGCCACTGGGGCGGCTGTGAGTCCAAAACAACCAAAGCTGTGTAAGTCAGGTAAAACCAGAGCGAACGTCCAAGAGGCTCAGCATGAGTCTAGGACAAATGCTTCAGAGCAAGTATCTCTTTGCACTGATAATGTACCCAGTATGACTTAAGATTCCCTTACCTTCCTCCACTTTGAGGGAAATGTTTCCAAAGCGCACTGAGTATGAGAGACCTCCTGCATCTCAGAATAAGTTCGCATTACTACTGACAACACTCACACTCTTCAGTGTTTGATATGCACAGTGTCTATTCTTTAACAATAAGGTTTCCTCAACAGTTTCAGTGTAGTCTTGGGAAAAATGTCTTTTGGTAAAACAATCTCCCATTACCATATTCGCCTCTCACTAGTCTTGCATATGGCTCTCTTCTGCAGCCTTTCAACTAAACTTCTTCCCCAAGACAATTGTATTGTGGTGGTTCCACGAACAACAATTTCTGTTGTTGAGTCATAGATACTATCGTGGCAGTGTTAAAAATTCATCATCTTTTTCTTTCCATATGATTAATGTTTTTAAAACAAGCTGGTAAAACTTAAAACTAAACCATATCTGTAGAAAAGAAAAAAAAAGGACTTGAGACGCTGAATTTTAAACTTTGGAAATAAGATGATTTCAACCGCCCAAATGTCATTTTTTCTTTCCACATCTGCACAGCATTTCAGCTGGTCATCACTTCTTAGGTGAATTACAATGAGTTTTATCTGCTATTGACTCAGAAGGCTGAGACAACAGGTTCCTGATTTTTTAAAACCACGATGAACTACTTTTATTAAATTCCAAGCACTCCCACCCACACAGACACTAAGTTTTCATACTTATTTGTGACATATTAATTAATTCAATACAGAGGATCTACCAAATTGCCAATCAGAGTTCACAGATTGACATATTTATGGCCAAAAGCCAAAACACTTGACAGTTTGGTTAACCCCAGAAGTCTTATCTCATACCAACGACTGAATTAACTTTAGGCCTTTTGAAACCTAAAGAACAGCTCAATGAAGTGTACATTTGAAACTGTCTACCCACCCTCCTTTCCTCCAAACCACTCCCAAATGGGACCAATAGATACTTGGGGGGTCATGCTATTCTGGTGAGGTGGACTCCACCTTGGTTCTGGTGGTGAAAAAAATGTCACCTAGGATATGCCAATTAACATCTTCTACTTCCCTGGCCCTCGGGAGGGTATAAGATGCTGGAAAGCACTCCAATTAGAGTTCATTAATTTTTCTGAAATTTTTAAGAAAATATTCCCTGTATTTCTCTCTCCTCCTTGGCATGTTCAAGGAGATGTATAACCCAGCCATTGCCAAGAACCATCTAACAAGTGCAAATAAGGCCAGTCTGATAGGCCAACACCATGGAAAACAGGAGAGAGACCTAGATCAAGTCTCCTGCCAGTCTACCTACTGAGGACTTGCCAGGGACACTGTTTAAGCCTACCTCACCAGAGGGTCCCGTTGGTTACAACCAAATTCATCCTAACTTAAATCTTGAAATCATCAAGGATTATATTTTCCCAAACCCTGGGATTCTGGGACCCTATGAATCGGGAACCACTATTCTGGTGATGAGTAGATTTTATACATTTACATGGGGTATCAAAACATGCAAAGTAACCAATAAGTGTTCATTTAATGCTTGATGGGTATTTTTCATTGTGTTTGTAACTCCAGGTCACGCATGTCACCGGGAAAACTGTAAAAGATAACAACATCGGGAAACTGCCTGACGTCCCTCCTCTAATTATAAGATGGCCATGCTGGCTGACACTTATTATGGTAAACCGACAGGAGGAGATGAGGGGGCTCCAGGTGGCTCCCTCACTGCAAATGCTTTCAGCTAGCTCTGCATCAAAAAGCACTACTTAAGCATTTACTTAACCATTAACATCCTTAATTTCCTGAGAAGGGAGAGAATTCATTACCATAGAAGACCCGCTTTACGCTAGACATACGAAGTGGTAAACTTTACAAGCAAGATTAGATCACTAAAAACACACACACACACACACACACACACACACACACACACATAAAACGCTGTTAACCATTCCTACAAGCTAGTGAGTTTGTAAGGCTGAGATTTGGGGTTTTTGACCCAGGATGCAGAGGAGAGAGACTGTTGGCCTCGCAGAAGAAAATGAGTTTCAGTGAAAAAATACCAGTATTTAGGGCTTGCACTTAGCAGTCCTCTGTGTAAATCCAGACATAACCTATTTGGCTGACTTAAGGGGAAAAGTTGAAAGGAATGGAGTTTGATGGGCAGGTCCAAAATTGGAATGAAACCCTAACATGTCTGCAAAGCTGTCTTAATTTTTGCCCCATGCAAAGAAGTCGTGGGTATGCAAGAGCTAGGGGAAAGGTGATCGTTTCCCTAGTGAGTGATTCCTTCTTGATATGCTGCTTGAAATTTGGAAGACAGGGTCTCTAGGAAACAGCTTGGAAGGACATGCTGAACAGAAAGAGAAAGTTAAACTGTTGTCTTTAAGAAATATGTACAGGTAACAGCAGACAGGCAAGAAGTAAAGAAACAAGAGGGAAAAGAGAACAGAAGAAGTGACAAATTAGGCATTTGGAGGTCATGGTCTATGGAGAAGGCTATCCAAGGACAAACTTCGCATGGGCAAATACAGGTTTTAAGAACAGCACCATGGGGGTGCCTGGTGGCTAAGTCAGTTCAGCATTTGGCCCTTGGTTTCACCTCAGGCCATGATCTCACAGCTCATGAGTTCAAGCCCCATGATGGGCTCTGTGCTGACAGTTCAGAGTCTGTTTGGGATTCTCTCTCTCTACCTCTCTCTCAGCCCTTCCCCCAGCCCCCCCCCCCACACACACACACTCTCTCTCAAAATAAATCAACTTAAAAAAAAAAAAAAAGAGAGAATAGTGCTGTTGAACATTTAACTCTAAATGTCTCTGATGCAAACTTCTGGAACTTCCTCAACTCCAATGGTATCTATGAGCTCTGTGGAAGGAAATTATGGGCAGGAGCTAACTTCCAACTCTGAGAGGAGAAAAGAGAATAGCAGAGAGAAGGGAGAATATCAAGAGTTGTTTAACCAAAACCAATCACCAAAATGAAGTCTCCAGGAATCCTCATTGGAATTCCCAGGGGGAATGAGATAAAGGTTCAAGCCAATTTTACTAGAGTCTCAAAAGTCAGGGTGACCTCCGTTGATGAATGACTTCTCAAGCAATGATGACAAGGTCTTCAGTAACATGGCCAACTACAGACTCCCAGGAGACGCATGAACCGCATCCCAAAGTCGACACTGGTGTCATGACCTGCAGGATTTTGTTAAATCTATTTTCTTAAAACGAGGGCCAATACCGGCAGTATGCGAAGTGGGGGGCAGTGAAGCTTCTCAAGGTGTTACAAGCCTTTCTAACCCTTTTGTAAGTGTCCAACCTAAGGAATCAAGACGAGAAATAGAAACTCAAGTCTACTAACGTGAGAGGGCAAGTTTTGCCCTTCAAGGAAATCACTTTGTGGCTACACGAAAGGGGGGGGGGCACTATGTCCTTGTCCCATCAATAATACCAAAAAGTCTTCAGCAATAACATTTCTTTGGGTGTTGAAAAAAAAAAAATAAAGACCCAGAAGTCTCAACTGTTAAGCTTATTAGTAATTAACAAGAGGTAGAGGGAAGGGAAGTCAAAAAAAAATTCTTAACTACAATCACTGGCAAAAGCAATGAAAGCAACGAGCTTCCCATATGCATTTCAGCAGATGAATGGATTTTCAAAGGAGAAAAATATCACCCCAAATGAAAAGTTAACACATTTATTGACCACACTCTTAGCCCATATTTCACAACATAATGGTAATCTTGCTGAATTCTGTAAAATCCTATTATAGATCATTTAGCATTTACTATAGCATTTAAAGCAGCCAGGCTTCTGTGTTGGAATGCATTTGGGGGGTGTATAAAATTCTATGTGTTGGGCTGAACCTCGCACACTCTAGAAGGAAACTCCATCTCTCCTCTACCGCCCTCAAGTTGCAGCACCGAGGAGCAGAATCCTCTTGAGTCGGCCACTCATGGGACAGACTGATACCTAGCCGCTCCCACACTTGCTAACTGAGGTGGGAAAGCCTCCCAAGTATACATATGTGTGCTTAAGGGAACAGAGCATGCTCATGATACATATACAAATACACAGTGATACATATGAATGTATATGGGAATACATATATAAATATGTACATGAATATGTATACAAATATGAATATGTATAGGTATGTGTCTGAAGCGTGGCCTACAAATCTGTCATCTCCAATGTGCAGAAAGATTTTTCTTTATCTCATAAAGCTTATTTATTTCCTGATCTCCTTCTCCAGCCAGTCTTTCTTCGCCCCCCTCACTAAATGTACCAATCCCCCCTGCCTCTCTCTCTATATATATATATATATACGTACATATATATATATGTACGTATGTATGTATATATATGTATGTATGTGTATACATATATGTATGTATATATACACACACACATATATGTACGTATGTATGTATGTATGTATATACACATATATACATACTCCCTTGGCTTCCAATCCACATCTCCAGCCGAACTACCTTCCCAAGGTTATGTGGAATGTGTGTTTCATCATCTTCCAGAAAGATTCTGCCTGAAATTAACTCTTGCACCTAACATGCCATCCAAACCCCAACTCATCTCTTCCCAGCCTGTCCCTCTCCTCTTTTGGGTACAAGGGCTGGGAACACCAACCTGATTTTCTCAATCATCCATCACCTTCACACTGAATCTAGTCGATGAAACTTCACAGGTTTTTATATACACCCCCACCGCCCATCATCACCTTTCCAATCTTTCCAACTACCCGGCTGAAGACTAGGATTTTGGCTCTTCAGAAACATCACAATTTCCTCTAATTTGGGCTCCCCACTATATTCTATAAAACAGTGACACATGAACTATCCCGGAGCCCAGCCCTGACCAAGAGACATCTGTGCTCATAAAAACCCTAGTCATGCCCAAGGGCTGTGTAGTCAGAATCTTCAAAAGGCTGGTCCTGGAGTCACAGAGCCAATGTGAAATCAGGGCTCCATTTCACTACTCTGCGCTTGTGGTAAAATCGCATACCCTTTCCAAGACTCCATTTCCTTATCTGTATAGTAATCTATGGATAATAATAGTACCCCCTTCCTTGGATTTGTATAAGAAGTAAAGCTTAATGAACTATAAATCACCAGGCTTGTTCCCATGCCCATAGCAAATGTTATCTGCTATTATTAATATTAATATTAATTGATACTACCAAGGAAATCCCTTGGTGGTGAACCTGAATTTGCAATTCTCCACGGTAGTAAGTCAGCTCCCTTTCCAACTCATTTTCTCTCTTCCCTCCTATGAACTCCATGTCCCAACCGAGATGAATTATTCGTTGTTCTCCTCAAGTATCAAGCTCTTTTGGTCTCTGTTGCTTATTCATTCTGTTCCCATGAACCAGAAAACCACATCTTTTCTCCTAACCCAACTACCTCAAGCTTACCTCTTCTGGAAGCTGTAGCTTAAATCCTCCAAGGGGGTAAAGAAATATCTCACATGTTTTCATACCTCATTCCTAAGGACGGTATCTGAGTATGAACTTCGGTTTTCTCAAAATTGCCTACAGCAGTTTTAAACACACCCTGAACTATCCATTCCATAAGGCGGTAGAGGTGAAGCAACGCAAAACTCAACCCCCTGCGCACCACAGGGCACTGCGCATCTCCACACACGCTAAAACCAAACACGGGCTTCTTAACTTAACCACCTACCAGTTAGCAAACGTTCTCTCTCTGTCTTGGTTAAGTTCCTATCGATACAACTGCAACAACCAAGGACTTTGTATCTAAAATATCTAATATTATACTCCTTTTCTATGCCCATGACAAATAAGCATTTTAGAGGCTTCAGTCATCCATTGTCAGAACAAGTTTTGGCTGTCAGGGAAACCACCTCATACCTAAATGAGTTAGTATTGTCTATGATCTGCCTCTTTGAATTCATATTGTTCATTCCACGGAATATACATCAACTCCTCAGGGTGGAGTGTGAACAAATGTATACCAATTCTTGAAAGTGACATACGCATCTGTGATTATTACACATTATCAGCTCAATAGCCACACCCATGTCATCTTCCAATGGTACTTATTAAGGACCCATATGTTCCCGCTGCATGACAAAAACAAAGCGGCTGTTCAGTTCGGCTTCCATTTACTTCCACGTCTAATGCCCTTAAGAGAATGGGTGGTTCTCTGTTATTGAAAAAGTTTGTAACTGTCAAAACAAGAAACTCACTGGGTTATAGTCAGAGGCTTATAATGCCAATACCAAACCAATGCCAGAACATACACTAACAAAAAAAAAAAAAAAAATTCTGTCAATTTTTCCGCCTGGAAGTCTGTTTCTATGCATTGCCTATATACCCAGCCAATTCAAAAGGGATGAAAAATAAAAATCTTTTGCTGTCATGTAGCCAATACAGCCAGTGGATTTCCTTTTCTAACTTTATTTTTTGAATGTCCTGTAGACTCATCGTAAATCATTTCCAATCTAATTCTCCTGCTTCCCAATTTTAACTGTCGGCCTTATTTAAAGAATTGCCTCTATATTTAACAGATTCCATATCCATTCTGAGAGCTAGTAAGCTAAAAAAGAGTGTGTTGTTCTAAAATGCATCATTCAACTGCCTGACTCTTAAAGCAGCTTAAATGTTAAACGTGCAATTGTCTTACCTAGCAGTGATTTGAAAACTACACATATGACTTTCCAGTGATAAAGAAAATCACAGCTGAATGCATGTTCAGCACCTCTCTCCCTTCTAGGTTTCAGGTGACATGATTTATCGACGTGAACTCTCTCAACCAGTCTGAGTGCACAACACCACCGCCACAGCAACAAACACACAGGTACGCACGGAGCACAACTGGAAATGTTTGGTGTGCGTGAAGCGAGATACGCCTTGTGACCGGTGGCCTTTAGTTGCTTTTCATCCAAGAGGCTATTACGCCTTTTATCAAAATTAAAAATTAAATAAAGTTTCCCAAAGCACGAGGTAACAATTGACACTTGGTTGCTTTCAAGAGTCCTCCGGGGAGAAAAAGGAAGAAGAAAAAAAGGCAGTGGCAGTTACAACAAATTAACAACATATAATAAAAATGCCATAAACATGCGGCGTACATCATAAATCTAATCAAGTCTACAAGGCGGGCAGATAAAAATGATTAACGGCCACTATCCTTGAAAAGAAAAGAAAAATTTTGTCCCTGGTTATTCATCACGGCTCATGTGCTGACCCTGAATCTAACATGTAGATCGAATGATCTTTAGAGCCACACACTGTGCCAAGGAGGATGGCCTTTTCACTTCCTATTTTATTTTCTGAGAAATCGAGAAAACAGCAATGGTAGTGCCACTTTTTCATTAAGAGTGCGGCTTTGCGGGGGGTGGGGGGGGAGCGTTAATAAAGGTTCTCAGAATCGTTATCTCTCTCAGTGGAAAAAGAAATGACAAGGCCAACAAAAACCCCACGAGTCTGTGTACCGACAGGTAGCGTTTTTGTATTTTCGTCCCATCTTGAAGTGGTATTCA
Source organism: Panthera uncia (assembly GCF_023721935.1). Lineage (NCBI taxonomy): Eukaryota > Metazoa > Chordata > Mammalia > Carnivora > Felidae > Panthera > Panthera uncia. Next base: position 37,114,067 of record NC_064816.1, read on the forward strand.
GTCACTTTTTATTGGTTGGCTGCAGTCTTTCCTGATTCTGATAAGTTACCAATTCAGCCCAGGCCTCCAGCCAATGAGGAATATATATGCTAACTGTGTAAGGTGTGGAGATAAACTTCCCTCCCGAAGGAAACAGGAAAACTGAAGCCTGCCCAAGAGGTAGGTTCTGTGGCGTAACAAAGGCTTGGATAACTTCCATCACAAAGACTGTCACCTTGACGGGCGGCAGGTCTAAGAACCTTCTGCTCTTAGAGTTAAGATTCTCCAGACAGATCCTCTGTGACAAGAAGGGTTACCTGGAGTGAGGATTAACATGCAGATGTGTAAAAACAATTTTAAAAAATACAATTTTTTTTTTAAAGCAGAAGAGGTTCAAATGAACAAACTCCTACTTGTTCCTCAAAGGAAAAACAAAGAGCTTTCAGAAACATCTCCTCGGAGAGATGTAATAGAATATGAGTAAATTATAACAATTAAAAACCATTAAAGATAGAATAATTGAGAGTACCTGTTTGGGTAACAATGACTTTCTTGAATTCCTCATAACAGAGGGTCTATTTTTAATCACTCTTTTTGCAAAAACTTGCATCGTTTAACAATAGTTGCGGATTTTTCATTTTTATACATCCACAAGAACACAAAGTGAAAACCATAAATTATATACGAACTCCAGCTGTTAAATGTTGGCATTTTGTCTTTAAAAAAAAAAAAAAAGTTCAGAAATCTGTTTCCTTAAACCAAGGAAATGTGGGAAAAGGCCATCCTGCCAGTGGAAACCTTTAGCAGCAGCAGCTCCTGCTGCGGTTTCTTGCCGAGGCAGCAAAGTCTACTGAACGAGAGGCCGCTGCCAACTCAAATACTGTTTGCTTTCACACCCAAGAACAAACTGTGTGCACGGCGAAGGCATCCGAAGGGCTGGGAGCAGCTGGAGAGGACTGCAGAAAGGTAACAGTGGAGTCAGAGCTACTGTAAACTGGCTCGCGCTTTCCTATCAGCAGCAAGACGGCATCCCAGCAAACACCACGTCGCCTTCTCCCGGCGTCTGGGCAGCCCTCAGCCGGTACCTGCTGTAATTCAACACCTCCTCCTTCCAGGTCGCCGAGCCAAAGGACTTTGCAAAAAAAAAAAAAAAAAAAAAAAAAAAAAAAAAAAAAAAAAAAAAAATCACCCGGACGGATGAAACACATGCTCCTTCAGGGCGATTCCAAGGGCCGCAAATGGGAGTAATGAGAACTCTCCCTATCTTGGGGCAACGTGCAACCTGCACTCTCTGCAAGAAGGAAATGCAAAGGAAGTGCTCGCGGTAACTTGTGAACCCAGGGCAGACAGCTCTGCCAAGGCAAACATTATTCCTCCAAGGGTTTTCTGCTCCAAAGACCCTCCAGGTTACCTGTGTGCCCCCAGAGATGGGTGTCACTAAGGACGTGCCAGGGGGAGCCGAGGATTCTACAAGGACGAAAAAACAAGCCAAGTGTCCAAGAAAAGAGGTTTATACCATGACGACTGGCTTCTAATTTCAAGTAAACAAAGGCCAACTTCTTTTTGGGATAGTGGTGTTTAAGCCCCCAAATTAAAAATGGTCCAATAAGAAAGATTTTTTTTTCTTTCCCTTGCCCATAGGGCTTTGAAATAAGAGTTAAAATTATCATGCAGTTGGCTAAATTGGTCAATTTCATGATATGTATATTTTAACCACAATAAAAAAAAAAAAAGAAAAGGATTGTGCAATGCCACAGTGGTGAAAAGAAAAGAGCCCTCCGTCTGAGACAAGCTATCTGTTATGAAATTCTGCCTCCCCGTGCCTGGCATGCTGCAATTCCAGAATCAAACACAGTTAATCATTTTAAGGAAGAATCCTTTCCAAGGTAGAAAATCATAGTGTTTCTTTGAAAACCCCTACTCCTCCTAGTCCCCCTTTTCCCTAACCACTGTTATTTAAAACAGCTCACACAAAAGTCCTGGGTGCCACACATGTGCATGAAGGAAAGAGGGACTCTGCATGAATGAAAGATCTAAATATTCCCCACCTATAATAAGGAAGTTTACCTAGGGCAAAAATATCACATATTCCCAATTCCAGATTGGACCTAGTAAGCTTTCAATGTTAAGAGTCAACTTTATTGACTTCCTCTAGTTTAAAATTAGAAGCCTTTTTCTTACTGTCTTAACCACCCACACCTACTGCCCCCACCACAAAAAAAGTTTGATGGTTTAGACACAGGTTAAAAAAAAAAAAAAAATCTGTCCAACTACACAAAGACCTCCTTTCTTCCCAAATAAAAAAGAGTGGAAGAATTTGCCAACGGTTCCCCCAAGACACAATCCTATAGCAAATTCTCCTTGCCTCCAGAATGATTGATGTGATGTCCTTCCCCTCTGTCAACACTCCCTACCTTGTCTGGTCGCTGGTGAAAACCAGGAAGCCACAGACACACGCTTCGGTCTTTTGCTTGTGCGGGCCTCAATTCTCCAATGCCAGGCTGCTGCCAATGTCCTTGCAGCCAATGGTAAACAGGCCACAGGGTTCAAGTTAACTGCAGAGCGTTACCACACTGAACATCTGGTCATGAATGAACGGATTGCCCACTAACTCTCAGCATTGGGCAGCTGATGAAAAATTCAACATTTTCCTTGTTGGCACAGTTGTTTTGGAGAATTCTCTAGAGCTTCCTGAATTATATTAAGAAAATTTCACTGCAGCAATCTATATCTGTGAGAACAGCTGGTGTTGAAAGGGATCTGCTGCTCTCTCTCCGTGCTGGGGGACCTCATGTTGGATCAGGACAGTTTTACTACATTTGTCCTTGAAAACTTAGCCTTCGCTCTGAGGTACCAAGCAAAGCAAATGGCAGGAAAGGCAGCTCCCGGTTGCTGGATTCCCACACAGACAGACCTCTTAATTCAGGATGAAGAAATCTATTACCTAGCTAAGAGGACATTAAGATCAAAACAGTACCTGACAAAGACCTCTCTCCGAATTTCTCTGAGAGAAAATATAGGCAAATGGTCATCAGAACTGTTGCTGAGGTCTGCAATCCAATTGGTCCCGTTACCACTGGACATTTTTTGGAAGATTTTCAGTTACAAAATAATAGTTCTTGACAAAACCCAACGAGACCTAACATGTCCAAATAGTAGTTTTACACCACATGAAGATCTTAAACTTCGCTCAGTCTTCTCTATTAAACCTAAGGATGACAGAGTTCAAGCAAATCAAATGTAATGTGTTCTCTTATGCTCAGCACTGGGAGAAACCACATTGACAGAAGTGGTCCGTTGATGCTGGAGAAGAGAAATTCTCTAAAAATGTAACAGTAGCGTTTAAAGACATTAACTTGTTAATGGATATATGTGATATATTATTATTCTTTTTTGCTGAAAAAAAAAAGGAAGTGGTAAACTTAAGTCAAGCTAAATTTAGGCTATTATCTATGCAGCATAAATTTCACTTCTGTGTATAAATGCTAACTTGCATATTTCTCCATGGTAACTAAACTATGATTAAAACAACAGTGAAACCAGCCTTTAAAGCCACCTGTTTAACTAGGAACAACCTAATTTACAAAAATACTTAAACTTTGGAAATTTCATGGGCATCTCTATCATGCCTTTCCCGGTAGAAAGCTCACTTTTCCATGAACACATAATTGCAGTGCATTTGGCCTGGGTCGTAATCATTCTTTTTTTAACTGGTGTAATTTTTCCAGGCATTGTTCACTCTAACAGTAGTGCTATGTAAGATTATAAAGAAGAAGACTCTAATAACTCTTTCCAAAAAGGAAGTGATTTTACTGCTTGGGAGGGATTAATTTACCTAGAAAGTATCTTCGCATTTTACAAAAAGAACTAACGAAAGAAGAAAATTCCACACTGAAAAGGCAATTGGAGATGGCAAGCCACATTTACACTAAAAATTTTTTTTATTGAGATACCCTTGTAATTTACTAATGAAGAAATGGGCTATTTTATTGGTGAAATTAAAGAAATAATTATAATATGTCCAAGAATAGTAAAAATGTAGGTATAAGCAATATTTTCTTATTTAATTATAAAACATAAAAGTAGATTTGAATGTGAATCATTTTGAAACCTTAGAATTAAGTTTAGAATTTAAATACTAAAAACCCCTTGAAGTCGAAACATAATCTTAATAGGTCAGGTTTGGTGTGAAAATCATGACTCATGCTCATGACACATATTCAGAAATGCCTCATACTAAAACTTTATCATAATCAAAAATTGATCCTCAGGGTTTGTGTGTGTGTGTGTGTGTGTGTGTGTCTCCTGGTCTTTGTATGATGTAATGTCTAAGGCCACATTTCACACTGTTAAGTAATGATGACGGTGTAAGACTCATCATAAAAAAAACTCATAAAATGTCCACAATTTATAATTTTATGTATACCTGCCTCTCTAATATCACATACATTTGCACAGTGGATGCTAATTAGATAACAATGGTATTACTATAATGTCTATAAAACCTGCCTTTAAAACCAAATTCTGTTAAAAATAGTCTTTTCAAGCTGACATAGCCCATTTCCAGGGTCATATTTAAAATAATTAGCACCACTGCGAGTAAGTGTTCTAATAAAACTCAAAAATGACTTCTAAGCAGAATGCAAAATTCTTTAAAACATAACAATAAAGTCTTCCAGTAACCAGACATCATCTTTCCAAAGGATGCCTATGAAATAAAAAAAGTGTAAGATCTCAAAATACAGATTCCCTGGGGCCATTTACACGGCTCCTAAAACTCATCTTGGAAAACTGGACCAATGGAATGTTACCCTAGCTGGTTCCTTGACATACACAGGTGTCCTGCTGAGCAGATCAAGAGATTCTGAGAAGTAGATGGAGACACAAGCCGGCTTGTGCATCAAAAACATCAACTATCTAGACCCAATTTCCACGATAATTACCTCCTCCCAAAGAACAACATGTAAACTGCTCATATCCATAAGCCAAATCCAAGGTGACCACAAGTCACTTTTTATCTTATAAAAACTACTGTGATCCTCTTTAAAGACAAGTCTTCTAAAATAACAGTAAACCCTTCTTTTTGAATTTTCCCATATTTCAAACTCAGTCCAGCTAAGAGACAAGTAATATTAAGAGAGAAAATCCTATAGGTGGTGGCCATGTGTTATAATATTCCAGACCTTAAAAAAGAAGGTCAGTTATCTATGAAGGTGAACCAGTATCCAGGAACCATTTACTGAGTAAGGTAACTATATCCATCTTGACTTTATCTGCTAGGTTTCTCCATGAGTAATAGAAAACCTCTTTAATGAGCAGAAAAATACATTCGTATAATTTTAAAAATTAGGTATTTTTAGCAGGGAAGGTTAACAAGTGAGGATTATCAATCATGATAGCCACATCATACTTGCATATGATTTCACATTTACCCAGCAGTCACCATGAGCCCTTAGTCATTTCAAAATTAGACCAACCTTGTGTCAAAGGCATAATCCATCTGTGGGTGACTGGGGAACTAAATAGCTTGTCCCAGTAGAGAAGAGACTTGTCTTGCAACTCAAGTTCCAAATGCTCCATTCAGATAATAATAATAATAATAATAATAATAATGCTTCTTCTTCTTCTTTTAATGTTTATTTTTGAGAAAGAAAGAGAGATGCAAGGAGAGGGAGAGGGAGAGGCAGAGAAAGAGGGGGACAGAGAACCCAAAGCAGGCTCTGCTCGGATGGCAGAGAGCCCAATGTGGGGCTCAAACCCACAAACTGTGAGATCGTGACCTGAGCCAAAGTCAGACGCTCAACCGACTGAGCACAGGCACCGCCAGATAATGCTTCTTACTTCAAGAACTAAAGCGGGGGCGCCTGGATGGCTCAGTCGGTTGAGCATCCGACTTCGGCTCAGGTCATGATCTCGCTGTCTGTGAGTTTCAGCCCCGCGTCGGGCTCTGTGCTGACAGCTCAGAGGCTGGAGCCTGCTTCGGATTCTGTGTCTCCCTCTCTCTCTGTCCCTTCCCCACTCATGCTGTGTGTCTCTCTCTGTCAAAAATGAATAAACATTAAAAAAAAAATTTAGAAAAAAGAACTAAAGTGGATAAATCCAGGTAAAATCATCTACTTCCTTCCAGTTAATGCCTAGAGGTTGCTTAGCTGATCTAATTACTCAGCTGATGACTGAACAGATTCCTAGTTCTCTGTTAGCTTGAAAATAATAGCTAGAGCAACAAAGCTCAGGGGTGACATGACCTTGTCCACCGTCAGGCCCCAACTAATTCTCTTGCCCAACTCATTTCCCCTGTCCACCCTGCATACCTCTTTCCAGCCACACTGATCTTCTTTGGGTTCCTTAAGTCCACCAAGCTCGTGGCACCTTAGCGTCTGAGCACCGATTGTTCCAAGTCTGCAATGCTCACCTTCCACCCTGCTCCTGGTTGCCTCCCTCTTGCCATTCGGATCTGCTCAAATGCCACCTCCTCTGAGAAGCCTTCCCTTGTCTACAGTGGCCCAGCTGTAGCTACAGCTACCTTGTCTACAGTGGCCCAGAAGCAGTCTTACTCCACCGCCCTGTCTTACTTCTCCACACAGCACTTTCCTCTGACACTGTTCTTTGCGGTCTTTAATACCTGCTCCCTACTAGAATGTCAGCCACACAATGGCAAGGGTCTTGCGGTGTTGTGAATGGTTGCACTTCCGGTGCTTACAACACCACCCGACATCTGTTAGGTGAAGGGATGGATCGTATCCCACAGCACGTCCGTCCCCAATAACACATCCCTCCTCCCTCCCCGAGAACCCGAGTGCCTCTCATATGGTCAATGTTTGGCATGAAAGGGGGAGGGAATTTTATGTACAAGTTACTCGTCTGCTTCGGATGTGTTTTCAATGGTCTGCAAAAGGCCCGCTGAGTAAGAGACATCTCTGAACCGCTGGGAAACAGAAATGGGTGAGAGAATACTGAGTTTGGTTACGCAAATCCCTGCCGTGCTCATGAATCATCCCACATACAGGGGGGAGCAGAGGGGAGTAGCGGGAGCCAGGGCTTTGGTCAGGGGGACACAGCGAGCAGAGCCGAGTCAAGGCTTCCCTGGAACTCTGGCACCGGGCTTCACGGAACCCTGAGGGCTGACATGTTAGCACATCGAAGCACAGGGACAATCCCGCAACTTCAGCGGAGCACTGACCACAAAGAGCAGGAGGAGGCAGCAAGTGTCACATGTAGCCAGAAATGTGCTGCCCAGCGATGGCAACAAGACACAGCAGTGACCGAGTGCTCAGGGCACCTGAGGAGCGTGTTCACATACTGTCTCATCTGACCCTCACTTCCAGCTTAATGAGCTAGGCGTGTTATGATCATCTCCTTTTTTGCAAATGAGGAAGCTGAGCCGGGAACGGTGAAGTCGTTTTGCCCACTATGGGGCCAGGATTTGAACCCAGACATCTGAGTTAAAACCCAACTCTTATTCTGTTCACTTGTGTCCAGGGAGGGCAGGGTTCCCACCAACCGAGGCTCAAAAAAGCCTTCAGGAGCCACAGGCAGGTGAGACCAGTCCTGAGGCAACCTGGCTTCAAGTAACAGAAAGTCACATGTGGTTACAATGACAGAACATGCATTTATGGGCGGGGCCACCCCCATAAACCAGGGGACTCAGCACAAAAGGAAAATGCAGGCCCCTTGTTCAAACTATTAAGAATTTCAAAGGGCTCCTGGGTGGCTCAGTCGGTTGAGGGTCTGGCTTCGGCTCACGCAATGACCTCACGGTTCGTGGGTTGGAGCCCTGCGTCGGGCTCTGTGCTGACAGCTAGGGGCCTGGAGCCTGGAACCTGCTTCAGATTCTGCGTCTCCCTCTCTCGCTCTGCCCCTCCCCCACCTGCAATCTGTCTCTCTCTCAAAAATGAATAACAGTTAAAAAATTTTAAAAAAAAGTTCAAGATGGTAACAGCAGTGCATTCTAGCAAAGGCAGGGCCCTTCTGAGCATAGGCCCTGGGGTGGGTTCACACGTCTCAAGCCCATGGAGACAGCGCTGGTCCGAAGTGCCTTATGTCTCTGAAACGTAACTCCTTGCATTTCCATTTTGGTTCTTTCTTTCTAAGGGTCAACACAGGAGTCATAAAGAAAATGTGTATCATAAATGAAAGACACACAGGGGGTTGAGAAAACGTGTGTTTTTCTGACGTTTTTCTCTTAATGGTCTAAGGGTTGGGCACGGGCCATCAAGTGGCAGTCTCTGGAATTACATGATAGGTGCCTGGGAGACAAAAATCAACTCGGAAGGGACGGACTCTAAGTGGATTCTCAGGCTCCAAACTTCAAGTTAAGGGCATGGCAAAAATCCACCTAAATTGCTCTATTAATTTTGTGGACAAGTATTTACAGTTTGGGAAAGTTTTATCTGGAAGGATTTGCTAGCGATCTCCAAGTGATATGTAGCATACAGGCTACTGTCCACGTGGTTCTTTTGATTGAGTCTATAAATATGTCCTTTTTTCAGACATCTTTTTTCTAATGTTTAGTTATTTTTGAGAGAGAGAGAGAGAGAGAGAGCAGGGGAGGGGCAGAGAGAAGGGGACAAAGGATCCAAAGCGGGCTCCTTGCAGACAACAGCAAGCCCGATGTGGGGTCAAACTTATGAACCACAAGATCATGACCCGTGCCAAAGCTGGATGCTCAACCGACTGAGCCATCCGGGAGCCCCGAATACTTCCCAAATGTACATTATGTGTCAGGTAATAGGACAGGACAATCCCTTCCTGGACGTGGGGGAATGAGCATTAAGTAATTTTACAAGTACACATGTAATCACCGAGTACAATAAATCTACAGGATGTGACAGAAAACATGCAGAGGACCTTGTGCTTTGCACTAAGAGAGGAGGGCAGGTCACAGTAGTATGAACACCCCCCCACCACTCACAGAGTTCTTCTTCAAAAGTCTAGGTCTTCCATTTATACTATTTAAAGTAACTTTCCTATCCACCCTGGAAGAGAGAGGAGAATTCCCATGTCCGGCACAATTCCAAGTTCCACACTACACAGAACCAATCCTACAATGTAACTCTCCTCTGTATAAAATTTTACAGGGAAGTGAAGGAAGGAGGAGGAGAAAAGGTGGGGAGGGGTGAGGAAGAGAGGGAGAGGAGAGGGAGAGGACAGAGAGAGAGGTGGGGGAAGGGGGAGAGGGGAGGGAAGAGAGGAGAGAGGAAGTACAGAGAAACAGATCACTACCTTCTGACCAGAGCATGACTTTAAGAAATAACCATTTTCTTCTCCCCCACCCTTTTCCTTCTCTAAAAGCTTGAGAACACTCTTCAAACCACTCATAGCCTCTCTCACTCCAGGGTCTTAACATTATTTTAACAGAGCTTTGCATGTGCAAATAACACTAAAACCAGAAACGGTGCCTTTCCCTTAGAAGCATCTATCGAATCTGAGTGTATATATGTCGAGTCTAGGTGTGCGATATATATGTCAACAGCGTGTAAGTAATATCTTGTCTCCACTTGCTTCTGATCTCTTTGAATGCTCGCATAACCCCTCTCTCTTTTTGAACAGCGCTGGACAGAAATGTTAAGACAGTTCGGTTCTCGCTACGAGGCACTGAACAAATTGAAGAATCTTGCCAGGACTCGAGTCTCGTGAGTTTCCTTTAAACACCGACTTTGCCGGTGAACCTTCCTCGCCCTGTTTAAATTCCAACGTAAAATTTGTACACAACAATAAAACATGTGGCTCATTTGTCGTGCTTTCATGAGCAACTATGTCACTCACACCAAGAGCCACAGGCTGGGTGTGTAGAGCGATTTCATTCCTATTTCACATCACTCAATTGAGCCTTTTGGAGAAAAGCTTTTAACAACCACATCTGGCCTTTAATAAATCACTGCACTTTGTCTTCCTGCCAAAACTCCTCTTTTATCTAACTTACATCTTCATGATGAGATAGGAAATCACGCATTATGGTGGTGACAAACAATTGTAATTATGTCATTAGTAGCCATTTAGTCTACAAAGGTGCTCAAAAAGGAAATATAAAGCACAATAAGAAATATAGGGTAATACATTGATCACAGTTCTAATCCGCTTTTACTTCATGAGTGTAAAAAGCTGGCATAATTCTTGGGCACAGCAGGCAGTAATGGCATACCACTTTATGAACTATGTAGCTATTTTATTCCCCTATCTACTTAAAAATAAAAAAGCATTTAATAGCTTGATTTAGACATAAAAGTTATTTGTGATGCCTCGCTGATTATAATGTTTATTTTGCAACTTTTCGTGGAAGTGACTTTTTGTGTTAGGAAAGAAACTTGAGTTACTCGGCCTTAGAAAATGTAGCAACCGTGTGTGTGTGTGTGTGTGTGTGTGCGCGCGCGCCCGCGCACATATACATATGAACACACTTTGGTATACCATGGTATGTACATGCACACATCGCCCCAAGAGCCAACCCCACAAGGTAATACATTCTCTAAGGAGCCCAAGTGGTAAAGAAAAACATTCTGCTATAGAGATATTTTTTTTTAATGGGTCATTCATCCTGTATCCCACCGCCTCCCACCATGTAGTTTAGTAATAAAAAATTCCAGGTTTCAAATTAAGTAACTATTTGGGGGTTGCTAAAGTTCTAAAAACTCTGCCAATTCCTCCAAAGTCAATAAAAATTGAAATGCCTGATTCTGCACAGACCAGAGCGGTACCATCCACCCAGAGTGAGTCACTATTGGCATGTGAGGGAGAAGAAAGGGGCGGTGGGGGATGGGGAGGTAAACTGAGGATAAACGGCAGAGCCTACTGAGGTGGAACATGAAAAAACATCCTCTCTTACCAGTATCTCCACCTAAAACACTTACCTAAAAGCACGTACCTAAAACACTTAAGACAGAAACGAAACAAAACAAAACAAAACAAAACAAAACAAAACAAAAACGGACAGCAACGTGCTCAAACTTTAGCAAGAGCAAAATCAGTTCATGTGTTAACTTCAGCCAGCAACACTGACCTCCCCACTTCTTACAGACGTTTATTGAATTGTGAAATCTCTACATGAGATGAGCTTTGAATCAAGTCATTGGAAAATGCCCGGTTGTTAATACAACAAATATGTAGTAAATGCCTACCATGTTCCTTATCGATCTATTAATCCAAAAATAGTTCAGATGTAGACACAGTGATAAAAAGTTAACGTGTGAAATACTGATGCCAAATCTAATTCACCTAATGTTAAAAATTATGACCAGTATCTCCAGATATGGACATTTTTTCTAAATGATAAGCTTTTAGTTTCCACCTTGCACTTGGCAGTGCATGTTTTCCTGGGGGCGGGGGGGGGGGCGGTGTGTGAGGCTGAATTCATAAAAAATTTTTAAAAATTAAAAATTATTTTAAAAATTGGCAAGCAGGGGAAATATTACACTTCCGTTTCCAATATCGTTATCAACATCATCCACGGGCTAATAAAACCCTAGGCACCAAGGCACTAAACCTATTTAACTCAAAACTTTAATAAACAATCTGAAAAACAGGTGCCTAATTGGATGAGGTGTTCATAACACAGGGCTTTTCTGTTTCATTTATTTACGTATCATCGTTGCTTCACATGTGCCTTTATCTGAACATAAAACCTCCAATTTCAAAAGATGCTCGTGAAATAACAGAAGCTGGATTATTTTCCCAGAAGTCGGAAGAGAAGAAAAGAACAAACTCCCACAGCCAGGACCCACATTGTGTGAGAGGTTGACTCCCCCGTTTCTCAATATTGTGCGGGAGGAATTAGAAAGTGACCATTACAGGCAAACACGGAAAAGTAAAATTTGAGTAAGCAGAGGCTTTAAGAGAACACGCAAGCGGGAGGAAAGCCTATGTTCAATGAAAACAGAAGGGCCTTCAGCCAAATTTACCTACGCACTATCCGCTCGAGTCTCTCTTCATTGGGCTCAGGTCGAAGGAGGTCTTTTAGTGCTGGAGTCCTTGCTACCCCCACTCAAAAAACTTTGACATTTAGAATTTTATTTTTTCTAAGAAAAGCTTATCTGGAACTCACATGCTTCTCTAGTTACATATGAAAGAAGCCGTACTCACATCAACATTATCTTTATTTATCGACTCCCCTGCACAGTGGCCCGTGGGTACCAGCAGTTCAAAAGTTCAAAAAGGTTTTTGAAAATAAACCAAGATAGAAAACAGGCACCGATTCCTATTTGGAACTTACATTCTCGTGCCTTCTAGCATTCTCTGGATGATGGATCAAGAGGAATGATAAAAGATAGTGAGGCAGCTGCCAGGGGAGGGTATCAGTTGGTGTGGATGGCATTTCTCATGCTGACTGAAAAATTCATCTGGTCCCCACAAGCTGTCAGGCCTAAGCACGGGACAGATCTACATATCACACCTCAGGAGGAGAAGGAGCAGCAAAGGCCTCATTCACTCAGAAATTCTTCCTCCCTTTTATTCTTGTATTTCTGTTTTTGTTCGCTCAATTTTTGGGCGCTGTTGCCTCAAACATTTCTCTCTGGGGCTCTGTTAGCCCCCCAAAAGCAACAGCTCAGAAAGCTCAAAACCAGGCTGCATGCAGGACACCTTTTGCTGGGCTCTCCTGCTGGATTAATTGGGGGATGCCTTCCCTTTCTAAAATGTGTCACTACCTGAAACAGAAAAACGTGCCACTACCTGACTGCCATTCAGTCAACATAGTGGGATCTTGCTCCTCAAACAGGTGCAATCAGTGGACACAACGCAACTCAAATTGTCCGTCACAAGAGACCAGGGTTAGTCCAAGCAGACCATTACCCCCTCTTGAGGGCACCAATACTGTCCAGCCCAAATAAGCAGTTCTTGGGCACAGAGAGCTACCCTCCGCCACCTGCTCACCACTGTAGGCTCCTTGAGGGAAGACATGATACATCACCATGCTTCCCAACGTGCCATGGAGACAAGCTCGGAACTGAGGACCAGTACACTTTAGCAAGTACACTCGGGTGTCCCAGGATTTCTGCTTCTCGGTCTTTAAGGAAACTCTCATGCATGCCAGAGTTGTTCGCTGCAATAAAAATAAAATTATAAATGTCCCCCAACATTGGAATGAATAAGCACAATGCATCCTTCAATGACGGAACATCGTGTAGACTTCTGGCGAGGTAAGCTAGACCTGCACAGATAGACGCTCATGGTTCTCAAAATCAAGGCTGAATAAAAAAGCACAGGGTAGTAAGGACACAATGTCCTTTGAGGCTAAACTACAAACCAAACACTCTCGAAAGAAGGCTCTCTGTGTGTAAGCAAGCGTACAAAAATGCAGTGGAGTGAGGGAGCCCCCACTCCCGATGGCACTGGCTTCGGAGGATAAAAAGGGGAAAGACAAAAGGGCATCCAGGCCACAGGTGAAACGCTGTATTCCTTTTAAATACAAACATAAACAAAGAGGACAAAATGTTAACAACTGTCCTTCAAGGTGGAGGGAATACAGGTTGATGACGGCTGGTCTTTGTACTTGCCTCTAACTTTTGCACATCTTGGGCACCTCCTCCATCCCATGTCAAGTGACTCTGGAGACGGTTTCAAAGTCTTTCCATCAGGTAGTCTTTTTACACACAGTCATTAGATAACACACCGTGGAAGCAAAGCCAGATTAGTTTCTCAAAAGTCTAGTTCAGGGGCATGTTAGGTCTTCCCTTCTGTTTATTGGGTGGAAATGTCGTAATCCGTAGTACCTGGAAATTGGGAAGAATGAACTTGGATCTCTTCAAATTCACAAAACCCTGGCATGTGCACATGTGGCTAGACAGAAGCTGCTCCCATCAGCCCCAGTGGGGGCAAGGACGACGAGCCCCTGATAGAACAAAAACCTTGCATAGACCTCCACACAGGAGACAGCATTAAAAAAAAAAAAAATATGCAGCTCACCACTGAAAACCATCAGGCAGATGGCTGCTAAACTGCGATCAAAGTAAGGGAACCACAAAAAGAAGGACATCACTATGGGACTCGGGCTGGAGTTAGGGAACAATTACTGATGTGATACACAGATATCCCACCTCTAACAGAAAGAGTTTCCTCTCCACACCAAGGAAACGAATAATCTCACTTTAAAAGTCGGCAGGGATGCCTGAGTGGCTCAGTTGGTTGGGCATCCGCCTTCGGCTCAGGTCATGATCTCATGGTTCGTGGGTTTAAGCCCACATCAGGCTCTACACTGACAGTTCACAACCTGAAGCCTGCTTTGGATTCTCTGTCTCCCTCTCTCTCTGCACCACCCCCCCAATTCGTGCTCTCTCTCTCAAAAATAAATAAACGTTAAAAAAAAAAAGAAATCAGCAGAGGACCTGAAAAGACATTTGTCCAAAGAAGACATCCAGACGGCCAACAAGCTCATGAAAAAACACTCAACATAACTCATCATGAGGGAAATGTACATGAGAATCACACCTCACACCTGCCAGAATGGCTAGTATCAAAATGACAAGAAATACCAAGTGGTGGTGAGGGTGGGGAGAAAAGGGAAGCCTTGGGCACAGTTGGTGGGAATGCAAACTGGTGCAGCCACTCTGGAAAAGAGTATGGAGGTTCCTCAAGAAATGAGAAACAGAACTATCAAAGAGCCCAGTAACTCCACTTCTGGTCACTTACCTGAAGAAAGCGAAAACACGAACTCAAAAATATATATGCACCCTACATTTACTGCAGCATCATTTACAGTAGCCAAAGTGTGGAAGCAGCCCAAATGTCCACTGGCAGAAAAAGGATTCTTGACTTCAGCTCAGGTCAGGTCACGATCTCCCACTTCGTGAGTTGCAGCCCCATATCGGGCTCTGTGCTGACAGCATGGAGCCTGCCTAGGATTCCGTCTCCATCCATCTCTGCCCTTCCCCCACTGCTCTCTCTCTCTCAAAAAAAAATGATAAAAAAAAAAAAACTTTAAAAAAAAAAGAACAAAGGATAAAGAAGAGGTGGTGGGCATGCACACACACAATGGAGTATTACTCAGACATTAAAAAAAGAACAAAATCTTGCCATTTGTGACAACATGGACGGATGTAGAGGGTGTTATGCGCTAAGTGAAATCAATCAGAAAAAAACAAATACCATATAATTTAACTTATATCTGGAACCTAAAATGAAAAACAAATGAACAAAAAAAAAAACCCATAAAGAAATAGAAATAGAAAAAAACTCGTACGTGCAGAATAAACAGAGGGGAGGGGGTGCAGGATGAGGAAATCGGTGAAGGGGATTAAGAGGTACAAACTTCCAGTTATAAAATAAGCAAGTCACAGGATGAAAAGTACAGCATAGGGAATATAGTCAATAATATTGTAATAACACCGTATGGTGACAGATGGTGACTATATTTACCCTGGTGAGCATTGTATGATGTATATAATTGCCAAATAACTATGTCGTACACCTGAAACTAATGTAACGGTCTATGTCAACTATACGTCAGTTTTCAAAGTTTCCTTTCTAAAGGACCCAAGGAATGATAGAATTCCAAAGACCACAGAACTGCCATCCAAATGCATGCTATGTGAAGAAGAAAGAATTTAAGATTATCAAATTCACTTTTACTATTTGTCTTCAGTGATACTGACAGCCAGGATGACAAAAGATTATGCATTTCCTAAAACAAAAGAGACTCTGGGCAAGGGCCTGCAGAAAATTAACTACCTTAAAGGAAGGGAGGGGTAAGCCAGCCCCAATGTGTTGGGCTATTTCCTTTGGAAACAGGACTTGGTTGTTACTTCTGATATTGTTAACTTGTTTCCCAAGAACCACAGGGTCAAAGCTCAGGTTCTCTTAGTGACACCTGACCAAGTTTCTAAAAATGTTGTACAAAGGCCATTAAGTACAGAAAGGAAACATAATTGTTGACTTTAAATACGCAGGCAAAAGTCACAGTAAATAACAATAATTTGCCTGGAATATTGTTCCATACCGCATTTCACAGAAATCCAGCATACAATTTGCGAGAAAGTGCAGGCAAATTAATTGTATACTTTCACCTTTTCTTCTCAACTCACGGAGGAGAAGAATAACATTTTACCCCACGTGGAGAAGCCCCGTAGGCCGCATACGGTTTTGAAAAGAACCTAATCAATAGTATCAACTGAACCTGAGATTAGATTAAACGGCAGACAGAGGCAAACAGCCTATAACTGTTAAGAATCATCATTCCCATGGCTTTCAACCTCCTTTTCCTTGACAGCAGGCAACAGGGCAATATGGTTTATCATGCAGAGACTGAATCCAGTGTAAAATGCCACCCCCAGCCCGGGGACTGACAGTGGTAATGGGTTGTGAAATGCCACCAAAGGGGCCTCAAGGGCAGGCAGCTGCCACCCTCCACATTCCTACACATCTGCCTTGCACGACTCAGGAGGGCTAGGTAAGCAGGGCCCCAAACTCAGAGTGACACCCAGGTTCAAGTGCAGGCTCCTGCTTAACTTTTCTGCTTAACTTTTCTGATGCTCTTCTGATGCTCTCCACCTTCCACGGAAGGGGTATAATCACAGCAGCTGCTTTGGAAGGCAGTTGTGAATACAAGCCATACACATCGGCCAGGCTCTGTGTCTAGGACTGTCTCAGACGGGGATCTGCCTCTGTGCACCCTAATCATTGTAACAAGAGTTAAAACAGTAGCTATCATTTACTGAGCAAGAACCATGAGAAAGACACATGCCCTTCCATAAGTCAGGATCACACAGCCCTAGGTAGAAGTTCACACAGTATCCCCACATAACCGAAGGGGAAACTAAGGCTAAGAGAATAACTTGCTCACACACCCAGGTGGCCCAAAGGAGGTGTTCGACAGGAAGTCGGGTTCATCCAATGCCAAAGCTGATCCCCTACACCAGTGTTCCACCTGTGTGGTTGCATATCTGAGTCACTTGGAGAACTTACAAAATGGCCATGTCCACTTCATCCCCAGACTAATTAGAGTTTCAGGGTCCCAAGATCCAGACATCGGCATTTTTAAACCCTTCCAGGGGATTCTAACAGGCAGCCATGTTTGCTAACATCCGATCTAATCACCATACGGCAGGCACACGGTCTTCCTCCAATGTATTAGTTTCCAGTTGCTGCTATAACAAATTACCACAAATTTACTGGCTTAAAACAGGCTCATTTATTGTCTTACAGTCGTGGAAGTCACTAGTCCAAAAAGGGTCTCACGGGGCTAAAGTTAAGGTGTTGGCAGGGCTGTGTTCCTTTGGAAGGAGCTAGGAGAGAATCTGTTTCCTCACTTGCCCTTCTCAGCTTCTAGAGGCTGCCCACGTTCCTTGGCATGTGGCCCCTTCCTCCATATCCCAAACCAGCAAAGCAGGCAAGGTCAGCTCTAATTCTCTTTGGTTCTATCTCTTCAGTCTCTCCCTTCTACTTTAAAAAAACCTGCGAGTACACTGAGCTCACGGGATAATCCAGGATAATTCCTCCATTCAAAGTCAGGCGATTAGCAACCTTAACTCCACCTGCAAACTTAATTCCCCTTTTTCCATGTAACGTATCATATTTCCAGGTTCTAGAGATCAGGATGGAGATATACTGAGGGGGTATTGTTCTGTCCACCCCACCTGACAATCCTGCTCCAGGCCAGGATCCTGGGCAAAGTGACACATTCTAAAGCGTCACTGAAAGCGGGTCTCTGTCAACGAGCCTTCTGCTTAATAGTTTTACGGACAGTATTTTAGCTGACTCTGCACCTTAGGTACCAAGTGTCCTGGGTGGAGCATCAAAGGTACTCAAGAGATACTTGCAGAAGGAAGAAAAAAAATCTTGCACCTCTCCCACCATGACATTTTGTATCAGATACACTATCACGTTCGATAAGGAAGAGATAACTGATGTTTCTAACTGGATACTCAAGATGAGAAATTTCTGCTTGACTTTAAATGCAGCATCTCCACTCTGCTCTCGCATTAGGAACCGCATGCTACCCATTCCCCCCAGCACACAGAAGCCTGCATCTCATTTTACAAGAGCTTGGAAATAATATGCCCTCTTACTTAGATTCTTTGCCAGTGGCCACCAGAAAAAGAAAAAAAAAAAAAAACTGCTTTCAGTAGGGTGCTATTCATTGGGTTTGTGTATTGGGTTGTTTTTCAGGGGAAGGGGTGAGGGGGATAAAGGACACTTTTAAAAAAAAATCATGCTTCTAATCCCTAAAAAGACTAAAATAGTTTCATCCTTCATAACCTGTCATCACGCATGTTTCTCTAAAATTAAACACATATGGCTCAAGCCAGTTACATTATGCACCATATTATGTAATTATCTTTTCAATTTATTACTCCTCAAAATAGAAAAAGATTAGCCCGTGTTTCTTAAGTCTGAGTAAACATATGGCCTGAAGATTGTAAATGACATCCTATCTTTAAAAGAAGTTCCAAGACTAAACAACACACAATACTTCGTCCGCAAAGGCCATATGTGATATCAGGGTTGTGAGATACGGAGGAACTGTGTGTGTGTGTGTGTGTGTGTGTGTGTGTGTGTGTACATATACATCTTCTTGCTTTCTGGCCATGTCTTTAATGCCGTGAAGCATCCCTGCTGGCAGATCATAAACAGTACAAAAATAGAGACCACAAAAATCTCCGTTTCAGCATTTCCTATTAGCCTTAGTGCCCTCAGGTACTGTTTAATCCATAAGGAATAGGTTCCCAGTCATCTGGGTGTTCATACAGGAATTATCTGTCTCTCTGCAATTCAGGAGCTTTGTGGCCACTTCCCTGGCAGCCTGTGTACCTCCCATTCTTCATGTTACCCAGTGATTTAAGACCTCCTTTGAGACCCTCCGCCTGATCACTGCCCTATATTCCCCGTCAGGAAAGGGAGCACTCAAGCAGGGATCCTCACTGCTGCCACTGACTCCTTGCCCGACAACTACATTAAACGTTATTCCGGAGGCTCCCGGCAGTGTGCGGCAGTTAAGGGTCTGACAACGTCCCTATTATCAAAACCGTTCTTCAGGGGGGTTTGCAACTTGAAGCCTTTCAATTTGCAACAGGCGGAAATTTTTGCATAGGGCTGCCAGGCATGAAGGAAATATTTCACAGACAATTCATACTCAAATCAGTTTAATTGTTTATTCTATATTGAGGGATATCAGCAATGAAATGCTGTGAGTGGGTTTCTGATGCCTTTATACTCTCCCTAACAAGAAAGAATGGTTTAAAAAAAAAAAAAAAACTTAAAATCTGGCAAATTGGAAACCAGCTAATCAGGCTTCCACAGAGCTGTTACCATGCGCACACTCACAAGGGTTTTAAATATACATTTTGCTGTGAATGTCCAGCAGGAAATCGTGGATTTCAGAAGACTTTTCCATCAAGAAAATATGAATTCCAGTGGATCGATATTAATAATCTGCAAAACTATTGCCAAATAAATTTTAAGAATACAGCATCGAATAACATGTCACTAATGTGAAACCTTTTTAGATTTGAGATCAAAACCAGTCAAAGATGTTTTCCTCTGCCATAATGCACTAGTCACTCATTCTCAGAACATACAGGCAATCCTTTTTATTTGCTCTAGAGGGGTAACCAGAAGCAGAGGGACAAGATTCTCAGCCTATTACAACCACTGCCCCATAGAACATGTAGATCTCGCTTTCCAATTCCTAGGATAAGGCCACAGTCCACTAAAAATAAGTCACTCAGCTGGCCAGGAAAGGATGTATCTGAGAGATACAATCACTGGACAAATCCTTTGGGCTATATTCCATATTTACGAAAACTATGGAACCAGAAGTGCTATATTTAGGTTGTTTGGGACCTGATCATTTAATACGGATGGATAATGACATTCCCCAGAGAAATAAATGATCATCCAATCAGGAAGGAATATGCAAATGCAGATTACTGTGAATAGTATGCTTTTTTATGAAAGGAGCAGGCTTTCACCACAGTGTCTTTGCACTCATTGGCTTCCTGAATGCTCTTCCCTCAGAAATCCTCAAAGCGCCCCCCTCTTGTCTCACTGTCCCTTACTTCCTTAAAGTTCCTAGGTAAATGGGGCTCCTGGGTGGCACAGTCAGTTAAGCACCCGACTTCGACTCAGGTCATGATCTCGCGGCTCATGAGTTCGAGCCCCGCATCAGGCTCTGTGCCGACAGCTCAGAGCCTGAAGCCTGCTTCAGATTCTGTGTGTCCCTCTCTCTCTGCTCCTCCCTCACTAACGCTCTGCCTCTCTCTCTCTCTCTCTCTCTCAAAAATAAACATTAAAAATTTTTTTAAGTTCCTAGGTAAAATACACCCCTCACTCACATTCTCCATTTCTTTGTCCTAATGTATTTTCTCTAGACCACTTAGTACCAAGGGACATACCATTTATTTATATGATTTCTGTCTTCTCTACTAGTATATACGCACCACAAGATCATATATTGGTTTTATCCACTGCTCTGTGCCCCGTGTGTGGAACAGTAGGTGAAACGTAACTGCCACGGAAGTATTTCCTGAGTGAACAAATGAACAAGCGAATGAATGAATGAATGAGCGTGCCGATAACACAGGCCTTTATGACCTCATCAGTAGGTACTGGGCCACAAGCATGTGATTCTGTCCACCATAGTACGATCATACTAAGACTTACCTATTATTTGGATGAAAAGAGACCTAAGTCTAAATCACTTCCCTCACGACAAACAGATCTCAGGATATTCTGAAGTGAATAGAGAAAAAAAATTAAAACAAAAACACTGAAGTAACATATCCCAGTAGTTGGGTGACTGTGGGGGTCAGACAGCCTGGGTTCAAGTCTCAGTGCCTTTTAAAAGCTGTGCAGCTCCAACAAGTAATTCTACCTGTCTGAGCCTTGGCTCCTGTGGCTATAAAACAGGGCCAGTTACAGGCCTTACCACTCAAGAGTTTCAGGGATGATACCGTAACAGCTTCACACATAGTGCTGGGCACGTTACAATGTTCACTAATTGTACCGATACATTATTCCCCATTTTAAAAGAATAATGAAGACTAGAAAGCAGACTGTGAGATATTGTTGATCTTTTGCTATTTTTACCCCGTTTAACTGTCCGCAATCTTTTGAAAAAGGTAAAAAGTTGGTTTCCGTACCTGAGACAGAGCATTTATAAATTTCAGGTGGATGATTATTTTTGTTTCGAAGTTGTGTTAAATGCCAAGAAATGATGGTATGCTTCCAACTGTCAGTTCTATTTCCTGATGCTACTTTACTCAAAAGAAGCACTGTGCTTTCTGCTTTCGCCAACAGGTGCACCCCTGGGGTTGCATACCCCAAAATGCATTCGTGTGTTTTTAAAATTGCCCACACACATCTTACCAATGTTTCATACATATATATTCCCAAAGGAATTACGAAACAAATGGAAACCCTGCTGTAATATTTTTTTTAATATTTTAAAAATTTTCAGAAATGTCCCCAAATGTATACTTCTGTGCTTCTGAGGTCTGAGAGAAAGATCTCATGGAAAAATCAGGACTTCAGCTGGAATATGCTTTGTCACTTGATACCTTACTTTTGCAGAGTCGAAATACACATCCTATTTTTGTCCTTTGCATAACAAAAGTAACAACTGTCTTTTTTCCCAGAACAAACATTTGTAATATGGCTTTTCTTTTTTTTTAAAAAAAAATTTTTTTTTTAACATTTATTCCTTTTTTGAAAGACAGAGAGAGACAGTGTGAGCAGGGGATGGGCAGAGAGAGAGGGAGACACAGTATCTGAAGCAGGCTCCAGGCTCTGAGCTGTCAGCACAGAGCCCAATGCGGGGCTCGAACTCACAAACTGAGATCATGACCTGAGCCGAAGTCGGAGGCTGAACCGACTGAGCCACCCAGGCGCCCCGTAATATGGCTTTTCTTAAGAAGCGTTGGTATTTGTCTACTTTCTCACCTACTGCTAATGTTGAAAGCCTACGGGAGTTATACTGTTCCTGTCACACGTGGCTTCGTATGTGTAGCAGACAGGGCACACAGACAAGACTTTCCTTATAAGAGATGCAGGGTTGTAGGGCAAGTTTTAGGGGCTCTGTTGTTCAACGTGTGCAAAGACACAGAAGAGAATTCGCACACTGTCCGAGAAGTATCAGATGATGTAAAATAATTTTTAAGTCCACGTATATTGAGTACGGGTGGTTACATTTGAGACAACACAATATAAAGATTCTTACAAATCTGCAACCTCTTGCTTCATGTATTTATATTTTACGTATCTGCTCCAGGTGTCCCTGCAGAGAAGACAACTCTGTCCTGGAATTACAGAAGCTGAACGGCCTTCTCACCATCATGTCTGACTATGTGAAGCTGGCTGGCAGGTGGCAGGCAAACTCTCTTACAGAGAACGACCCTACCCATGAAGAGCAGCGATCAACACTTAACGTCCTCCGGTGGGGAGAACAAACGAGGGGCAACTAAGGAGTGAAGGAAACCTGAATTCCAATACTGCCTCCAATGCTGACAGCTATGATCCTGGGCAGGTCACTTCATCCTTCTGGAAGCTGCCACCTCTCATGGAGGAGTGGATCCGAGGGAGCGAGCAGCCGAGATTGTAAGATCCATCTCACTGACTGAGAGGTGAGATAACGTTCATCAGAATGCCCAACACCATGAATGACGTGTGAAGACCAAAGTTCCCAGCAATGATCGTGAATGTTCTTCTTAGGACAGAAAGGTCAAGTGCTTCCCAACAGGGCAGTGTCTTGCCCTGAGGCCATCGGTCTCCTCTTACAGTCTTCAAATGGCCAGTGTTTTCTAGACAAATGGCTCTTTTTCTTGTACGGCAATCTATTCGACATCCTGAGGACCCTCACCAAGAGGAGTAGGCAGCATGGCCTACAGGATCTGGAGAACCCTAGACTTGGCCTTGTAGGGGCACCCCTGGGCAAGTGACTTAATGTCTTTGAGTCTCAAATGCCTTGTCTGAAACATCTCTGGAGCTTATCATAACTATCTCCCCAAACTCTTCTGTGTAAAAGGATCATGAGATTTACAGAGTGGGGTGAAGGACAGGTTTCTGTGGTTGGAGCACCTGTCGTACTTCACATTCTGGTTGATCCAAGGGGGCCCTGATGCCTTTTCTGTCGCGCACTCAATGCTCCGACTCTGTTAGGAAAGGAACACCACATGGCACTGTGGCCAAACTGAGCCAGACCAAGGACTGGAGCGTAACACAAAAGGCAACCATAGATGGGGCAGAGGAGAGCCCAGCTACTCCCGGAGGCAAACGCTAACCCAGGGATGCGTCACTCTTGAATCCTTCAAAATGATGCTACCATAGCTTCTCCCTGGATAAAGAACAGAAAGAAAGGACACAGGAAGAAAAGATGGGTCCTTCGCACAGGGGTTGTGATCCCAAGTGAGCCTGGGCTTATGCCTTCCTAATTGGTGAAGTTCACTGTCTGCCTGTCTCCTGATTCCACCCCTCCTCTACCTTCCGAGTGTGCACCTGAGCACCACTGTGAGCGACTTGCAGTGTCCATAAATTAAAAAAAAAATAGACAGGGGAGAATAAACACATTTTGGGTTAAATATGTTTGTCTAATTAAAGATACTGTTCTGCTTAATATAGGCAAACCAACGAGAGAATTAATGTACCACCTGTCTATACACTAAGAGCAAAACTAACAGTAAGAATTTCAAAGGTACTTTTGTCTCCTGACGAAATGGGAGTTGCTACCCAAATTCCTACACACGGTTTCCATTCCCTTGAAAACAGACGGAGATGGCGGGATGGGCAGAAAAAGTCAACTAGCTATTCAGCTAACTAAAACACACATACATTCCCCTATCACCCCCGCTGGAACACACATCTAAGCCAAACGTCCAGCCAATACAGAATTGGCTAAATAAATGACAATATACCCATGCAAGACAATACAGTGCTGCCATATGACCTGTAATAATGATACAGCCAGATGTCCACTCTTTATGTCCTGTGCTTTTACTGAAATTATTGAGTAAACCTTACTTACCCACCTCCTAGATGCTACATATTATTAGCATTCTGCTCCCCTTGGTTTAATATATCTTCATCCATCTATTTTGGTTTTTGATGCCTATCAGAGGAAGCCCCATGATATATTTTAAATAGAAAAGACAAACCAAACCACCATGTACAGTGTGAGCTCATTTTTGAAACTCTATATGGGTGTGTGCTCTCACATGCCTGGAAAAAACAATGGAAGGAAATACCACAAAACGTTACTAGTAACAATTTTGGTGTTTTTTTCCCCTCGTTACCTATATGCATTTTTCTTGGTTTTTTTTCTCTTTTTTTTTTTTTTTTTAGCAATAAGCATTTATTCTTTGTGAAATAAACAGATATATAATGAAGGGAAGGAGACAAAGATGAGAAGAGGAAGGTAGGTCAAGAAGCAAGAATGCAGGACAGAAAAGAAATACCCAAAGCCATGGAGGCACCCTTCCCTGGGCAGTGGTCGCTTGGTGAGAAGCTATGCTCAACCAGCCATGAGAGTGTTGACCACAAAGGGCAGAGAGGGGGCAACAGAGAAGTAACCAAACGCCAGTCCTGCTGGCCCTCTACACTGTCTCCTAACAGATCAACTCTTTCTCAGAACAGAGTTCTAAAACCATTTCCAATCACCTCCTTGACTGTCACTGGGAAGTGATGGGGATTTCCTGATCCCAGGCTCACATCTGCGCCAGCTGTTAAGAACAATCCACGGCACTGAGTTTACAGCACCCAAGTTCAACAGTCTTCAGCCTCCACAACCCACTTGGGGTTATCCTCATCAGCAAGCGCTTGGTCACTATCCACCTGGGTGCCGGCCTCTGCCTCTGGAAGCCTAGGAACCTTCCAGAATGGAGGCAATGCCCATCTCGGTGGCACCTCCTCGGCACCACCAGTCTTTCCACCGATGCATCTGTCAGCTCACTGAAGGACTTACTGGTTAAGATTAAGGTCTATTTCTAATTACTAAAAGGGGAACAGCTGAGGGGGAATTTCCTCAGCTCCCAGGACTATGCTGACAGCGGCTCATGGAGCCTTCTGGACACGGTCCAGCCCTGTGCTGGGGGCCGAAAATGGAGGGCACAGGAAGACCAAGCAGATCATGAGGAGAAGGCAGAAGCCAGGATCTCAAAGGTACTTCTGTGTAGCCTCGTGAGACTGGATATCCCCATGAAATGCCAGGGATCAAGGGTAGTAAAACAATCACAAAGCACATGAAATAAAAAGGATAATTAAGATCAGCTCCTGGAAGTTTTTAAGAGCACTCACTGATGGATCAGCACCACCTACCAGCGCAGCGGTTTAGTTTTCAAATCCTGCACCTGGCCTCGCGTTACTAACCCACTGCCATGTTCTGAGAACACTATATTCTCCTAGCACTATCTTATTGTTGTTGTTAGTGTTCATTTAAAAAACTTAAAGGTCACTCTCAATGTCTACCATCATCACACCCTATGAGAAATCCAGCTATCTGGAAATACAACATTAAGTTCTTATTCGTACCTTAAGGGCATCTGCACCAGAAGCCTTCCCTCCACCCCCAGGACACACATGCACACATGTATTCCAAACAATAGCATTCCTCACCATGGAATCCACATTCCAGTAATGAAGTATACAATGCCCCACCTTTTGGAAATTCATTAGGGACATATGGGTATTAGAAACCAAGTGCAGCCCAAACTGATTTGTCAAGAGAATATTTTACTTTCTCATACATCACCTATTTAAAGGCTCAAAAAAAAAAAGGGGTGCCTGGGTGGCTCAGTCAGTTAAGCATCTGACTTCAGCTTAGGTCATTATCTCACAGTTTGTGGGTTTGAGCTCCGCATCGGGCTCTGTGCTGGCAGCTCACAGCCTGGAGCCTGCTTAGATTCTGTGTCTCCCTCTCTCTGCCCCTTCTGTACTCACTCTCTGTCCGTGTGTGTGTGTGTGTGTGTGTGTGTGTCTCAAAAAATAAATATTAAAAAAACAATAATAAAGGCTCTTAAAAAAATGGGGCAATGAGGATCCCAGTGATAAAAAAAAATAGTATCCTTAAGGATGATAATAATTTTTCAATCTATAAATTGTAAGTTTCACTCATATTGAAAACAAAAAAAAAATGTTTAAATCCTCCATGAAATCATGTAAGCTTTAGAAGATGCAGACACAGAAACGTTTCTGAACCTGGGTCTCTGATGTGAGAACCAATACTTATACAAATAAAACCTAGCGTATCAGAGCCAGAAGGGAACTTAGGTATCACGTAATCTGACCCTCTCATTTCACAGGTACAGACAGCAAGCTCGGGAGATTGTAAGTGGCTTAGATGTGGCTATGGGGACATATATGGTTCCCTAATACCAAGTTAAGGGGAGGGGAGCATTATTAGGGATGGGAAATGTAAGCAGAACAAAACTCACAAATTAGTTGTTGTTGTTTCCAATACAGGCTTTAGTAACCAAAGTTTGAATCTTTGGCTCTAAGAGTCACAACCACAAACTGCCCTTCACCCCACAAAACACATAATCACCCCCCTAAAAAAAGAGCCTCAGCCCTGTAACCTAAAGGCAAATTTAAAAAATAGAGTGAACGACTTAGAGCGTAAATACTTGGTTTATGAATAAACTACTTGGTTTTGTTTTAAAATAGTACTTCAAAAGTTTTCAAAATTATAGAAAGTTGAGACTCCAATATCTTTCAAAATAGGAACAACAGACCAACTACTATAGCCATTTGCTGAAGAAATATTTACAAAATATCTACTTTGTGCCAGGCATTGTTTAGAGACTAGTAAACAACAGTACCCGGGGAAGTGATATTATCCCCTGTTGGAGCTAGTGAGAAGACTGGCATTGATGAAGACAGAAACAAAGATACAGTAAACTGTATTAAGATAAATGCCACAAGGTAGAGTTTTACGGGACCAGAACAAAGTCTAAGAGGAATGTTGGCAGACTAGAGAGATCAAGAACGAATTCTCTGATGAGGTTATACTTGAGCAGGGAGCTGAAGGAAAGGTAGGAGGTAACGAGGTGGAGAAGAGAGGGAGGCATTCTCCAGGCAGAAGCAACAGCATATGCAAAGACCCTGTGGCACCAAGGAGCAGAGTAAGACATAACCAGGATGGTTGCAAGAGAAAATAAAGGTGGGGGAAGAAAGCAGAATTCACACTAGAGATCCTGGACAGAACTCGGTCTTTATCATGAGGGTAGACGGAGGCCAGCAAAGGGATCTCAGCTTAGTGTTTAACAGGTGAATGACACATGATCGTATCTACATTGTGAAAAGATCACTCAGGCTGCTGACAGGAGGGACCAGTCGGTCTGCGAGAAAAAAGTCCACCCTTATTCAGTGGATTCCCAATAATGTATACACAAAAATTAGAGAAGGTCCTTACAAAATGCCCAAAGCAATTCTTCAAATATACATAAGAAAGCAGGTACAGCTGGGGATGGAAGGAAGAGAGTTCTGAAGGCAAATGGTATAGATCAGCAGCATCCTCAGGGCTATTCCAGCAGTCCACAGGATGCAAATAAACATTTTGAGCCCCAACTCCCGTCCACCATGGAATTTACAGATGGTTTATTTCAGCATCTGTTTCACACTGGCTGTGTTCCATCGTTATTGATTTTAGACTTCCAATGATCTCTGTATCTGAGCTTGTGGGCCAGGACATGAAAAACCCTGCACCAAAACCAAAACCGTAAACCATTCCAAACGGCCCTAAAAATAAGCACTGTGCTTCTGGACTGTCTTCTTTAGCAAACGCTAAGGTGGCAGGGGGATATAATGGACCATCCACACTGTAATATCACTACTTACACCTTTCAAAAACCCACATGGAGTCTCTTATGATTTTTTTTTATGTCTGAGACAATCTCCAAGTATTATATTTCCAGTTTTGCAGAGACAAGAAAAAAAAATTGATTAGTTTTAATGGAGCTAACTTCCTCCTTGTCTAAGGGACAGGAAACGGTTAATGTATCATTTCGTTTTTCTCTGCAGAACTGCAAATGGGGACAGGCATCTTAGCTGGCCCTAGACTAGCACAAGTTTGGACAGAGCTGAGGTTGTTGGGTTTAATTTGGCCAAATAAAGGAACTCTCAACTCAACGAGCATTTGGTCTGTGTAGTTGATTCACTTCATGTTACAGAGCGAGGACACCAGCAGTACTGTTTAGAAAAAATGGCAATGCTGTTTAGACAAACAGCCCTGAGAAGACAGACTGGATAGGAAACGTGGTCTGTTGCACTGTTATCCTAGATTTTTTTTTCCTTCTTCCTTCCCCCATGAGTGCTTTTCATGTAATTTTTACTCACGAAGTTGCCAGTGTTAATTTCTACAGGCCAAATTTGGCTCACTTATTCCTTGCCAATTCCACAGTCAAATTCTGTGTGCTTGAGGGGTGTGTGTGTGTGTGTGTGTGTGTGCGCGTGTGTGTGTGTTTCTACTAAATTGCACCTAAAGCCAAAGGGATTTCTGTGACCAGAGACTCAAAAAGAATGTAGGCAGCATCACACTTGGGTATCTCTAATGACAAAATCTGTCTCTATTAGCAAAAACAATCAAACTCTCAGAGCTGGCACAAGGCTCAACTCAGCAAGATGCATGGATCCCCACAGAACCTTTACAAGGATGTGACAGAGCATCCACAGAAAGGCAATTTGCATATTCTCCTGCACAGGAAAAGGAAACACAGCAAAGCAAGGGCTAAGCGGCATTTTTCTTGAATTTTCCGGCATGGGCTCTATAACTTAAACACGCCATTCATTTTAGGGCGCTGGGTTCAAATGGCAGAGACAAAAAACATTTTTTTTTCCTTCTACCATCTTACATAATGTAATAATTCAATACTGGTTCTTTTTTTTTATTATTTTGAAGTGATAAAAGAGTTCAATTTCCTCCTCCACTCAAAAAAGCTAATAGAGAAATTATTAACTGTCAGAACCACAATATTTTATCATGCCCACCTGAGATTCCAAAATCCAAAGACAGGATATAAACACAAAACCAAAAAATTAATTTGGGGCAACCACAATCTTAATGTTTTATTCAAGTTATTCACTCGAGGCCAATATCAGCGCAAAGAATTAAGAAAGCATCTACTAAATCAATAATATATATCTATATGCGTATATGTGTGTGTGTGTACATATGCATGTATGTATACATACATAGATATACATATTTTAAAGGTTAACGTAAGAATGTAGGAATCATAAGTTAATGACACATAAGGGGAAAGGAGAATGAGAGGGAAAATAATGTCTGAAATTAACAGCCTCAACCCTTGCAGCATAGCTATGAAAAAAAAAATCACAAGTAGACGTTTCCAAACGTTGTAGGTCCTTATGAGACTGGACTGATCTTATTTGAGGTTGTACCTAACACCTGCTATCAGAAGATATGAAAGAAACTGGATCTCCGCCAACATTTTAGTCCCCACCAGTAGTGTAGTAAGGGCAATGACCTTTAGAGATGGATCTCTCAATATGCCACAACATTTGCAAACTAATGTGGAGGTTTCTGGTCTAACTCAGTGTTTCTCAAAGTACAATGCAAATACCATGGGTGGTACATAAGGTGCTTTCAGGTGACAAATGGAGATATATACACATGGGTGTGTGTGCACACAAACACGTGTATACACACACACACACACACACATATATATTTTATTTAATACTTATACATATATATATATTTAATATATATATATTTAATACTTAGATGTTTATTTTGACAGTTCCCTTTATGGTCCACCATCATACTAGTTTTCCAATAATGAAAAAAATTCTGAAGTGTCCTTTTATAAAAATATTATCTAAAAATAAATAAATGAATAAATATATATTTAAAAAGCAACATAAAGCAACAGTAAGTAAACTGTACTCCAAACACATAAATATATGGCCAAAACGAGGGTCTGGAGTTTGACAAGCCATCGCGTAAGTGCATTAAAGAGGTGACAGAGAAGGTGTCCAACCATGTTAGAGCACACAGTAGGAAGGCAGAGGCGTGGGGTCTAGTTCCACCAGGAGGCTAGTGAAGTCATTGCACTGCTTTGACCTTCAGTGTCCTCACCTGTGTAGTGGATTAAATACGTGCATCCCTGGGGCGCCTGGGTGGCTCAGTCAGTTAAGCGCCAACTTCAGCCCAGGTCACGATCTTGTGGTTCGTGAGTTCAAGCCCCACATCAGGCTCTGTGCTGACAGTTCAGAGCCTGGAACCTGCTTTGGATTCTGTCTCCCTCTCTCTCTGCCCCTCCCCAACTCGTGCTCTCTTTCTCTCTCTCTCTCAAAAATAAAACAAATATTAAAAAATTAAAAAAATATACTGCACCCCCAACATTTCTATCAGGATATTCCCTAAAATAATTTTTTAAAAGCATAAATATAGACATAAGAGCATATACACATATATCTGAAAGGGTACATATCTGTCTATGCCCTTAAAGTTCACATATACAAACATATACACATAAACAGATACAGAAACATACACACAGTTACGTACGTGGACACAAATGCATGCACTGTATGTACATATACTGTACATATCTACACGTATACATGTGTATAAAACCAGACCATATCCAAGGTGGGGCTGATCAGGAAAGTAAACAGGGATCCAAGGCAGCTATGAATAAAGAAGCTTTCCCTGTCTGGTGCTACTCATCTAATTTTCTACCTCCTGTCCCAACCAGTGTCTGGTGAGCCCAAGGTCCAGCATGAGGGTCTACACGTGCCTGTCCAACTCCACGATGTCAAAATTTCCTGAAGCCTCAGACTAGGATGGCCCTTGAGATGAGACTAGACATACTCATATCACAAAGGAAGCCACCAATCTGCAAGAGACAGACATTCCAAAGGACACCTGTCACCATCACTACCAAAGAGAGATGTTTCCTAAGGAAAAGCTCTCTACAATACATTCTTTGGGGGAAAACCACCTTAGAGTGAGCAAAAGAAGAACGAAACTGCAGAAACGGAATGAGTATCATTTTCCTCAATTTTGACATCAAGATAAAAAAAATTAAACAAATTAGAGGTGAATTTAACTAGGCAATGCCATCCTCTACCCTCAGGTAAATGTATGCCCTGTTGATAATTTCAGAAAAGAGAATAAAGCTTACACATGGTTTCAATATTTTCTCTATGCTAGGGCAATCTAGTTATCTTTCTATTCAATAAGGCAACCAAAGTTGCACGTGTTTCCTAAATAATTTTGGATTTATATAGTTTGACATTTTTTTCAAAGAAGCATAAATTATCTGAGGGCCATGTCCCCAGTGCATGACAATAAATTGTAGTTCATGCTATTTTCAGACAACCCCGATATGCAAACATCAGTCGCCAGCCAGACTCAGGATAGAGACACCTGCATAACGAATGCTGACCTAGAAACAAAGAGGCTGTTGGTCTCGGCACCTCCTGTCCAAAGAGGGGCTGGCTTGACCCTTCCTTTATCCAAGCGTACGATGTTACCAAGCCACCGCCCAAAGCCCTCTCTTGACATGGCAGGCTTACTCTTAAAACGGTCACCACCTGCCAGAACTCTACAAAGCCAGACCACGGTTAGCCCGGCTATGATCAGCATCCCAGCTGCCTGTGCGCTGCTGATGGCACACAAGTCATAACCTGATCCCCTTTTGACACGGCCTCAGTTTCCTATTTCATCATTTCATGAGATGCTTCCTTTTGAAATTTTCAAGCAACCCGGCCCAAGTTCTTATAGCCGTCTGCAGTCACTGAGCGATCTGGGTACTGAGCGTCTTCTTTCAGACACTTCGACATCTTAATGGTGTGATGTGGAACAGGAAACATTAACTCACCCGCTAGTTTCAGTCACACTTCACAGCTTTCTAACAGAAGTGAAGGACAACACATAAAGGAAGTCGGAAATCTAGGGGAGTGATAATGTAGACACTTCGGAAGAAGGGGGCATGTAAGAGCATCAGCGTAAACATGAACCTCTCAACCAAGAACCACCGACACCTCCCTCTGTTTACTGCGATTCGAAAAAAAATGCACAGAATTTAAAACACTCTAGTGCTTCTCCGACCTTAACATACATATGAACGGCCTGGTGATCTTGGTTTAAAAAAAAGATTGATTCAGTGCTGGAGAGGGACAGTGGACTCTGCGTTTGTAACAAGCCCGCCCAGGTGATGCTGATGCTGCTGACCCAGGATCCCACTCTGAGCTACAAGGATATAGAGTCCCTCTGCCTGATCTCCTCCTCTCTTCCCACCCTCCCAGTGAGGTCAGAAGAGCCCACAACTAAAAACAAGTTTCCACCCAAGCCAGGCTGAAAACACGTTTCCAGTGAATCTGAAGCGTGGAAAAATAATCGAAAAGAAAACCAAGATTACTACCTGTCCAGGTTGCAACAAGTTCCTCCGTTAGATACGGAAGTAATTCATCGATAAGACTACTGAGCACTCACACTTCTGGGAAGGATCTAGTGGCCAGATTTGACCATTAGAGACAAAAAGGCAACAGTCCTCCCTCTTGGCCACATAAGACTTGAAACTCTTTGATGTCACTTTCAACGAAAGTTACAAACAGATTATAGGCAGACATATTCTCTCTCTGTCTCTCTCTCCTTCCTTTCACAGGGGGAAAAAAGTAAACCAGAACTCCAGTAAAAGTTCTGGTGTCTGACCTCAGAAAACAAGCCATGATTTCCTCAGAAAAAAATTAAAACTGGATCAAGAGGCAGGCGACTACAACCTGAAACCCAACACCCAGCCCCAGAATCTGAGGCCTTCAACCCCTTGGTGGCAACGGGCAAACCAAAGGCGTAAGACGGACGCACCTCGGATCGTGCACGTTTACAATACCTTCAAGACTTTCGATAGTTTCCCATCCTTCAAAGTGGTTTCCCAGGGTAAGCTTATGAATGCACACAAGTCCTGTGAGTTCTCCTTCCCTGGGTATTATTAACCCCATTTCACAGATACGGCAGTAGAGAAACACAAAGAGTTTTGGCAAGCCCCAGCGTGCATGCACTGGTGAGAAGGAGGCCCCTGGCTCCCACCCCTCCGACTAACCCAGCCACTCAGCACATCCCAGTCACAGGCCCGGAGGTGCTGTTCCTTTGGCAAGGACACAGGCTTGTCCTGGAATTCTGCCAAGGAAAAACACATTAGTCCTAAAGGTGTGCCCTTTGCCTCCGCTTACAAACCGTTCAACTTTATAGGACATCTGGGATTAGACTGGCTTCTGCTAACACAAGGAGCATCTCCTGCCGGTGGCCATGCTCAGACATGTTTTAAAAAATGGGCACAAAGAAGAAGGGAACCAGCAACGGAGGGGCAGCTGCCCACAGGGCCAACTCAAGAGCTTCCCAGATTGGCCTGTGTGTCTTTCATGGACATTTCCTGAACACCAGAACACTTCGAACTCCTCCCCCATTCAGTCGGGCTGCAGCCTGGCAGGAAAGCACACTATGTCTCCCGACTCTGTGTGTCTTCAGCTGCATTCAATCAGTTTGTCCTGGGTCACGGGATTTCATGTGTGGCCCTAAATATACCCACAGACTATGAAAACGCACCAGAAAACCAGATGTTGACTCCTCTGCCAGGACATGTACCTTGTGAAATGAGTAATGATGAACAGGGCTGAGAGATGCTTTAATAACAGTCTAACCAACATTAGTAAAGCGGGGACAGTCACCTTGGCCAGCGGACACAGAGAAGCGCCTCCTCTGCTAACTGAGAAGATCCTACACTTCCTCTGGGGCTTGCAGGTCATAGTAAGGAAAGTGTCCATTCTATGCGAGCTCTGGCTGTATCGCGGGTGCTGGCTGGAGCACATCCCGGATCTCATTCACAGTCCTCACCAGAAACATGCAAGGTCACGGGGCACCTGGGTGGCCCAGTCGGTTAAGCGCTGACTTCAGCTCAGGTCACAATCTCACAGTTCACGAGTTCACGACCTGCGTCGAGCTCTGTGCTGACAGCTCAGAGCCCGGAGCCTGCTTCGGATTCTGTGTCTCCCTCTCCCTCTCCCTCTCTATCCCTCCCAGGTTCGCGTGTGCCCAAGCTCTCTCTCAAAACTGAATATATGTTTAAAAAAAGTAATAATTAAGAAAAAAACAAAACTTGCAATGTCACCAACGAAGAAAGGCACCAAGATAAGCACCTCGCCCAGTGCCCCAGAGCCAGGCAGGATAGGATTCAATGTCTGCTCCTCTCAACTCTGAGTTCATGATATTTCTACCATCCCAAACCATGGGTGCTGGAAGGCCTATACATTTGGAGCGGGGACCACATGCCTAAGAATCATAAATGGCTGTTAAGTCCCAGTGGTACCTTAATAGGAATCTAAAAACAGCAGGTTTTTCAAATCCCACAAAAACCCATAGTCCAAATTTTCCACTCATTTCCTGTACGTCTGGGAGAACGACACATTGAGCACGGTGTCACTGCTGAGCTGGAAAGCTGACCCTCAGGATTCACTGAGTAACCGGTGCTTATACTGTCCTCACTATTGCAGGATTCAAGCAGAAGACACAGGGTTTGCCTTCAAAAAACCAAAGCTCCAACCAGAAAAACAAAACACTCCCACCAGACAGCTACCGGGCAGGGGGTGGGAGGAAGGTTCAAGTCAGACAAAAGAGGTAAGGAGTGACTGAGAGGGAAAAAAAATGGGACTTTTCCTGGGTAGAAGCAAATGCATAATGCAGCTCCTATACTCCCAAGTGCCTACTGAGAAAAAGGTAAAAAGCACAAATGTGGATTTTTTATTAACAGAATAGGAATATGCTAACTTGTAAATGTCAGCTGATAACCTACAAGGTGTGCTCATTTTACTGCTAGCACAGACTGTGGTTTTCAAACTCTGTTCCAAGAGGCCACCTGTAGTATGGAAGGTGAGGAGAAGAGACTAGCTGCTCTGAGTTTAAGTCACTCAACCCCCTGGTGAATAACGGCTCCTCTGCTCGGAGCAGAGTCCCTGGCAAAATAAGTGCTTACTAAGTATGTGTTCAATGCAAAAACAAGAAGAAGGAGCTTTGAATTCATGCCCCTGGCCAACCATTAGCATTCAACTTCTGTTTATTTTAAATGTGGGGGGGGGGGGGTTCCAAGTTATAGTTCTGTGGGGCAAGGCAGCCAAACCACTTAAAAAAAAAAAAAAAAAAAAGAACCAAAAAAAGACATGAGATTTATGAGTATCTTTTGCCCCCATTTCTTGCTCTACCATGACATTCACCCAACACGGGAGGCCCACTAAACTGGGCTCATTCAAACTCTTAACAAATTTCCAGGATCACAACCACACTCAGCCATCCACATATGGCTGAACCACATCAATCAATAGTGTGGCCTGTTCAAGACCATAGTCTGTAGGCCAGATGAGTTTGACCAACATGCTGGCTCACCGAAATTTCTGCCCAGAACTAGAAAAAAGCCTCCCATGAACCCCAAGCTCAAAGCACGGATGAGCCTCAGATCGTGCCAGCTCTCTGATCCCACGGGGAATTGAAAGAGGATAGTAACGAACATCAACTCCTCTTGACCTATGAGCTGGAAAACAAGGTACTCTGGAAGAGCAGGAAGGTCTGAGGATTGAAGAGATGCTATCAAGTCCAGGATGGTTGGGTAAACAAGCCAGGGGACACAGTGAGTAATATAAACTCCACTGTTGGCTGAAAGTAAGTCATTTACCAAACCCAATTTGCAACATCGATAAACAATGCACCAAATAATCTCTAAATCCCATTAGATGGAAGTCTGTCCTCTGGAAGATACCAGTAAGAGAAATGGAAATGTACAGTATAGAGTCACTGTCCTCATTCTAGTAAAACTCACTCAATAGATTTAATCTGAGGCAAAATGGAGAAGTGCTATAAAGGAAAACCAAAGTGGTTTAAGAGGAGGAATAGAGTGGGCACAAGAAAAACGAAAACTTCAACAGAAGAAGGAGCAGAATCGCTCAGTTTACTTAAGACTTAGGCAGACCCTACTTCAGGGCCTTTGCACATGCCGTCCGATCTACCAAAAATGTTCTTTCCCAGCTTGAGGTACGGTGGCCTGTCCCAGACTCCAAACCTTCACTTAAATACCACCTTCTTGGAAAGGTGATGTTTCTCTCACCACACAAGCTAAAACAGCTTCCTCTCTCTCACCGTCTCTTAAAACAAGAGAAGCACTTCTTTCTATGTATATAATCACTCCATTTTACATGTGTGTTCCTTGGCTTCTTTACTATCTGACTCTCCACCTAACAGACCACAACGGCAGGAACCACCACTGGCTGCACTGTCTCCATGTATCTACTACGTAGCCCAGGACCTGGCATTAAGACGGAACTCAATCAGTGGCTGCGGAATACATGAACTAATACACAGATTCAAAACGCACGGTGGAGAAAAAGCATTTGCCACACGGGGAGAGGAAAAGAGTGGTGGAGGGGAGCTAGGTAGGAGTGGGGGCGCGTGGAAAGGAGATTAAGGATAACCGGAAACTGTGCTGCAGGAGCGTGTGCAGGGAGATCACAGAAGGCCTGGGATGCCTGGCTGAGGAATCTGGGCTCTTTTGTCAATAAAAGGAGCCACTGAAGGTTCTGAACAAACATATGTGACATGATTCAGACTGTTCCAACAGAAACGTATGGAGGCAGCGCTGTGAGCTGCAGGCTACCACAATAATATGCAGAAAACATACCGAAGGACTGAATGAGAGGAAAAACCCAGCACAGAGAATAGAGGGAAAGGATGAGAAGCACAGAATCAAGTCAGAGACTTTGGCAACTAAGGGAATATGACAAGTGAGGGGCAGCAATGATAAAGAGGACTCCTAGGTTTTCACGCCGAGCAAATGGAAAGGTGGCACTGGAATTACGTGCGCCCGTACAGAAGAAAAGATGACAAATTCCATCCCAGAAATGTCTACTAAGAGATCTGGAGGGGTGCCTGGGTGGCTCACTCGGTTAAGCGTCCCGACTTCAGCTCAGGCGGTGATCTCACGGTTCGTGGGTTCGAGCCCCGTGTCAGGCTCTGTGCTGACAGCTGGGAGCCTGGACCCCGCTTCGGATTCTGTGTCTCCCTCTCTCTCTGCTCCTCCCCTGCCCGCGCTCTGTCTCTCTCTAAAATAAATAAAC
Source organism: Panthera uncia (assembly GCF_023721935.1). Taxonomy (NCBI): domain Eukaryota; kingdom Metazoa; phylum Chordata; class Mammalia; order Carnivora; family Felidae; genus Panthera; species Panthera uncia. The sequence continues at coordinate 37,151,081 of NC_064816.1, forward strand.
ATTAAAAGAGAGAGAGAGAGAGAGAGATCTGGGAGTAAGGAGGTTGGGGGAGGGAGGATGGGAATCTTTTAATCTTCTAGGAACTTGAAAACAAGCACCTGGAATCCAGGAAAAGCCTTAGCTCAAAATTTTCGATACGGAGGTGAGTAGTGAACCATGAGGGACAGGGAGACTGCGGAGACTTTAAGTCAGGGCAAAGTCCCACCTTAAGGCATCAGTATCGTGGCTTTCAATCAAGAGGAGGAGTACTGAGTGATGGGGGGATGGCCTCTTTTCTCTTGCAGGCAAGTGACACCGTCCTGTCTGCACTCAAAGTCCCTGAACCCTCAGAAAGATGAACAGGGCAGCAAAGGAGTGAGCAATCTCCCCCACAGCACGATGGCTATCGGGGAGATGTTAGGGAGCAATTTTGAGAACTGTCAGGTGTCTCCAGCCCGTCTCCGAGAGAGACGCTCTGTCAAGTCCTTTGCACTTCCTTTTTGGTTTTTAAAAATGTCCGTGTTCCAACTGTTTCCTTCTCTAACCAAATGAAGGGAACAGTACAGATACAAATGCCAGTATAAAATATGGCAGCAGGAAAAGTTTACAGAGCTAATTTTCAATTGTGTTGGCAAAACAGCTTGGTCCACTCCTTCAGGTCTGGAAAGCAATCCGCTTATTAGCAGAGAATGGGCTACTGTATCTCGATGAGTCTTGAAGAAGCCTGCTTTATGGTTTTTATTTCATGAGAAGTGGCCAGTGAGAGTCCATTGTTCTAAAGAGGCTCCTGGATGAACTATCTTTCACGCCCCAGGTGTGCCAAGAGCACTGTGAGAGGCAGAATCACAAAACAGGAACAGGGAAAGGCATGAGACTCAAAGGAAATGAAACATTTGAAATCCGTACGGTGAGATGTGGCCCGGACACACATACGCGCGAAAGAAACTTGAAGGGGCACACGTTAGAGAAAGGGTTAAATGCACTTCACCTTGAGTTGCAAAGGCTCTGTGAGCTCTTTCCGAACCCTGGCTCATCCGGAGCTACTGGTGGAGCAGGGGTTTTCCTGGCCCTGAGGTTCAGCTCAGCTTGTCCATTCTCCTGTGCAATTACAGAATCAATAAAGCATCCCTTTGAAACTCCCTGGACTAGTGCCGACACGCAGACAGGAGTCGGCTGACGTTTTTTTGCTATTTCCGTTATTACAGCCTGCAAGCCCGATGAGAAGGCATCAGAACCACAGCACGGGCCAGGCAAGGAGGTGGGGTGTGGTCTGGCTGCGCATGGGCTGCCCCCGGGCTTTTGTGTGGTCCACATACGCCCTGGCGACCCGGCCTGTGGCAGGGACCACCAGACCAAGGAGACGCCATTTCTAAGGGGGCACTGAGGCAAAGCTATGGAAGAGTCTGGACTGTATCTGCCTTCACCACTTTGGGGTGGGTGAGTGGGTGTAGCGGGAAACTATTTTTCAAGGAAAGAAAGACATTCTTGGACTGGCTCACCTGAGAAAGTTCTGGGGTTTTTTGGTTTTGTTTTGTTTTTTGTTTTTTTGTTTTTTTGGTCTGCTCTGAGCATTTCAGGAACCAAAGGCCTGTGCCAAAAAGCAGGCAGCCAGGCGGAACTCGGCACTTGTGTGTGTGGCTCGTGAGAACTTCGGGGGGGGGGGGGGGGGGGGGGGGAGGTAGTGAAACGTCCCTGTCCATCTGTTGATGTCTGGGTGGCAGAAAATATTGAAATAGAAATAGAAAGTTAGAAAACTGCTTAGGAGCAAAACCTGAGAGTATTGTATTTGAAAGGGAATGGTAGACTGATTGTATAAAAATGGAAAAACAGAATTAACATGTTCCGTAATGATTCGTCTGTGTTAACTAAATATTGAGCCGAAATTTGGTGAAACCCTCAAAATAAGACTTTCCAAGGAAGTCGCTGTCTTCAAAATTCGTTGTCGTCTAAAGACAGCTGAACACCTCCGCGGTGCCCTATCTGACTCACCTGGCAGACGGCCTTTTCATTCGCTTTATTCGAGAAAGCACACAAGTCTGTGTAGTGTGTTCCCCATCCCAAAGCCACAAGACAAGCCCATTACCAGCATTCCTCAATACATATTTGCATATCCAGTGAAAAACAAAATTCACAATCTTTCCAAGCTGCTTCTGCTCTCCTGGGAAGCTATAAAAGCTGGCAACTTGGACAGATGAAGATTCCTCTTTCTTATCCAACCAATCTCATGCAGGAAGTGACACGAGAGCTTTGCTCGTCTTGCCCTCCTGCTATACTGACCACGATCCCGGCAGAGAAAGACCACCCTGGGAATCAGGCAAGTCAGGTTTTTAACCAGCTCCCTCCTGACCATACCCAAAAATAGCCTGAGCCTCAAACCACAGAGAGCCTGCCTAGAGGACTTGCAGTGTGAGCGTTTTGGGCACTGCTAACTCAACCCGGCAGTCCTTACTTATAAAATAAAGACCACAGCCATGCACACATAGTAAAATGAGCAGGCACAAATCTGGCGCAGAATTTCAAGCCGAGTGAATAATAGTACAAAAATATCAAAAAAAAGAAAGGTTATGAAATTTTATAGCAGATGACAAATTGGTAGCTTTTCCCCGCTTTTCTGGAATGGATTCAGTAACAGATTTGAATCTTGGGTTTTGATGCTTGTCTGAGATACACAGGGATCCCAAGTTCAAGGGAAGAAAGAGGAAAAAAAAAAAGGGGGGAGTAGTTCTCACTTGCAACAGGACCTATCCTTTGCTCTCTACCCTAGAAATTATTTGGTTCCTTCTTTCATTCGCTTTTATCTAAAACAACACGAAATGTTTCATTTTAATTTTTAATCCTGGCGGTCCTCTGTACTTGAAGCTCTCAGACTTAGGTCTAAAAGATAAACCTACCTGCTCAGATTCCAGGGAAACAGAGAGAACGTACTGCATTCTGCCACTTTGGAAGAGAGGCTCAAAACTCTGCCTTATGGTGTCTGTCTGTCACCCAAGCTCCCTAGGCTGCGGGGGAGGTAGCCACACGTTTCTGGGGCGAGAATGTCCACGGGGGAATGCCTTACGGGTCACAGGCCCAGCTGCCTGCGGAGCATCGAGGCAGCCACAACCGCCGGAGAGAACGCCGGAACCGTGCCAAGAGGCCCTCCCTCTTTCCACGCAACACCTTCCCAGACACTGTCCCCCAACGCTTCAGTCTCATGGCAACAAAACATTTGGAAGGTGCCGGGTGGCAGGAAGCATGCAGGGACTGGAGTGCGACATGGGAATCCAGGACAGACACCCCTTGCCTCTAAGTGTCCCGGGTGGTCTGGGGACGCAGACAGACAGGCAACGGAGCCCGGTAAAGGCCACACAGACAAGGACAAACCAGCTCCTCAGGAGCCTCACAAATTTCCCCTGGCAGCAAAGAGTTCAGGGTCATTTCTCTGGCTGGTGAGTAGGAAATCGAGAAAGGTTTCGAGAAAAACAGAAGCCGTGAAGAGTAAGAAGAAACGTGCTACCATGTGCTCGCTAACCAGGAAGTCCCTTTGTGATTAATATTCTTGGTGACTTAAGTTCCTTTCCAGATGGGTAGTAAGAGCAGATGCGTCTCAGGGCTCATACGGGGCAAGGCAGTGGGCTAAGCCACAGCTTCAAGCACTCAATTCATGCAGTGGCTCTTGCCCATTTTAAAGATGGAAAAACTGAGAGTCAGAGAGATAAGGTAACTTGCAGGCCTCAACAGGCCAGTAGGTGGTGAAGTAGGGATTCAAATCCTGGTCCACCTGGTCCCAGATGGCTTTATTACCATCTGGTTCGAATGGTTACTTCAACCAAACACATTTTCCAAGGGCATTTGCTAAAGTTAAAAGAAACTTATGAGCTCCTTACTGCAAAGTCCTCATTTCGTATGTAATAAACACACCCAGAGAGGAATGGAGACCGACTTTTCCACAAAGCCACCCCACGACTTTGGGTCCAATTCAGAACCCAAACCTCATAGCCTTTTCCAGACCGTTTTTCTCTCTACGTGTTTCTTCTGACTTCGTCGTGTAAGTTACACGGAAAAGCAAAACCATAAAGGAAAAAAAAGAAAGACTACACTGAAACCCCACCGTCTTGCACTTCCCGTCCCCTCCCTGGCACCTGGGGAGTAAAATGTGAACCACTGGAGAAGCTAAGAGAACCTACAGGAGAGGCAGAGGGTCCCCCAAGGGACCCAAATGCTCCAGGACCCAAGGGCTCCTGCTTGTAGAAAACCTATTTGCTGTGTGTTTCCTGAGGGGTGAGCACTGTGTCAGAGGGACTCCCCAAAAGGGCTGGCCCTTGAACCGCCGTGCTCAAGGAGCGTCAGTTCCTACAGAGCACTGAGCACAACCTGTGATGACACGTAAGAGGGTCAAACCTCGACCTCTCTGCTCAGTGCACAACAGCAGCCCAGCCCAGACCCTGCATTACCTCTTCCTTTCCTGCATCCAGCTACTTGGTTTTTCCGTCTCCTCCCAAGCTCCCCTGCCTGGTCCCTGCCTCGCCAGCCCTGAGCCAGCTTCTGACCTTGCGCCCCTCCCTGCTTTCAGAGTACAATCGGCGCACCCCTCCCGGGCCCTGGCCCAATGACCCCCATTCTTCTCTCCCTTTGGAAGCTTCCTTTTCCTGTCCCTCCCTGTCTAATAATCTGCTCCTATTCCATCGGGTCCCCCTGGGCTGACGCTGCACTGAACAGGGCAGGGCCTGAGCTGCCTCTGGATCCCAACTCTGGTTTCAAGTGGTTTTGGGCTGGCTCACCGGGTGCCTGTAGCACAAAGCTTTTCATCACAACCTCACCCCCGTCCTCAAGCACTGTGCCCCCGCCCCCCCACCAAAAAGCCAGAACTCTCAGCATTTATATTCATATTCAGGCTTAAGTGTGGCACTCCTAAGCCTAGCCTTCAAAGCAATTCAGCACTCAACTCTGACAGGAAATGTGAACATGTAAAAAGAAAAAAAAATTTTTTAACATGATTTGGCTGAGAAGCTATTCTTTGCAATGCTTCCAAGGATGAACCAGCGTCTGAGCTTTAAGATGGATAAAATAACAGTGGGCTTGAATGATTCTAATGGTCAGAGTGCCCTGAGCATCTTGTAACTGCACTGGTATTTAAAAAGCAACAAAGGGGCGCCTGGGTGGCTCAGTCGGTTGAGCGTCCGACTTTGGCTCAGGTCATGATCTCACGGTTTGTGAGTTCGAGACCTGCGTCGGGCTCTGTGCTGACAGCTCAGAGCCTGGAACCTGCTTCGGATTCTGTGTCTCCTCCTCTCTCTGCCACTCCTCTGCTCACGCTCTGTCTCTGTCTCTCAAAAATAAATAAATGTAAAAAAAAAAAAAAAATTACTGACAAGTGACCTGTCGTGTCCCTAATGTCCCACCTTGGGACAAATCCAAAGCACAACAGTAAGGATGGGAGGTTTGTAGGTCAGAATTCACCCATCAGGCAGTGAAAGACAAATCACAGACTATCGACATACAAGGACCATGAAGAAAACTTATCAAGTCAGCCGCACGAGCACAACTACTTTAGGCATTGTTTTTAAGACTATAAAATCAAATAGCAGGCGCCAGACTTTTGATATATTTCTTTTTCTCTAAATACACAAACACACTATAATGTGTCCATCCAAAGAGAACAATGTCTTGTGTTTGTTGCCATCATGGACACACAAAGTCCATCAGGGAAACTTTATGGGGTCAACCACGAGGAATAAAAAACATTCCAAGGCTTCCCCGCACATTCACTGCCTGACATCCCCCATCAGAGAGAGGGCAGGCAATGGACACCTAGAATAATCTCTGGTTGTCCGGGGGGGTGGGGGGTGGGGGGGTGGGGGGAGAAAGGCTGTAAGCTAATATAAAAACACACATTAAAAACGTACAGTTGTACAAACAATATAAAATCTGCCTCGTTGACCAAGGGCAGGGGTGGGTGGTGGTGGTATTATCCTCCCTGGTCTCACTGTGTATGCAGAATCCCTGTGAATCCATTTGTCCCTTACTCACAAGAGCAGCTCCAAGCCCCCATGTGAGCTTTCCCTTTCCTGGTTGGCTGGATGGGTGTGAAGGCTGGTCCACAAGCAACCAAAAATGTACCTGTATCACTTGCCACCCCGAGGGCAGGAGGGAAGCTCAGTGATCACCAGCCGCATATCCATGCCAAACGAAAGCCCGAGCCACGTTACTGCTTCCTGGATGGCTTAAATTGCAAGCGTTTATCTTCATATGCCTCAAGTTTAGTTGCTGGAAATTATTTAAAGACCTAACACCACAACGAATGTTTCTGCTGTACAGTACTTTAAAAAAAAAAAAAAAAGTATTATATTTCTTAGGTAAGGCACCAAGAGGAGAGGCAAGGACATCAAAAATCAGAGTCTTGATTTGTAAGGAGTTTACTGCCCAGGTGAAGAAGCAGGACTTAGACACTTAAAAAGATCAGCACCCCTGAGGAAGGATGTGTTAAATGCCACGTGGAAGCTATGGGAAAGAGTGAGGGCTAGGAACCAGATTCTATAAGGCCCCGGGGGACCTGCCCCCCTACCCCCACTCCCAGTCCCAGGCAGGCTGACAGCCTTAAGAGAGCCTCCCTCCTGCCTCTGCTCTAGGGAGTCCCCTGGCACGCTGCACCTTACGATGCACTTTCTAGAACCTGCTCAAGTCCTAACATCTTCTACAAAACAGTCTAGAAATGGGCTTCCAGGGTGCAGGAAGTGCCTGAGGCCATACCTTAAAAACCATTAGTGCACAGGTACATCACCATGCCAATTATGCAAAATAAAGAAATACTGTGCAAAAGCCTCATATATCCTTTCTGGACACCTGCATACATAAAACAGGAACCCCAGAAGGAGGACACAGCCGAACTTTACAAGAGGGATGTTTTGTGTGGATGTGGGGATAGAGGACCAGACCCGAGCTGTGGGGTAAGGGGACGCATCTTTTACCACGAATGTTCTATTTCTTAAAGGTAACAGAAGAGAGGGGAATACGACCAAAAGTCAAGCTTCTTCATTTAGGGTGGTAGCAAAGTGGGCTTTTGTTTTATACACACACACAGAGGAGCTTTTCAGTTTCAAGATGGGACCCATGAACCCAAAAGAGCTTAAAACCCTTGACTCTGTACAGACCCCTCTCACCTCTGTGTGCCTCTCTCCTTTGACTACAGCCAGGCAGTAGGTGACCAATTCACGGCCCTTATGTTCAGCTTCATGACATTGCTTCTGCTTTTAAACTGACAAATCATTCCATTTTTTTCTTCATTTTTCAGTTTTTCTTTCTCCTCTTCAACTGAAGTTTTTGGAATCTAAGAAACTTCTACCTGTCCCTCTTCCTCAGCTCATTGTCTTGCATATAATAGTCAATAAATTGACATTACTAAATAATATTTGAAACTAAGAAACGTCAGGGGTGCCTGGGTGGCTCAACCGATCGGTTAAGCATTCAACTCTTGGTGTCGGCTCAGGTCATGATCTCACGGTTCATGAGTTCGAACCCTGCATTGGGCTCTGCAGTGACAGTAGGGAGCCTGCTTAGGATTCTCTCTCTCTCTCTCTCTCTCTCTCTCTCTCTCTCTCTCTCTCTCTCTCTCTCTACTT
>NC_064816.1:37158757-37192211 GCF_023721935.1 Panthera uncia
TCTCTCTCTCTCTCTCTCTCTCTCTCTCTCTCTCCCCCCCCTCCTCTGCTTGTGCATTCTCTCTCAAAATATATAAATAATAATAATTTAAAAAAAAAGACTAAGACACATCAAACAAAATGTAGCAATGAGACTGGTTTGGCTACCTTTCATTCTGGGAAAGAGCTATTCTCCAGAGCAGTAAATATTCCACAGCAAGAGTTTAACTCTTGGGTGTATGGGCACACACACGCACACAATCATTTTTCAGTCTTGTCTTTGTTTTTTTTTCTTAAGAGCTTAAAGTAATAGACACTAGGGTCAAAAGAAAAAGAAAATGGAAAGGAAAAGAGAGAAGCCTCCACATATTGGTACATATATATTGGTACTCTTTTATTCCACAACTTAAAAAAAAAACACTTCTGGATTTTAACCCTGGGAGTATGACTTTATGCCATGTAAAAACTTTTTTTTATAATCTTTATGTATTTATCTTAAGAGAGGGGGAGGGAGGGATGGAGGGAGGGGTGGAGAGAGAGGGAGAGAGAGAGAATATCCCAGGGAGGCTTGACAATGCCAGCACAGAGTCTGAGGTGGGGCTCATTCTCATGAACAATGAGCTCATGACCTGAGCTGAAATCATGAGTTGATGCTTAACCAACTGAGCCACGTAATAATTTCTAATGATTCCAATGAAACGTTTCCCAAACTGTATTCCTGGTATGGGTTCTTCAATAGGTCAAAAGGCATTGTCCCCCAACTCCTTTCACATTAACACCAAAAAGGTTTCTGTTGGAAACCTCTACATACGTTCAGAGTTCCCTCTGAGATCAATAATGCACTTGACTATACTAAAGTCTGAAAACAGTTAAAAATAAAAGAGATTCGGCCTGGTACAGACCAGTGTTCCCCAGCTTATAGTTTCTGCATGGTGCAAATTAATATATTGAAGGACCCACCATCTGATGTCCGTGTAGGACATCCCAGCTGTTAGGATGATAATACCTTCTGGATTTTACACTACCATCCACATTTCAAATATCCCATCCATTGTCCCCATAAATATGACTCACTCTCATAAAACTGGAAATCCTAGTTTTAGATTCATAAAATATGGTCCCTATTACAATGCCATGTATTTCCATAAAACCCTTATATATCGATTCCACATAACCTCTTATAATACTAAAAAGGGTAGAATAGAAAACTTTCAGGGATTAACTTCATCAGCGCAGTAGTGTTAAGCCAGCTACAGTCATAACCCAAACCAAACCCCGTCCTCGGAGAGCGATAACAAGAAGGCATCGAAATACCTGGAAACCAGATTCTGCTTCTGAGTCTCTACTAGCCAGAGTGGGGACGTGTATGCAGGAATAACGCAAAAGTCTACTATAGCAACCTAACTGCATGTAACTCTGGGCCCTATCTAAAACACAGGAAGCAAAACGTTCAGCCCCACTACCCATCGTAACAATGCCAATTAAGACAGTATTTTTTTTTCCCGCCTATCAAATTAGAATATCCTGTAGAGTGGTGTTTGGGGAAATAGGTCTTTACATGCAAAGCTGATAGGAAAGAAACTTGGTATCATGCTTCTGAAAAACAGAATGCATTTTCTACTAACATTTTGCAGTGTCTCTGATGCAAGAGTTCTACTTCTAACAATGTACGAAAACAAATCACAACAGAGTTCAGGCATACCAAAAGCCAAGAGCAGTTCTCCACTAGGCTCCCCCAGTCCATCAGGCATGGCAGAGGCATCGAAAAGGGGTAGAGGTGGGCAGCAGGGTGGGCTGCATGTTCCCCAAGGAAGAGGGCATCATACGACTCTGCAATGGCCCGCCATTGTCTCTCAACCCAGCAAAAAACTCATGCCCACGTGTGCAGGGGCATGAGCTCCCAAGTCTGGGATTATCCTCTGCTCACAGAAGCAGCCCTGTGATACGGCTGGAATAAAAATAAAGAAGCCCCAACAGACCAGGAATCAGGGCGGATGCCTCTGGCTGGGACACAGGAGACGCAAACCAGAAAGGTGATCGGAGAAAAAAGGAAACTGCCCCAAAGGGATCGGGCCCCCCCTTGCTGACAAAAAGGAAAGCCTGTTCCCAACAGGTGAAAAACTCTGTATATGAGACGGAGTGGAAGGGAACCCAAAGAAAGCTCCCAAGATGCTCTGAAGGGAGGAGTCGAAATGAAAAGGAATTAAAACCACAACAAAGACATATTTTCACAAGTAATGTCCTTTTGTATGATTGAGCACTGGAACCTACCTCCAGCATTTCCACATAAATGCTGGAATAAAAGTAAAATAAGAGAAATATGTATGACCTTCAAGAAAATGCATCCAATGTGTGTCTTTGCTCAGCATTGGATTCTTGACTATTAAAAAATCAATTTCTGAATGAATGAATAAATGAATGAATGTTGTCCCATATTCTTCACTTTCTGGCAACCTAGTCTCACACAAGCTACACTGGCCTGAAAGAATTGATGTTTTTGGATTACTTTCAAAAATGTGAAACAGCAAGACTAGTCCTATTTCCACTTTATTTATCCACCTTTAAAGAGGAACCTGCTGTGGCATCGGTCTCTGTGCATTCCATTATCTCTGCTGACTCTCCATCGTCCTGCCATCAGTGAGGAACCCCTGGTTCACAAAAGGATTGAACATCAGAGCACAGTAGAGATTTCGACTTCTGGCCACCTTCTTCAGGCTCCCCTCCACTTACATCTTCACCTACTGGGACTGTCCCTCCCTTGGGCCTTTTGCACCCCACTTTCACACCCCTGGTGTTGATGGCCAAGATCTAGTCCTCAGGCACAAGGCTTGGTAGGCCCATTCTGCAAAGAGAATTACATAGATTTAGGGAGGTTTCTGTCTAATTGGAAAAAAAAAAATGGGTGGAAAAAGGCAGTCTCCATAGATACAAGCTTTTCAACATATTGCTTTTCTGCTCTCCTCTTTTCTTACACTGAGAATGTCAAGGCAGAACCGGAATATTTATAAGTAAATTACATGTTCCATCCATCCCTCCACACCCTGACTGGTGACACCCAGCTGGAAATTCTGAAGACTGTGGGGCTGCATGGAAGGCAGCTGGGATATTGAGTCTTTGACGAAAGCAATGAATGGAGCCTTAATGTGGGAGCTAACGGTGCTATCCAAAGCACTGTTGGAGAAAAGTCCTTCTTCCTACAACATGTCTTACCCTTCACCGCTTCATTCAATTGCACAAGGATGTGAGCGTCCACGCGGGAGTCAGACGGGCAAAGAGGGGCCATGCCACACACTTCCACAGACAAAGAAGTCAGCGAAGCAGCAGGGATCCCGAGGACAAAGCGATCAGGTGTGCTTATTGATGGGTGCCTGACCACTGCTTGCGAACACCGCCCACTGCCTCGCAAGGGTCTCTCACATTTCATTGTGTCCACATGCAAAAAGAGGGGGTAAGAAAAAGAATCGAGGGCAGCAGTGATGGAATGAAAAGCTTCAAGGAAGGGTGTGAATGGAATTGGGAGGACAGAGGGCTCCACTTCCCTAGGCTAAAAAAGGGCAAAAGGAAGAAAATACAGAATTACCACGCAATCCAGCAATTCCACTCGTGAGTACATAGCAAAGGAACTGAAAGCAGGGACTTGAAGAGACAGTTGCACACCTAGAATTACAGCACCATTATTCTCAGGAGCCAAACAGTGGAAGTAACCCAAATGTCAACCCGTGGATGAATGTATAAACAAAATGTGGTCTCTACATACAATGGAATGTCAGTCAGCCTTAAAAGGAAGGAAATTCTGGCACATACTACAACAGGGATGAACCTCGAGGACATTACACAAAGTGAAATAAGCCAGTTGCAAGAAAGACAAATACTGTAGGATTCCACATATTCTCAAGTACCCAGAGTAGTCAGATTCATAGAGACAGAAAGTGGAATGGTGTTTGCCAGGGGCCGGGAGAGGGGGATTGGAAGAAGTCGGGTTTTTTCTGGGTGCAGAGTTTCAGTTTTGCAAGAAGAAAAAGTTGTGGACACTGGTTGCACAACAGTGTGAATACGAATATTCTGGACACTATTGAACTGTATACTTCACAATGGTTTAAGATGGTGAGTTTTATGTTACATGTGTTTTCACACAACTTAAAAAATCTTTAAAAGAAAAAGAAAAAGAAATCTTGGAAAAATAAAAAACCCAAAGACACAGCTCCGGGTTTTGAAGTGAAATTGGTATTAAATGAAAAGCCTTGAAAATGCCCATTGGGGATTCCTTTTTCTGGTGAGAGGACGGGACTTTAGTAAGTACTGGCTGAAAGTTTTAAAAACTCACTGCATTCTCTGCAGCCAACAGCACGAAGCCATTCTATAAGCTGCCCCTGGTTTTCTTTTTCCATATTCTAAAATAGAGAGTGGTGTAGCTGTCCCTCCATCAGGGTAAATAAACTTGCCTATCATGGCATGCCCCCCCGATACGCGGCACTCAAGATCCCTGGTTCTCATCGGGGATGATTCTGTCATCCCCCAAGGGATGTGTGGCAATGTCCAAAGACAGTTTGGTTGTCACACGGCGGGGGGCAGGAGGGAATGCTCTTGGCATCCAGAAAACAGGGGCAGATGTGATGCTAACACATCCCACAATGCACAGCACAGCCCCCACAACAAAGACCCTTCTGGCCCCAGGTATCGATACGACCGTGTCAAGGCTACAAAATTCGGCTCTAGAATGGCCTAGGAGTTCAGCCACCAGGTTTGTGGTGAGTTTTGCTCTTCCTTCTACACGTGCCTTCGAGCAGGCTGCAGAGGGAACAGTTACTAATCTGCTAGGTGCGATGCTAAATGCTCTCTCCCCATTATACTTCATGCCATGCTCTTACTATTGTAAAAGAGCTACTGCTACAACCCCAGCTTTACCAGGGAAACACATCTGGAGAGGTCATGGATTGGTCCAAAGTCAAGGCCTCTGCTGGAATTTTAAACCAGCTCGGCAGACCTCCAGAGTGGCATTCTTACCTCTACTTCCTAAACCCGAGCGTTCTAGGACTCTTGTGAGAAGCACGTCATGAGACCAAAGTTCAAGAGGACACATTGTGGAGAAGGCCGACACAGGAAACCATTAGACCAGACAATTCTCTTTCCTACCCGAGTCGCTCCTGCATCGAGGCATCCTGTCATCCCCACACAAATGATGCAAGAACTGTCAGATTCAAGCGGAAAGTTTCAGGAAAAACTCTTCTGCTATATGTTACAAAGGTTTGTATGTTATAAAGTTCTCCCATTCTGCCCAATATTATTTGCATCAAGAGGGCCCTAACAGCTAAGTTCCTGTTAGAATCTTCACCAGAATCTCCCAGTTTAGAAGTCACTCCTATCTGGGGGGATGGGCAATATCAGTGAAAGGGATTAAGAGGTACCAACTTCCGGTTTTAAAATTTGTAAGGCATGGGGATGGAAAGTGTAACATTGAGAATACAGTCAAAATAGTGTAATAACATTGTATGATGACAGATGGTGGGTGGCTACACTTATTGTAAGCATTTTGTAATGTATACAATTGTTGATTCACTATGTACATACTGAAACAGATATAATATTGTATGTCAATTACAGTTTAATTTCTTTTAATATAATTTAAAAAAAGAAAAAGAAGTCACTCCCAAACCTCTTGGAAGAGTTCCCAAACACGAAACATCTCAGGAGGCAGAGCCAGGGAGATCCCTAGCTGCTGCCTCTGCCTATAACCATATTCTTCCTCTTGAACCACCTGGGTGACTCTTATTCATTCTTCAAGACCCCACTCAAGCTCAGTGCACCACTTCTGTGAAGTTTTCCCATAAACCCCAATTTGACCTTCCTTCTACACCAGTTCTACACAGTAAGCCTGAAACATCAGCCAACATGCAGTCCGGGACTGCAAGTTCCCGGACACAAGGACCACATACATCTTATGTGTCTTTGTATATACCTTGTCTATTGCAACACAGCCTTGGAGTAGCGGGGGAATGAAACCTGTCACCTTTGTCTGCCGTATTCTACAAATAAAGCTGATCAGCTTAAAATTATGTCCAACTAGCACCTTTCACAGATGGTTAAAGATCTTCAGAATCCAAAAAAAAAAAAAAAAAAAAAAAAGATAGAATAAGATATCAAGTAACACATTGGGGAAGACACCTATAGGAGGACATTTGCAATTTCCTCGGAATCTTAAGAAGGTCCAAGTAATTTTGGCAGACTTACAAGAGTTTCTGAAAAGGAGGGATGAATTCCTTAGTTGCTTAAATCAGTCACAAAAGTCTCTTGCAATGAGTTGGGCATTGGGGACATATGGGGAAAGTGACACGGTTGCCAAGGTCCCCTGTATTGTCAGTATCATCATGCACCAAATGAGCCATGGCCTCAACAAGTAAGAGATGCTTCTTCTGGGGCGCCTTGGTGACTCAGTCAGTTAAGCATCTGCCTTCAGCTCAGTTCATGATCTCACGGTTCGTGAGTTCAAGCCCCACATGGGGCTCTCTGCGGTCTGCTTGGAGTCTGCTGTGGATCCTGTGGCCCCCTCTTTTTCTGCTCCTCCTTTCATGCTTGCTCTCTCTCTCAAAAATAAAAAAAAATAATTTAAAAAAAGAGACATCTCTTCCATTCCATGGTTTTGATTTTGTGTTTTGTATTTGTTTTTTTAACAACGACCACAGCCACTCCCGAAGTCAGGATTTATCATATCCTGGGTCACTGTATCAGAACTCCCGAGGGGAGGGGAATGGTGCGCTGGGAGGCTTGGCAGATGAGGATGATGATACTGCTGGTGGAAGAAATTAAGGAAGGAGGTTCTCAGACCCGAGAAGCTACCTACTGAATCAGAATCTCAAGGGGTAGGGCTCCAGCAGGTAGGTTTAACAAGCCACCCTTGCGGTGACTCTGAGGGGCACTCAAGTTCGCAAGCCACTCGGGTCAGTCTGCAGCTCTCAATTATTAGTGAGTACCACGATCACCTGGAAGACTCCAGAAAATACCGATTTCCAGGCCACACCCCACGTTTTCTGATTCTGCAGGTGTCTCCTGGGGCCCCAGAACTTGTACCTAACAAGTTCCCAGGTGATGCCGATGGTGCTGCTCCCTGGTGATTCCCACAACTAGAGAAATGACTGGAAAACCTGGAGTGGGGCGATGTAATTTCCACTTCATATCCTTCTGTGATTCTCCCTCACCTTGTGTACGTGTTTTAATGAGGAACGGAGAATATTTCTCTGTCTATGAGAAAAGCATCCAGTATTATAGGATGCTAACTTAAGAAAATGCTAGAATAAACTGCTTGCGTCGCACCCTTCTCTCCCGAAGTTCTACCAGGCTCCCAAAAGGCAAAAGGTAACCCAAACTTTGGACCAGCAGTCGGCCACCCAGCCTCCTTCAGAGGGGCTTCACCAGCTGGCCCAGCCCAGACTCGTTTAGAGCCCAAGCGTCTGCAACCTAAACACTGTAACTCTGACTTCGCCTCAAAGAGATTTCTCTCTGAAACACCCAGTACAACCACCTCAACTGGCACTGTTTTTTTGTTAACGATCGGAATGGCCCACGCCAACCACAGCTTACAGTACATGTACTCGGCCTACTTCCCTATTTTAAACGCCTAATGGTTATTGCCGTGCCCAAACACATCTGGGGGGAGCGGGGCCCGCTGGTTGCCTCTTGCCCTGCTGTAGGCCCTCCTACAAGGGTGCCCTCGGCAAACCCTCCGAGCACAGACAGGTTACACAGTGTTGCTCCATGTCAGAGCGGAGGCCTCAAACAATCAAGGATTTTTTTTTTTTTTTTTTTTTTTTTTTTTTGGAGAAATGATCAAACCCGGGGGTGGGGACAGAACTTCCTGCAAGAAACCGCATCCTGAACAAGCATCGCCACGACTCACTGTAAATAAATACTCTCTCCTTGCAGCACTTCCGTCAACTGTCAGGGCCCTGGCTCCAATCGCCTTTCAAGTCCAAACAGGAAAGGGGGAAAAGAGAGTGAGATGGCAGATAGGAGGTTTAATTTGCTTCTTGCTGCCGTTTTCATTGGTGGGGAGCTTCCAATTCAGCAAGACTGCCAGCTGCCTGGAATTGCTCCTGGACCCCACTTTTTCCTGTTAACCTTCATAATTGTATTACTACCGGCCAGCCCACAACTGGCCTACCCAGGGCTGGGGAGTGCGGCCTCTCCCCTGGATCAGATAAGCGGCCAAAACCGAACAGGCGTGCTGCAAAGAGCCCACTGACACTGGCAAGGGGGTGCTCTGTACGTGCTTCTGCTGTAACTCAGCCCAAGGGACTGGGGCGCGGGGGAGGTGGCCATGGGGACTGCAGGGCAGGGGGTGCAAGGAGGAAACAAGTCGGTGACCTCAATTTTCTGGAAAACGAACGTGAAGGATATCCTTTTCAAAGTGCAGACCATGTGGCTGGGATGGGAAAGATATGCAAAAGGAGACCATTTATTTCCTGTACCAATGATGGCTGCTTCTCGACCAAGCCGCTGCAGACTCGAACTACGCCAGAGCCGTCGATATGCCTGCCTCCTCTCCTCAGTCCTCACCTGCGGTACCGGTGAGGCAGATCAAGCAACCTCCGTTTTACAGATGACGAAACCACATTTGGCAGAGCTAAGGAAACACGTGCTGGTTCACCAACAGCGAGTGGTAAAACACAGAACTCAAATTCAGTTCTGTCTGAGTCAGGGCTGCCACGAACAGCAGAGAAGGGTGTGCACTGCACAACTGAAGAGGTGCCGCACATACCGTCGGCAATGCAGATGGCGGCCCCGGTGCGTTGCCTGCTCGATTTCCCCCACGGAACATCCTACCTCCCAAAGTTTCTGAAACAGAAGGATGAAAGTCCATTCGGAGAGCTTCGTGAGTCCTAAGATCCTAAGGTTGTTTGAATTCCGTGGCATTCCAAGAAAAGAGCCAACGGGTCCTTTCCTTAGGGCTTTCTTTGCCGCATTCCCTGTAGTTTTCACTTGTGTGTGATGGGACCAAGTCACGGGTGTGTTTTCGTAGCATTCTGATGGCACCACTGCCTGGCACGTCACGGGCACTCGACAAATACCTACTGAAAAGAACTGGGAAATGAATGAAGGCAAGAACAGAAGACAGCTCTTGCTCCTCTCCAAGAAGCCGGAGCCCGATGGGGAAACGGGGGTTCTGCCATCCGGCCGACGCTGGCTTCCAAGAAAGCCACTGCTGCTCATGGGCACTGCTGACTTCCTTTTTTCTTTTTTTAAATGTAACTGTGGGAATGCCGGGGCCCGTGCAGTGGTGGCAGCAAGGAAGGTAACGAGCGGGGAAAAAAGCATGTTCAAGAACGAAGGAGTGGGTGGGTGAACCTCGTAAACCCTTAGCAGACAGGACATGCCCCTGGAGCCTCTGCCCTAGGGAAGGAGGCAACCAGGCGGCTTGCCCGAGGCAGGGAAGGGTGGAGCTGGACAGAGCTGAGGTGCCCCCGGGCAGCCACTGCCACACAAAGGAAAAAAAAAAATTAATAAAAGTAAAAATGAAGCATCACATGTAGCAGCGAAGTGTTATTAAAACGCTGTCATGTCTCAGAGGTTCCTATGAAGTCATGTTCCTACAATTCACTCGTAAGAATTTAAAGACAAAATTATATGCCTTGTAATTCTCCAATGAGTATGTTTTTCTATGGATCCCATTGTTTATATGGGATGCACAGCTTCCAGAAAGTTTAAATCATTTAAGGGATTAAAAAACCTGGCACTTTGCAGAAATCTAGCTGCACATTTCTCAGCGGGAGCAACTGTCAATACTGATTACGTCCACACGCTCACGTACACAAGTACACACATTCCAGGACACACTCTCTATCGGGGTTGCGAACTCAAAACGCTCACAGGGGCCAGGCGGTTGCTTAAAAAAAAAAAAAAAAAAAGGCAGGGCACCAGGCACCACGGAGCGGTGGGAAACATCCCTAAAAGAACAGCTTGACGAGCCCTATCTAAATGGGCACCTTGGCCCCCGCCCGGGGAAAAAGGCTGGTGTTCCTACATCTTTCCATTTGTGAAAAGAAACCAGAAATATGGGCCCTACGGAGGAAATCCCAGGGAATGTAAGGGATAAATTCAAATACCCTATTTAGAACATTGTACAGTTAAAGCAAAATATATCTGTGGCCTGAACACCTCTGCCTACACCTGTGTCTACACACATACCAATAACGACAGCTGTTTATATGTAGCCACCGTAGGACCAGGCTCTCTGCACCACACATCACCAAATGAGTTCACGGGGTTTCCCAAAGAGCTTACAAAGAATAATACCCACGTTAGAGATGAACAAACTGAGGCAGGGAGGTACCTAGGCAGTGACTGGCAATCGGATGCCATGCAGTGAGAGTGAGATCCAAATGGGAATCGTGCAGCTGAAAGGAGACAGATGAGGGGCCCTAGTTCGATGACATCAGAACGCCAATTTGCTCCGCTGCCCACTATACATTTCACTCACAGAGACGTGAAACCATCAAGGCCCATATTCCAGTCACCACACAGCCATCAAGAGGAACTACTTAAAAAAAAAAAACAAAGTGTGGATGAGGCCTCACGTTAACAGCAAGCTTGCTAAAAGGAAGGCCATCCAGGCTCAAAGTGCTTTACCAGTTAAGATGCGCTTTATAAGAGATCTAAGAAGAGACCTTCTAAAAGAATCTAGCTTTTTTAATGCATTTTGATTAAACCTGCATACTCACCAGGATGAGGGAAAGTAGATATCCGTTTCTTTCCCTTTTGTCCTGCTCAGGATCACAGAGAAATTTCAACGCTTCACAATCAACCAGAAACAAGTGGAGACATGTTGTGAGAGAAGGACCTGAAATGACTCATTCTTCCAGTTTTCTCAGACCAATTTCAGCTTTACGAAACAGGCTTCATTCAGACACACGGCACATCCGTCAGTGCCAGACCCCACAGAACCCCTCATGGGTTGATGGATCCAAACAACACTTCCGTGCTAAGGAATGTGAGTGCTGCCAGCCTTGGGGAGGGAACCCCAGTGCAGAAACGGGCTCCTTGTAAGACTTCAATCTTAGTGACTGACAGTTACCTCCTGTTCTATCAGTAGATCGTTCTCCCCTACCCAGAGTTAAGCATTCCCACGGCCTGCCTTCCCCTTACACACTCCTCTCTGAATGGCTTCCATAAAGAAACGTACAAAATCCTGCTCCACTCTGTCTATAAACACACGGTATGGGCGCTTAATGCTTTGCTGGTTCTGCAAAGGCAAGGTAGTTGGCCCGTAAGATAGGAGCAATATTTAAGTGGGAAACGCCAGTACCTCTTCCAAAAGGCAGACTGTACCTATAATAATGTCCCCAGCCAATAAATGGAAGGGCTATGCAGTGGTTAAGAGCAGTGGTATTAAGAGCTCAAGGGTTAGGCTCTGTTGTTTCTGAGCTGTGAACTTGGGCAAATGATTTCATTTCTCCAAGCAGTGATTCCCTCATCTGTAAACCAGTAGGTAATAATGGAACCTACTAAACTAGGTTTTCCTGAGAATGAAATGGAAGGAATTCAAAGAGAGCGCCTAACAAGAAATCCGTAACTAGTAGGAGGTAGCTATAGTGTCAGAGGCAAAGAACATTCTTACCAACTGCTTACTGTCCTGAGTTAAGATGCCCATTACAAACTTTTCTGCTTTGAACACCAAATTACCATTTCCACAATTTCAGAGCCAAATAACTGCCAACTATTAATCCTTCCAAACCGGCTTAGCAAACTTGAATGTGGTAATGCCAGCACATGTCTTTTTAACAGAGGCCACTCGCAACCGTACGACTTAATAAGGTGTGTGGCATGCAAAGTTAGCCAATGTCAAACCCTGGCTTCCACGGGATCAAAGGGGAAAAAAAAAAAAAAGACATGTTATGGCCAGACCTAATGCAAAATTGCTTTTCAGTTCAGAAACAGAATGCCTGCCAGTTCGGGGAAGCTGCATGGAAACAGTCATCAAATACTGTATAATCACATTTTTTTTAATGGTGATAAGAAACATAGGGTAGATTACAGAAATAGCAAACAGGTAGATGTGCTTCACTTGGATCAAGGGGTTTTTTTCTCTTGCAAAACCACAGCCCCAAAGGAGCCTTCCGAAAGGATTACAGCAGGGCCCGGAACTAGGGGAAGCGATCAAGGTGGCAGGGTACAAACCCCAAGGAGGCGCTCACTCTCAAAACTGGACCAAGCTCAAGGCCAGCGCCCGAGGTTAAGTGCCTCCTTAAAGTCTGCACCCCGGGCAGCTCTTCTGCCTCAGATGGTCCAGGGCTAAGGGACACGGAAGCCACATGTGACTTTCATGCATCTGTATGTGTGGCAGTAAACTTGCAAGGAGGTACCAAGATGTAAACTGATGGGTAACATTACAATGCATCTCTTCCTTAAAGACCAGAGTTTCAGTCGGGAGCAGCGTAGGCAAGGGGCCATTTCCTGGAATCTTCCCAAGTTCAGAGGCAGCCCTGTGCAACTCTGTGAACGTTTCCTAAACAACCTCTTCTCTTCTCCCACACACACAGCAGAGCATCCCAGTCACAGATATCATTTTTGCCCAAACCCTGGAGGAGGAGGAAATGCAACATCAAATGAAAAGGGCCCACTTACTGATCGTAAAATCTGACCACTCAGATGGAGGACTCTTTTTTCTTTTCAAGGGCTGGTTGTAAATGAGTCATTGTTTGATTAGATAAATATTCATAGAGTTTATTTTTAGAAAAACTAAATAATAATAAAGTATTACTAAATACATTCTAACACAGATCTCACGGAACATGGGGTAAATACAAGTTTTCCAACCGAAAGGTAACTTCAACCTTAAGGCAGGCCATTTCTTTCAAATTCAGCATTAAAAGGAAAGGGTCTTTAAAAACGTAAGGCCCTCAGTGTTCAAAATTTCCTTTCTGGTTTTCCAGAAAGGTGTGAACCTCACAAGCCTCATTTACAAATAAACATGTTTCTAAATACATAATACATTAGAACAAGGGGTAGGAGGAGGACAAAGAAAAATCACACCTGCATAGTAGAGTCAAAGTGGATATATTCCTAATTTCGATTATTTAACTGAAACTGCTTTGGTTAGAAATGCTAAACAAACATTCAAAACTGGAAAACCTACAGGTGTTTCTGTACCTCTATGCTCGAAATTTTTAGATGTGCTTCACTAATGATGTGAGCAGAAACCCTGCACGCGGATAAAGAAGCAGGACAGAGAATGCGAGAAACGTGGCTCTCCCCGTTCACCCTCGTCTGGAACCTCACCGTAGAACCACTACATCCCCACCAGGGAACGCCGCTCTCGAATGCCCCACGAACAATGGTATCAGCTGTGCCATGCAAACCGCAGGCACGATCGCACGCGCTGAGGAGTTCTGCCGTCGGTCGGCGTGTTAGGATGTGTGACTCCGTCTTATTTCTGAACGTCAAGAGTTCCTGGAGTCTACAGTGTGGTGATACTCCTGGCTCACCACCCCTATTCTTGGGAAGAAAGCCTGTCGCTCTACGTTAATTGTGATCAAAAGTAGAGAACAGCAGAAGACAAGCTCCTACCTAAACACCGTTAAATTCAACTTCTCCTGAAGGAATAAAATAAGTCGTACGATGAGTTGGTCATTTTTTTTTTTCTTTAAGGGGGGAGGGGTGGAGAGAATAAACAATTTCATGGAATTTTTTTTTTTTTTAGACCTAATTATATACTAAGCAAGAAGTAATTTTTCCCTCCTGCCTACATTTTATGTTTTGGGCACTTCCATTTCATGTCCCTTGACACCTTTTCCAATAATCCATCTACTTGATATTGGAAAGCCTCACATGAATAAAACTTTATGGCACTACAGGCGTTTAGCCTTCCACTGACATTCCTGGCCTGTTCAATTCTGCAATTCAATCAAAATCAAATCTCAAAATCCTCTTGTCAGCCAGCACTGCTTTCATATGCCGGAGCCTTGTGTAAGGGTAACTGCATCCAATCTTCCCCCCAAGCAGTGCTTATATTGTTTTATTACAGTTCAATGAGTGGAGTTCAAAATTACATGCAGCCGCCTACTACTGTGGTCGGGCTGTGTTACGCATGGACACAAGTATTGCCCACCAGGCCTGAAATCATTCACTTACTAGCCGGCCAGAAAGACTGGGAGCACTTCTTTGTATGGAGGAACATCCTGTCTGCTAGATCTAAAGAGGGTGATGTTAACAGATCAGTCCCTTTATAAAAGGATTCTGAGAGCCCAATGAAATGCAACTCAAATGTGCTCAATGTTAAGCATGTGGCTAGAGCACATAAAAGCAAAGATAAACCCCAACATGCACTACTTATTCTCAGAAAGCTTGTGAAGGAAGATAAAGAGATCCAGAATAAAAGACATCTTAAAGAATTTTTATATGTGTTTTAAATGATGGAGCTTCATTTAAATGGGCTTTTTAAAATACCCCCAATATTCCTTTCATCGAAACAAAGAGGCAACACACAAAGCCAATTAAATACAATTTAACCTGATGAACAATACAGTAATTACAACGCCAGGAGTTTGGAAATGCTCACGAGAAGCTAGTGGGAGGCACAGACGGGGTGAAATGGCATCAGGGGTGTACCGTCTTTTCAACACAGGGACCGACACATCAAATGGCCTTTCCACATTTTAAAAACAAACAGAAGATGAGGAGAATATACTGGAACCACAAAGACAAACTGAGGCTCATTTGTGTAAGAGTTAAATTACCAAGCCATCGTCAAATGGGGGGACAATGTTCTGGCTAGAGGGGAATTGCCAAAACCCCAAATAAAAATGTATGTGCTAACTCCACGCTACCTTCAGGTTGGTAATTCACAAGTAAAACAATAGATTCCTAGTGTGCAGCTTTCCAAGAAAAAAGAATTACACCTCTCTCATTTATGAAGGCGTGCTTCTCCTGTGCAGGTGGTCACACACCTCTCTGTGGCAAAAGTCAGTGCCAATAAGGTAAAGATATATGTGCAATTGCAAAAATCTTATCTGTGAGGTCGCTAAAATTAAACACCCTTGGAGCCTCCAGAAGTTGAATTTATATCCATTTCTAATACCTACCACCCTGTATCGTTTGAAACAATGCCATCAAAGTGAAGTCTAAAGGGAACATGAAAAACTCTCCCATACAGAAAACTCCTGATGCACTATACAACTCAGTCTCAAGACTAAATAAATAGTCAGGAGTTTTAAGTATCGGGTTAATTCCCAAGCCAAGAGAGCAAATGTAAATGTATTTATTCAGTTGCAGTTATGTTTATAGGTAGCAGCTCGGAAAACCAATGGATTCTCATGCAATGATACCTCATTTTTTAATAACACAGGCCGATCCAAAGAACCAAGAAGGCAAGACAGGGAAAACTCAGAGTTGGCACAGCAGTGGATGAGTACCTAGGTATAATTTTATTCTCTCTCTGGGATAAATGATGAGCTTCAGGCTTACTGACCCAAAGGAGGTTCTTATTACATTTTAAAATCTGGAAGGGCTGAACTCTGAAGAATAGGCATACTATTTTAAGTGTGGCCAGTACTTTGGTCAAGACGTGTCATTCTTTGATGGTCAGAGAGCAGGAGCGCCTGTCCCCCTCCCAAATCAACTACAATGTAATGTTATTGTTTGATAGCTTTCCCATTGCTAAGAAAATCAGCTGGTGTTCGCAGAAAATGGAAATTAATTCCACACACTGGTCTCCCTCCCTTCCTTCCTCTTTCACTCGGTGGAGTCCCCATGGATAAATGAACAAATCTCCAATGCATTCAAAGACCACTCTTACTAGTAAGCGTCTACTCTGTTTTCCAGCATCTCCAGACAACTCAGAAGATCTAGCAACGTGGCCCAAAGTCCTGGAAACTGACCTGCATGGAGTGAAACAGCAATGCTATTTGGTTCTCCACTCTCTCCAACCAACCAGCTTGCTTACTTCTTTCAAATCCCCTGTGGGGGCCCCATAACAAATTAAGCTTGACTCCCCTGGACCACAGGCTACGTCAAGTTACTTCTGGTATCAAAATTCCATGACCCTAGTACACTCAGTGATGTTCAAGCCAGTTATCAGTCAACGTTCCCGCACTGCCTACTTCCTCCTTTCCTAAGAAAGGGAAAAAAGAAGAAGAAGAATACATACATAGCTTGGCAACAAAGGCCAGTAACAGCTAGCTAAACACAGACAACTAGAACAAAGCAGGATCCCTCCTCTCAATCTCATCCCTACCAAACCCCAGTCTCCTAACGTCTACTAGGCAAGGGAGTTATTGGTTCAAAACATGAATTATCAGATACATTCTTCAAGCTGAATGACACATGCAAATGGATATTCTGAGAACTGGTTACCTTGGTTATCCTAACAGCTAAAGCAGATACACAGTGTGATCTGGGCAGCCCCATAAGCTGAATCAAAGGATAGGTTGTAATAAGATTTCATCATAAGAGGCAGAGAATGCCTGGTACCAATGGACTCATAAAGCTCATTTAAAAGTCTAACTCCTGCTCTTTAACAAATGAAACCAACCTCATCCACCCTCCAACCCAGAGATCTTGTCCAAAGTTCCTGAGATGACCCACATTACCTTCAGGATCTACAACCCTACTCTTATGGACGAAAGAAGATGCCCAAAATGTGTCTGAAATCTAGAGGTGAGCCCAATGACCGCACTCCTCTTCCCAAGTGCCCTGGAATAAAGGGAATTCACAAATATGTGCTAAACCCAGTCACCAACATCCTAGGAGCTTCCACCTTCTACAGCCAAAAAGAAAAAAAAAGTCTTCAAGCAAAGACTCGCCTCTTTTCATGCAAAGAGATAAAGTCCTACAAACTCTGTATGAACCAAGTATCTGTGCTTAAGACAATGAACAGATCGAGCTCAAAAAAGGCTGCAACTCCGAGGCAGGGCTGGCGTGACTTCGAAGATTTCCACTAAACCATGTCTCCTGCCGTCAAATCCTTCACAAAGCAAGTATTTATACTGTAGCAGGGAACTCCTGAGGTGGACTATTTTCTTCTCTCACCTCCATTTTGTGAGATGCCCCTATCCAGGGACCCTGGAGTTCAGAACCACATTCGCTCCGCTCTGTTACGTAGCAGCAGCAACGGAAGAGGTAAGAGAAAGTGTCTCAAAAGAGACTTAATTTTCCCTTCATCTACCTGAGGGAACTAGGCTCCTACAGGATGATCAGAGCCTGGGTCATTGGGGCTAATCTAGAATCTTTGTGCCTCCACATACATGAAGAACATCATACGTATTTTCACAAGAAGTGAAGTGTTTAGGTTGCACGCTAAAGCAGGAGATGAGGAAAAGAGAGACAGGTGTTCAGGAGAAAACCACACAGACAAGAGTACCCAAAGAGTTGCTTTAAATTTTTTCCTCCTTTTCAAAAACTCCGTAACATAAGTGATTGAATCTTGGGGTCCTGGGTGTTGTCCAAGCAAGTAGCATGGACATCACCTGGAAGTTTATTAAAGATCCAGGGTCCCGGGCCCCACCCCAGACCTAATGACTCAGAATCTGCATTTTAACAACATCCACAGCTGAGTCCCCACAAACCAAGGAATGAGCAATGTTGCTGTAGAGGAATTTTGATGCAATTGCTCTTAATAATGGATGGTAAGGATGATTCTCTGACTTCCAGAACTGATGTAAAAGCCTATGGAATAAACACCTGGAATTGAAGCCCAAAGGCGCTCATAAAAAACAAAACAACACAAACAAAAAAAAGAACAGATTTCTAGGTCCCCTCTCAGACCGGCTTCATCAGAATCACTGGCACTAAGGCAGTCCTGGGGTCCACTACAGTTGAAGAACACCTGCACAGCTTCGAATGGGCATCTTGTTCTGTGCTAGATTTACGGCCTGGTTTTAATCTGTTGCTAAAATGATCAACATATTGCAACTGCGTAATCTGCAAAAACTTCAAAAAGCATGTCATAGCTTTGTACACGCCCCAGAGTAAATGGGGCAAGGATACCGTTCTCGAATTCTTATGAATGATATCTATCTCTTTAAAAATACTCACTTAAAGGAAATGTGTGCATTCTCAGTAACACATACACATGCTTTTAGTGCTCAACTCTTCTTAGAAAATGACGGGCAGACATGGAAATGTCTGCACCAGCACACGGCTCCCACCCCAGCCCACCCCCATCTGAAATGGAGAGGCATACAACCCAGAATGCATCTGCATGTACAGACCCCTTCCAAATAAACAGACCAGCTACCGAGCGAAAGCACTGCCCCTAAATCCAATACTCACTTTTTATCTAGAACCAAACCAACTGATTGTAACAAGTAGCAATAAATAACCGGTTCCACGTTAGCCTTTAGTCATTAAACACACTTCCCGGTTAATTAAAGAAAACTTGAAAACTAGCTCTCAAAGGGGTCCTAAATAAAAACTCCTGACATGTTTAAGAAAACACCGCTTGCAATACAAACTGGATCAAATGGACGATGAAAACTTTTCAGTGCTGAATGGGTGGGTATTTCAAAGAATTAACTAACTGCGACGTGAGAAAGAAGCAAGATGCTTTTGCTTCTGAGTCCCTCCCTCAACTTCACGCTCTTAAAGCCCCAAGTTTTAAGTTGGGAGGAAACCCAAATGTTTTTCATTAATACAAGAAGTCAAAATATTTTAAAGGGTTGTACTTCCAACGGTTTCAATTTCCCCGATGCAGGTTACCTAAAAAAAAAGGAAAGCACTATTAGTTAAGAGTTACAGGCGGATATGCAGGGGGAACTTCAGGCACAATTATGCTTTCTTTATCTACCATTGCAGATCTGCTGGGATGTGCAAGAACAATGTCATCAACGCTACCAATTTACTTTTGAGTCCAAAGCGTTCTTTTTCCTTCAGTTAAGTGATTAAAACGGGACTATAATTTGACTACAATAATAAAACAATAAAGCAAGCCTTGAGGTACAGTAACTTGGACAAAGCGTTTCCAAAAAGCACAGCCACGGAGTCATGCCAAGCTCAGGGAGAGGCGTTAATGCCTGTCTGTGAAAATGTCCGTCTGTGGAAAGAACGACACTTGCCCTTGCTTTGGTTACTGCAGAATTCGGGCAGCAGCAACAGCCCTTCCCTAGGAGAGCTGTAGTACACACACTGCTTGATGAAACCGACAAACTAGTTGTTCTTGCTTTACATGTGGGCAGCAGGAACAAAGAGAAAGAGATGGGGACACACAAAAGTCTGGCAAAACAGGAAATTTGAGGAAACTATTTCTGAAATGTAAATAAGGGTTTCTGTTACTTTCATTATTGCAGAAGCCAAGAAGCTACATTCAAAGGAAAGTGCCGGTTTTTCCTGTAAACTCTTAATTTTTCAGACATGAGAGTTAGTTCACGATGTACTGAAATGATATGTTCTATACGAGGTGATAGCATCACAATAGCGACGAAAGTTTATTTTAAGTGTTCCTTTGACCCGCAGCCCTCTCTGTTTTTCCCTTGGGGGACCGTGAAAGCAGGCTGTTAGAATCTCATCTCCTCCACATACACGCTAGCTATGGGACTCAGGACAGTGTCTTTATCTTGTTTAAACCTAAGTTTCTGCCCTGGAAGATGGACATTATAGCAGTTCCTACTTCAGAGACATATTGGGAGATACCTAAATTACACAGTGACCCAACTATAGCAAGGGCCAGATAGGCTAAGTCTTTTTATTATTAACAACAGGGCAATCCTCTTAAAATCAACCCATGCAATACCAGAGAGTCAGGGTTGGTTTCTGTGAAAAAATCTATGTCAACTAACATTAGTAGCTTTAGTTTTAAAGAAAGGGTGTTTGTAGGTTACTGCTGAAGAAAATGCCCCATGTGAAAAAGAGTGTCCTGGCGACTTATCTCAGACACGTGTCATTTACCCTCAAAGAAAGCAGAACACACAAACACGGATTCTCGTACTAGAATATAAAGAGGGGTATCTGAGTGTGCTAACAGAATTCCAGGCTGCTGAAGGCAGAGTTTATCATTCACACATCTGTACCACGTTCTTAAATGTCTTTGCTAATCCTCACTATGAAACTTACCAAAAAACCAAAAAAACAAACAAACAAAAAAAAAACGATAAAGAAAAGCATTCACAAATTCATAGAAATCAGAAATCAGAGAAAGTTGTACTAATAAGATTAAAATATAATCTTAAAAATTAAAAATCTGATAAAATGAAAGCCAAAAATACCCCCCAAAAACCCACCCCACCTAGTATGTTCAGACACTGGATCCAAGCAAATCCTCCTCATTGCTATCTACACAATCCTAGAGCATCTACGTAAATCATGATTATGGTGCTACACTGCAATTTTATTATCAGCTGGTGTGGACACATTCTGCCAGGTATAGACACCAAATACACTCAGTGATCACAGAAGAGAACAGAGTCCTAACGGGGGAACTACCCACACCTTCATTTGCATCTCCATGAAATTAAAGTAACAACTTTATCAAAGGAGATGACCACACAGGGAAGGGATGTTAAACAACAAGACAGCATTAATTCAGAACTGTAGTGCATCTGCGGATTCGCATTTAGAGCATATCCCTTTAAAGCATACTTTAGAGCACTAAGGCTCACATTTAGGCAACTGAGAACTCCTGTGCACACAAATAGTAGGGCAAATGGCTCAACCACTGGGTAAAATTCGCAGTTTGTCCAACACGCACGATTGAGGCAATCAAAAGATACGTGTGTAAATTACGTTGTTATTGATGTTTATGGGTAGGACTGTTTGCCGCAAGTCATCGTCATTCTGTCTCTCCACTTTCCTCTTTGTAGCAAACACACCGTGCTTCCCATCCCCGGCATGGGCGCACAGAACAGGAACCGTGGGGCTGGAGGCTTCACGTAGCAGATCCCAACTAGCAGCGGCTACAACGCGAGCACCATGCGCCAATTTCAGGAAAATGAGAGTTCAGCCCTTTCTTTTCTCTCCATTTTCGTAATCTCCCAGAAGCACAACTGTTCCAGAAACCAGCTCCCCTACCAGTCAGATATTTACACTAAATCTTCACTAAAGGGCTTGCTATTACAATGCTATCTCATCGATACAAGATTACTTCATTTCGGAACCACATCAAGCTGTATAATACTCCAACAATCAAAAACATTGCCCCTCGAGAAAGATGCAGCCCAGATTATTTTCACGTGCTCATCAAAGCGGAACGCCAACATTTTTTGTTTAATGCAATGCAAATCTCACAAAAGAGAGTTTAACTATGAATGTAACAGGCAAGCAAATATCCTTCCAACATACATGTGTCCATATACGTATAGTACTCACACCATACACAGGCACATGGCAAGCTGTAAGGAATCAGCGGATCCAATCTGGATCAGAACCTTACATGTTTCCAACCTCTTAAAAGTAGAACTCCACTTTCAACAGCCCAGGCAAGCATGAGGTCGGATGAAATATTTTTTAAAATCTTTGGGAGAATATAAAATCCCGGTTTGTGACCAGGTGAAAGATTCCACCTTTTTACTCAGATTTGCAAAAATAGGTGTGTGGGAAAAGTAACAGAACACAGCACTTACCTACCCATTTAGCAAATAATATGGAAGACCTACTCTACATCTTTATTCAAATGAAAATACTTTTCACCCAGCATTTATTTCTTCAGCTGGGAGAAACCCCACCCTGTAAGGAACACAAGCGTAAAGCAATCTCTTGCAATGGACCATTTTACTTATTCTGCAATTTCTTACCCAAATTACACAGGTATAATTATTTTGACACTATAATGAAAAGAAAATGGGATTTGGGCACCGTAGGTTTATCTAATAACACTATTTCTTGCCAGACTTCACAGCACTGACAGTCACAAAGAACCTTGTCCATTCCAATAGGAAATATTTGATTTTACTGTAGGAACATTATTTATTTTCACCAAGTTGCTATTATCAGAAAGGATATGATAGCTGAATAATAAAAATGAAATCAAGAAATTCTGGTGTTTCAAGGCTTTATTTTTTTTCTGCTCTCACTTTTGACATTTTCTTCCCCTGGAGAGACAAGATAAAGTGCTGTCATAAATGGGTGACTTTTCTTGTCAAATGACAGATTTGATTCTCCATGGCAACCACAAATCAAGGTGCTAGTAGGAATTAAAGCTTCTCTTAAAAGGCGTCTTTATGTTTATAAAATGAATTTAAATTAAATGGGTATTAGGTACAGTCTTTACCTCAATTTATTTGTTGACTGAAGAGCTCTGTATTGCAGGGAGCACGTCTGCATTTTTAAGGAAAGATAACATATTGTCCTGACAGATGTATAAACAAAAAGCAAGTTACAAGGTCATGCCTCATACACTAGTTTAGAGACCCAGGAAGGGTATGCAGATGGACATCTCGCAGCTGAGAGGTATTTAAATACTGGACAAGGTGTAAAAATTACTCCTCCAGGGCAACACATGAAGCGATCTCTCGATTTCTTCTAACACAGCTCTCTTCTACTGCCAATTAATAAAGACTTTTGTCACCGTCACAGAATGCCAAAAGACAATCTCCCTCGTCATCTCTGTCCCTTGCATAATATATATAGAGTTTTTAAAATGTCTCATCATTGCAGATAAGTGTCCCCCTCAAAATGAGATCATTTTAAGCCCCCCACTTTGAACACTGTTACAATGAAACATGCGCTTTCAAATGTTTTTAAGAAAAGCACACACACACACACACACACACACACACAGAGAAAACATGTATGGTTTCAGAGGAATTAGATAATTAATCTGAGAGTTAAGCTGATTTCAATTTTCATGAGAAATGAAAGCTGACGTGCTTCATTTTCTACAACATTCCTGGCCATCAGGACTTACAGAGCAAGGTAATGTGCTAGTAGATCCTAAAATAATAAATCAGCTCCAATCTTCTTGATATTAGCAAGCCATTTACCTAGTCAAAAAGTCTGAGTGAGGGTTTTAAGGTCATAAATAATATTTTAAAAGTTGGGGTCCATCTCATTTTTGGAAGTTCCAATTACAGCAGAGGGCATTGCTAGCCTGTTTGTGATACATACTGTCAACAGTACAGTCATTCCGAGAGACATGTTTAACCTAAAATAAAGAAAGGGGAAAATAAAAGTTTTACACTACATGCTGGTAGTTGGGAGAATCCATCATTCTAAATGGCGCCCTTGTAAGCTTAGCCAAATTTGATTTTACGCCATCTCTAGTTAAAAGAACGATATGGAGAATTAAATCAAATTCCTTTCATACAATCGTCTGATGGTGCTGCCTTGGGCTGGTGGGAGTAGCTCTGACAAGCTAAAGGAGGGAGAAACAGCTGGTACAATGACAACAAAGAGATGCACAAAACAGCTTCATCCAGCAATCTGTGACTCTGAACATCAAAACTCAGACATTGTTTTTTTTTTTGGGGGGGGGGAGGTATTACTTTCAATTTTCGGGGCTCAAAGAGACTTTGTCCACTCTTGAGTTTAATCAGTACTGGCTAAAATAAAATGGTGTCTGAAAGTTATAAATCTCTTTGGAACTCCGTGTACAAAGCATATTTTATGGCGGAGTGAGTCACATCGAACTCTCTATTTCAGTCACAATGGCTTTTGTTTCATATTAGAATGAGGTGGGCTGATGATCTTATTCTCGTCCCGTGTAAAAAGTCAAACTAACATCACGTCTGAAAACACAGGTTGACAAATTGCACAGAGACAAGGGTTGTGGCAACCGCACCCGACCCCAGACATACATCGCAGGTACCGTGGTGATACGGCATCAGTCTTCAAGACCGTGGTGACCACAGTTCTGTGGCTTCATAACATCAGAGTAATCCTCTCCGGGGAGCTTGGCAGAGCTCAGCAGTCTCCTGGAGAGTGACCCAAAACGGGCTCTTGGCCCTTCTCCAAAAGAACTGACCCTCTCTTTAGACGGGGGGGGTGGGGGGGGGGGGGGGGGGCGCGCACAGTACCAAGACTACCTGAGGGCTAAGACAGCCTTGCCTTAACAGTGTCTACCTGAAATATTTCGTCATCAGAGAAAGTCATCAAAACAGAGACCCTACAGGACCGTACGTAAACGCTTGCTGCATAAGATCAGGAAACACTTTGCTAATGTACTACTGGATAAGCAGACTGCTCATTAAAACTAGACCCGCCAGGGTAGAAAAAGGGGCATGTTATTTGCCTGGAAACGAAATTATTTACTACCTTGTTTGAAATGGGGGCAAAAATGAAGAATGTATAAACCTATGTCGGTCAAGCAGTGGAATCCGGTTACTCTGTTTAAATGTCCATGCCATGGAATCAGCTTAAGAAATTCTTGAGAAAAATAAAATATGGTTCACTTCAAACAACACCTTCCACCTGCCTTGAGGAGTGCTCTGGGCTTTTCAGGGGGCACACAGGGCCTCATACAATCATGCCTTCGCGCCAGGCCGGTTCCATGGGCAAAGTTTCCCATGCGGTGAGCTCGTCACCGTGTGACTGGCTACAACAAAATATAATAGGTGAGAACCCATTGACGCACACTTGGAATTTCACAGGGTGTCTTCAGCCAAATTCTGCATCGTATTTAAAAATCAGTTAAGATGTGAGAGGGAAATCATTTCATCTGTGTTGGAAATCTGGGCTTCACTCAGAATGAATTCCATTTCGTCTCATTGTATTCCACAGTCATCCAACGATGGAAAATTCAAGCCAGCTACCACCTACAAAGTGCCTTTAAATCTCTATGTGATGTGGTTTCATCTGGTCCAAATTAAGGACCCCCAAACACATACAGGTGACGTGTGTTTACGGCTCAAGGTGGCCCAGAAGGCTGCTCTCCTCCCCCAAGTGTTGCCTCCAATGGTCGGGCATGCAGAAACCCACCTCCTACCCCTGCAATTCATCAACTGATTGAGTGTTTTCACCTGAGCAATGCCTGCCTCAAACTCCAGTGCTCGACTGAACCCCAAGCTGCCACTCATGGACTCTGTGCCCCTTTGCTGGAAGGCCTCTCTCTCTGCCACTCTTGGACCTCGCAAATGACTACAGGGCGGGGGAATTTCCACCAGCAGGTCACCGGTGAAAAAGCGAAAACTCAGACCTAACAAGTGGCCATGGGTTCAGGATACTTCAGGCTCTGCTCAGGAGAGGCTGGCTGGGGAATGCATCCCTCAGTCAGAGGCCACATGAGTCGGGCTCTTTCCAGTGGCCCCATGTGAATGGGGATACTAGCTTCTCCAGGCCGGACTCTCTCCCCACCAGAAACGAGGATAATAAGGCCTACCTCACGGGGGTGCTATAATTTCAATTACGGTCTGTAAAACGTTCTATGATGCCTGGATTAAAGCACTGTCAGATGGAAGCACAGAAGTAGTCACAAGAGTGTTGTTATTGTGCCTTGACCTCTGAGCACAACTCTGTTCAATTCGTCACCTTCTTGAAGGTTTGGCTGGCTACACCTGTTACGGATGGGAAAAGTCCAGAACGAAGAACACGTCCTACAGAGGCATATATCTTGTAATAACGAAACTACCGAGGAGGACAAGGAGGAGGGAACCGGCAGTAGCGGATCCCGCAGGAGCAGCACTTAGACGTGGCATCGAACATACAATGCTACAAAAGCTGGGGAGTCCAGCTTACGAATCTGTCACCGGGTGCGTTATTTAAGAAAACAAGGTCACTGCCCGCAGGACTGAGTGAGGAGCAGGTGATGAGCACCCCCCGGGGATGCCCGGCTCACCGCAGCATGGGGCTCACAGTGGACTGTCAAAGGCTGGCAACCTCTAAAAAAGGGGAGGACCCTGAAAGTCTCCTCAGAGTGCTCTCCTGGGAGGGTGGAGGTGAATCAGAGACCAAGTTAGCACTGTTCCATCTTCCTCCTCGGGGAATTGAACCGGGCCAGGATGCCTCTGGCTCCTGGGAACTGGAAAAGGCACCAAACAGTGCTACGCCCTCCCCACCTGGCTCTTCCAAGATAGCCCTTCTCCAGGGGTAGTGCCGGGAATCAATTCCGCTTCTGCTTTATCCTTCTCGCCCCCAGAGTGCAAGAATGAATGAAAGCAAGCAAGTGGTCTCTCTGATCTCAGCTCAACAGTCACTTCCCTGGGGAAGCCTGACTCCTGACTGTGTGTTAGGAGCACTGACAGAGGGAGGGCTCTGTGCCAGGCAGGGGGCTAAGCAGGAACAGTGAAAGCCAGATTGCCTCATGTCTAATCTCCACTCCGACCGCTTCTCCTTATATGGCCTCACGGGAGCTGTTTTACAGCTAAACCCCAGTCTCCTTATCTGTACCACGGAGGTAAGAGTACCTATGGCATAGGATTTCTTTTTTTCATCATGTATCTATCGAAGGAGTTATTATACAAAAGTGCTGAAAGAAAGTCTGCCTAGAATTGTCACCTCTGCCTCATAAATAATGCCATGACGTGGCTACCAATATTCTCTCCACTTGGCAGATGGGAAAATCGAAGCATAGCATGCATCCAGATTTGTCCAGGATGGGAGAGCTAGTGAGTGATCTAAAAACTAAGCAGTCCAGCTCCAGAGCCTACCCTCTGAATAGTCTTCTCCAGAATCCCCCAGGGAGAGCCCACAAACCTCTGTTTTGTATCATTTAAGATGGTAATGACATCTTACTTTTATTCGCAGAATACTGCTGCCATGAGGGCAGGGACTCTGCCTGGTTTCATTCGTACGGTCTAGGACTTAGCACGTTGCAGGTACACAAAAAGTAAGTAAATGATCAAACCCATGCCAGCAACATGTTGGGCGGGTAAATGTAAACATTTATAAAGCTAACAACTATGAGCACGGTAACCGGGAGCAAAGAAATGCCAGCTCACCGTCAGCCTCCCCCAGACCTTCCATGAGTGGCTCTGTTACCTTCTCTCCACCCCTCACCCCGCTCATCAACCTCCAACCTCTCCTGCTTTTCTACCCTGCCTTTATTCTTGTCTTAGGGCTGCGAAAATCTGATCGGGGCGAGCTGCTAACTTCTCCCTAGAAAACAACTTTCCACAGCTATTTGTCAACTTCTGTCATTCAAAGGGATACAACACAAATGTATATCTCTAATGAAATTCACAGTCAAGAAAAGTTGTCATCATCTAGTTATATCTGTTATGACATACATTTCATTTTGTTCAATACATAACAGAGAAGCTATTTAATCAAACAGAAGATTCTTGCTAAAATGACAGTCCAAGCAATGTCCAAACAAGCGTTTATTATGCTATGCGAATCTGATCAGGATTGGATTGTTTTCAGCGGAATTTTTTCCCCCTTCCTTTTCCATTGAGAAAATAGCTTGGGGGGTGGGTGCAGAAAATGACACAAGACAATGGACGTGGAGGGATGCTGAGTCAGCGGTGAGTGTGGGCACTGGAGCCACACCCTGGAGTCTATTGGGAGGATATAAAAGAAGATACATCCCCCCATCTGGAGGGCCATGAAGGGGTTTTCTAGGGCAAGAGGTTGTGTCTTCCTTTTTGTCACCATATAATTCCACACAAGAGAAGTACCAACCCAAACACAATACACAAGGTAAGGAACGAGAAGTTCTGTGTTTCTCAAGGGATGCTTATCCTTGAATATATTTTGTTTGTTTGTCTTTTCAATTTAATAAACACTTTGCTTCAATGAGAAAACATGTATTACTGTGGTAGAATTTAGTGAGCTGTAGAGCTAAAAAGCCCAAGGCCAAAATACAAAAGAAAAAAAAAATGTTAAGGAGGTAACTGGGTACTTGGGCTTTGGGCAATACAGATGGCACAAATCTGAGGGAAAGAAAAGATACCAGTACCATTCAGAGGGTGACCGCCGTCCTCCTTCTGCTCCACTCACTACATAGCCTGGGAACAAAGTGGGATATCGACGAAGATCTGTTGAATGGAGGGACAGAAGGACACGTGGGTAGGCAAGTGGGTGGGTGGGTGGATGGATGGATGGACAGACTCTCACCAAAAAAGGCAAAGACTAGAGCACCAGGGTGGTTCAGTCGGTTCAGCGTCTGACTCTTGGTTCCAGCTCGGGTCATGATCTTATGGCTTGTGGGACCATGCCCCGTGCTGGGCTCTGCGCCGACAGCAAGGAGCCTGCTTGGGATTCTCTCGCTCCCTGTCTCTGCCCCTCCCCCACTCATGTGCATGTGTACTCTCTCTCTCTCACACAATATATAAATAAACCTTTTCAAAAATATATTTAAAAAAGAGGAAATGACTGATAAAAATGATGTCAATACATTATCCTGAGACATGGTGGCCCATTACCACAGGAAGAAGTTCCTTGCTTTTGCTAAAGGTGGGCCCTGTGCTGTGTTAAGGCAGTTTTTCTATTAAAGGAAAAAAAATATCTATACAGGACAGTTGGAGGCAGTCCGACTGTGGCTAGAATACTTTCTTTTTCCTAAGCCAGGTTAACTGGTCACCATGACGATGATGACACAGATTGTCAATTAGCCAAAAGTTTACTGTGCTAATGTTCTAAGTGAACAAGAGATGGTCAAGACGAGTTATGCTCATTCTGGAAGGCTTGCTAAAACAAAGACTGGTGGATCTCTTCCCCTCAGAGTTTCTGACTCTGTAGGTCTGGGATAAGACCTAGAATTCTCATCTCTGACAAGTTTCCAGGCGATACTGATGCTGTAGACAGCAGAACCAGTGATCTAGACAACCCATAAGGTTCCTTCCAAATGTAATATCCTACAAGTCTATTCAAGATCTACCAGCACTCTTCTGAATTGAATGAATTTTGAAAAGCAGATCCAACGCTATTTGAGGTATCATAAAGGTAGACAGCGTTGCTAAATTTAACATCAGGAAACCAACCCAACAGTCTTCACTATGTGGGGTTTTTAATCCTTGTTGGAGCAATGTTTTATATTCCTGTGTTCATTTTGCAGCTAAAATTGTCCGTCAAAACATTTGAAAAATGAATTTCAAAAATTCCATCACGATAAGACAATATCAACATGAATTCAAGAGCCTGTAATGAGCTTCTGTGGGGTCATCGAAGTCATTGCTCGGTTTCCAACAGGCTCTGCAAACCAGCCACCCAATCACCTGCCTCAAGTGTGCCTAACTGACATCAAGGTGAGGGGCCCCGACATTTCTCTTTGGTGGCATCCTCTTCCGGAGTCCGGCCATCTTTAAAAGGCTCTTGTCATGTTATCACATCACACAATAATCTCAACCGCACTTCCATAGTTAATGCCTTCCTAATGGTAGGTCTTTAGAGGGCCAAAGGGTGAACATCCCCTTCCTTATAATTACTTTTCCTGTGTACAAAGCCTTAACAAAATGCCCCCACACATATACATGTTACATGGCTCTGATTCCTTTAACCTTTCCACAAAGATCCTATTCCTTCACCCTTCATCACGTTCACTGATCATCTCTGGAACCTTTCCAAAATCCCTGCCCTTTTCTTGTCCTCCACCTGGGGCTGAACAAGTCACTGGTGCTTTCATCTCTTCCCATACGTTCATTAACACATCCTGAGTCATGCAAGGTCTTTAACACCAGCAACGCAGGGCTGACACAAGAGTAAACGGGCAAGGGGAGGGACCAAATGCGTCCACGTTACTGAAGGCAAAGCCATCTAGACGATCTGCTTGAAGAGAAAAAGGAGCAAGACCAAGTTGGCAAGTGGGCGCTGGAACAAGACTTGAAAGAAAAGATATCCCACAAAGCATTCTCCTGAATGAAAACTTGGTCGCGGGGAACGTCTGAGGCCCGTGGAGTACTTACAACTCAGATCAATTCCACCAGTGCTGGGTGTTGGCTTTTAAATGGCAAAATCCAAATCAGAGAGGAAATGACAGTGCATTCCAAGCAAAACTGCACACATTTAGACAGACTAAGAAAATAACAATAAAAGTGCAAATTTATTCTGCATGTGTGATCATGATTATCATTACATCAGGTTCCATATATGCCCAGCCAGAATAAATATTAACCCATTTTATAAATGACTTTATACTGCATTTGTGGATACAGCTCCACCCAAACCCAAAACAACACTGTTTCCATAGTAACCAACAGATTTCAAAGGAGGAAAAAGGAAGGGAAGACTTGAGAACGGATAGCAATCAAATAAAATAGCCAGCATCAACAAAATATGTCAGCATTATTTAAAATACACATTTAGGACCACTCTATAGTTTAATCTCTTTCCCAGAAAACCAGCTCCTTCTAAGTCACCTTCTTGTAAAGCTGGTCCTCCCACCAAAAAAAATACAAAAAAAAAAAAAAAAAAAAAAAAAAAAAGGCGCAAAATTGTCTCCATTTTAATTGAGGAAAGAAGCAAATTTCTTCAAATTTCTTGAGTCATTCCTGTGATTCAAATGCAAGTATGATGAAGAAAATAACATCTACTGGGTGACTTAGCACGCAATGAAATTCAGATTAATTACCAACTGGTAATTATGAAATCTTAACTGGGCTCTGATCGTCCTATTAGGGTATCTATTCTCTTGCTGAGAATGTAATTGAGAGGAAAAAGAAGGAGAAGCCAAAATTCAAAGCCAGAGAGCTAACGACCAGAAAAGCCGCAGACCATCACCAACTGAAAGCCAGGGTTCTCACTGGAAGTTTCTCAAATATCAGTTTCCCCTAGTGAATTTTACAAAGAGATGACATGTATTAGTTTATCCAAGTTCCTGAGGTTTCGTGGGTCTGAAACCTGTAAAACTCAAGGAAGTCACTGCAGGCAGCGCCCTATCTGCAGGACAGGACTGACCTCACGAAGGGTCATCTAGCAACTCCCAAAAATCCACAATCCTGGCAATCTCTTTCCTGCTGCCACCTGATTTCAAAATAGTACAGACTAATAAAAATAAAATATTCACAAGATGTTCGAATGGGTATTTTGAGTCCCTGGGTCCTACAGTCCTTTGGTAAGAAGTCCCACAGTGGGGTAGTAATTTGATCTCCTGCGTTCTGGCTGTGTGACCCTCGGGAAGTGAGGTAACCTTTCTGTAACCCTCCTGAGCCTCAGTTTCCTCAATCTGTAGAACAGGAATAATAAAAGCCTCCACCTTACAGGGATGTTATAAAGATGAAATGAATTAACATATCTAAAAAGCAGAACACCTGATCCACAGGCGAACTGGTGTGACCACTGTTGTTATTATTCAGAAGTAATTCCTCTTTCTTAGCAAGTACAATCAAATCCGGACGGGGTTTCCTTAAAAATACCTCTCAGTGTCACAGAGACGAATATGCTGAGCACATGTCTTGTGAACAACTGCACCAGGAGGTCTCAGGAGCCAGCAACCGCTCAGCCATCAGCGCGTCCCGCGTGGCTCATGCTGCCAGAGCAGACAGACCTGGGTTTGAAACAGGGGTCACAGCCGTGTAGCTGCGAGCTTGTCCCTTAATGTTCCTACGCCTCAGCTTCCTACCTCTCTAAGGGGAGCAATTAGAGTAACCACCCAAAGAAGTGGCAATGATCAAGTGGGAGAAATCCCAGGAAGCCTTTCACCAGGGATCTATTACATTCCAACATGAAATACACGTTCACCTTTATTATTATTACATTTATTTGCTCACACAAAACACCGATTCAACCACTATTTACTGTGGTATGTGCGAGGCAGGGGTGTGATCAAAGAACTTGACGTGGTCTGTGCTCTCATGGAGTTTACAGCCCACACGGGAATATGGACACTGAAAACACAGACACAAAAATATATATAGTGACAGACCTCGACGAGTGTTATGAAGGAACAGAGTAGGGGAAAGTGAAGATTTATCAGTGATAACAGTCTGCCACATTTTAAATATTTTTCTCCTGTACCCAAAATGACCCAAAGGTGCTGTCTGCCATCAAAAACTGTCCAGTCCACTAGTATAAAAGCCTGGAATATACACCGACTAGCCTTTTCCATGTAGCAAAAGGACTCATACAGGACTCAGTACTACCGCAGGGTCTTAACTTTTAGCCAAATCCAGAGCAGTGATTCCATTCTTTTTAACCCAGAAGGATAACAAGCTAGGTTGATGCTTACGGCAGCCATGCAAGTCAATACTAAAGTAAAAATCAGACAGGCCACCCTTAAAGCCACACTGTCAAGTTTTGTTCCTGGGCTACTTTTGAATCCCCGATATCCTGAGAATTGTCCAAACACAGCACATGCAGCAGCCCTACAAAGTTGCTGGGCGAACGACTCCAAGAACCACGTTCAGCTGACTCACAGCGGTTCCATCCGACCAGGCCAAGAAAGACTCCACAGCGTGACGCCAGGTGACTCCCAGGTTTAAGGATTTAGCTGAATGTGTTCTACAAGCCTATTAGTCCAGTTTTCCCTTCCTTCTGCCTACAGTTTGCCTAATGGTAGAAGACGCACAAAGGTAATTACATTTACATGTTATTATGAAGTCAGTGAGTCACTAAGAGTACAGGGTAGAACTTATGTTTTATTGTTTTTCATTATGTATTGTCTGCTTCATTGCCTTTAGGGTCGTACTGTTGTCGGGGGAGGAGTTATAAGTATGGAATCCTTATTTTGTGGACGACATACTTTTCTGTCAGGGTCTTTGTTTTTAATGCCAAAGAATCACTCTCACACTCCAGATCCCTGGAATTCTGCCATTTACGTGTGGCGCATTATTCTTCAGAGGAAATAAGGCTTTGGGCTTATAAGATACAGTATGCAGAACTGTTCACACCCAGTACAAAATATATAAAAGTGACTGACAGCAAGTGGGAAAATCAAGGAGGTCCAAGAAAATTCAGGAAAAGTTTGGAAGGTCATTCCATTTTTTTTTTTCTATGTGAAATCAAATCAAATGCCTTCATCCCGTGTTTTCTATGCCTCATTTTAAATTACGTTCACCAACCAAATATTTTGGGTATTGGCACTATTGGCTTCAATACATGATACTTGGACCCAATGATATAAAAACAGATGCCAACCCTGAGGCAGAACTGCTCTCTTTGACCCATCATTCAAGACTTTGAAACTGGCCCAGAACTCCAACAGGAAGAAGCCAAGTACAGAGAAGAAACAAGAAGGACACACAAGTTCATGGTTTTACCGACAGCAAGGTATTTTACTCATTTTAATTATTTTAACGCATAACATCAATATGTAAGAAAAACATTTGGCTGGGCAGACCGGTTTTTCCCAGTATGAAAGTGAGAAGAGAAGGGAAAGGACTCCTCTGTGTAATCCCACTTAGCCCAACTCCCTAACCATTAGCATAACCTGTATTACCATATACAGGCATCGCACTAAAACATGCCCTCAGTGAGTCTTCACTAAGAGGGGCGTTTTTGGCATTACCATTTTATAGATGGGAAAACCAGTGCTCAGAGCAGCAAAGTGATGAAAGGGTCAGACAGCTAATAAGTAATTGAGTCAAGATTTGAACCCAGAGCGTCAGGCCCTGCTCTGACAGTATGGAGCCTGCTTAGGAATCTCTCTCTGCCCCTTCTCAGCTCACACACTCTTTCTCTCTCTCTCGAAATAAAATAAAATAAAATAAAATAAAATAAAATAAAATAAAATAAAATAAAATAAAATAAAA